>NW_022589706.1:64075158-64098088 GCF_004348235.1 Phoca vitulina | reverse complement strand
AAAGAAAGAAAGAAAGAAAGAAAGAAAGAAAGAAAGAAAGAAAGAAAGAAAGAAAGAAAGAAAGAAAGTTTGGGAATCATTTTTATAAATGTATTTCTTGATAAAGCTAATTCACCATGCTTATAATCTCTGCACATGGAAAAATTCAGTCTCCGGAACTTTTATTACCATTACCCTCAACGATTTGCATTAAAAATATTCGTGGGCACACATAAAAAATTCTAGATATTCCAGTATTATAATACAAGGAAAATAGAGAGTAGTTGGTCTCACTCATTTTTAAAATATTAAAAAAGGAGATAGAGGAAATGACAGGTATGTAAGTAATCTCAAATATAGAGAATGGATTTGGTGCAAATATAAGTAACATGATATATACATTCATGACAACATAATTATAATTTGGAGGTAACTGCTTACTTCAAAAAGCACTAAAGTATATATGTGACCAAGAAAATCTATTGTCTTCTAAGAAATGATCTTGACTTAGCACATATTTTAGATCTCTTCTGTAATGTCAATACAAATTTCGTTGAGGTGAGCAGGGCACCTGGGGGTGAGATTGCATTGTTGATATTACCTGGGCCTTACTTGCACTTATGTTTGTGTTCCATATATTTTTATGACCTAGGAGCCAGTTGGTGGAGAACTCAGGATTATAGGAAAATAAACTGATATCAGCCAGCTAATTAAATGGCCAACTTGGGTCCTCATTGTGGACAGAAGTCTTAAGGCCAGTGAAGAATATTTGAACTCAGCCTAAAATTCATTCACCTGTTACTGCTTTACTTGTTTGTTTATTTGTTTGCTGAAATAACACTTGAGGAAATGGAAAAGAGACAAGACCAAATTCACATAAATTGAGCATTTTACTTTTTAACAATTAAATCATAGCTATATATTTTCCTTTTTAAATTTTCGTGGTGAATTCTGCCACTTACCAACAGAGCAACCCTGGACAAATCACTTTCCCTCCCTAGGTCTCAATTTCCTTACCTGTCAAATGACATCCTAATCAGACAGTGGATGTTGAGATGACCTGTAAACCGAGAATCTAAGGAACTGTCATTATATGTTAAGCTGCTCTAAATTTCGCAGATTTGGTGTTATATTGATTTTCATTGATTTTAAAATGAACTCTGTAGTTTTTGCTGCTACGCAAGTATAAATAATAACAATATAAAGGTATATTACCATCAGGTCATTCCAATATTTATTCATAAAGCCAAATATAAAGGAATGATGCTGAAACACTGAATTCATAAGCATTTCCATACAGCTTCTGCAGGTGCACAACTTTTCAAACCAGCTAAAGAGTGGTTCTCAAAATATTTCTTCTGATAACTACGTTCCTTCACAAGTATCATGACATTTCCCATTAAAACAACAACAAAAAAGAATCTATATAATGACAAACAATCTGTCGTGAGAGGACTATTGGTGACATGTTGAGAGAGAGGGCAAGACTAGGAATGAACAAATGGGCACAGGCAATAGTGGAGGTAATAAACATCTCTACCCACAACGGGAGATCAATAAATGTTGTTAACTGGCTGTAGAGAAGAAAACAGAAGATTTAACTGAGGATGAAGAGGACCCAGCATAGGGATGGAAGCTAAAAGTGGAGCCCGATTGCCCCTAATGAAAAGATGTATTATAAGAGTTTTTAGGGGCACCTGGGTGGCTCAGTTGTTAAGCGTCTGCCTTCGGCTCAGGTCATGATCCCAGGGTCCTGGGATCGAGCCCTGCATCGGGCTCCCTGCTCAGCAGGAGGCCTGCTTCTCCCTCTCCCACTCCCCCTGCTGTGTTCCCTCTCTCACTGTCTCTCTCTCTCTGTCAAATAAATAAATAAAATATTTTAAAAAAAAGTTTTTAATTTCTCAAGAAAGTTCTGAATGTTATGGTTTCAATAATATTAGAAGCAAGGGGGTGCATTTAAAGGGATCTGTTGACACCTACTTGAAGTTCTTTCGATGATAAAACCAATCACACCCTGCTGTGATCTTGAATGTTAGAAAAATGAAATTTCAGAGTAGAACCAACCTAGAAATTTGTCATGAAGATCAAGTTGCATGAATATAAGAGGCAGTGAAGATGGTAGGTAATAGGGTACCCTCCTTGCATACTGTCTCTCTGTATAAGACTGCCTCCATCTATATTCACCAGCTTCAAGATCTCAAATTCTGGGGTAAACTCACCCCTGGGATGAGGAATAATGGAAAAATTCTGCTAACGGGAAGAGAAGCTTTAAAATTTGCATAATTTTAAAGATCTTATTAAAAAGTATTTTATAGCATTTGCAACGCAGCATCTCGGGACAAAGTCTTTTGAGCCACACTAGTTGTATCTCTAGAGATCACTGCAGATGCTGCCATTTTTAATAGCCAATAAACTTCTCAAGAAAGACATAAAAATCATAGGATCTCAGCATTAGAAAAGATGCCAGTGGCCATGTAGTTTAAATTCCTATCTTATTATTAAGCTAACGATATTCATTAAACAATATTTTTTCCTGTTCCCTATAGCAGAGTGTTAATGTGGGAAGAGAGGTGCTCCAAACCTTTCATGAATATGGAAATACTGAGGAGGTATTGATTAAGGGATCTTCATACACTCTTCTCTGTATTAATAATCTTAATAACATTTAATTTCTTGTGACAACACCTCAAATTTCCAGGGAACGTTTGTTATAATAATTTTATAGCTCTATAGCTAAAAGAAAAATGACACTCTAGAAACATTTTTTGTTTGATTGGGGTGAGAGAATGAAGTGTTGGTGTTTAGCCAGCTTGTGGTCAAACAATTTAATATTCTCAATAGGACTATTTATGACATTAGGAAAGTAGAGCACCACAAGAATATGAGGCAATAGAAGTTGGAGAAAAAATGATTTTCTCTATCCTATCATTGGAAAATTAAATTGTGCAAAGTTAGTCCAGAAAATGAAGAAACTGAGGCATATGAGAGCAAAGTGACTTGCCCAAATCACTCAGCCTTAGTAGGTGAGGAGCTATAAACAGAAATGCAGGTCATCTGGCCCCAGAGTCCATGCTGCTAAGGACTATGCTGTGTGCTACATTATGAAGCATAGTGATGCATATGCTTGTACCTTGCTTTAATTATGATCAAGAACAAAGTGGATAACATGCTATTAGCATCATGGTCATGCAAAACTCTAGTGTTACCCAAGATATTATCCCTGTGTTTTCCTGTGTGAAAAAATCGAATCATATAAAGGGTAAGGGCATTTTTCAAAGGCACAGAGCTATTTTGTGCTGAAAATTAAAGATAAAGAAGATATTGTCTAACAAAGTGGGTAATTCATTGATATGAAAGGCAAAGCTGAAATTTTTAAAAAGAAAACTTCAGTAATAATGCCTATAATTAATTGAGCATTGGTTATATCCCAAGGATGTTACATATATTTTTATTGTCCTCCCAATAGTCCTGAGAGATAGACTCATTTTATTTCACTTTATAATCCTCATGTTACAGGTGAGGAAAATTGAGTCTTAAAAATTTAAGTGGCTTGCCCAAAATTATACACCTAGCTGGTGATGAATCAGGATTTAACTCCAAAGACCATATACCTTCAAAATATCTTTGGGGGACCCGAGTTGCTATTTCAATGCCAGGGGTTGAATGCAGGAAAATGAGAGAAAGAGAAATCTCATAGCTAGACACACGTGTTCCCTGCTCTTTGCAGTCTATCTTTGCTATCTGCCCCCTCTCCCCCCAACCCAGAACTAACCCACTTGTACCACTCATCACTCTTCTGGTTTGAAAAGTCCCATCTTTTTCATTCTACTAAAAGCTTCCTTTTCTTCTGAGACTGCCTCTCCAGAATGTTCTGTGAGCCAGAAACTTTATGCAATAATAATAGATGTTAGAACTGATCACTGGAGGTCCTGCAGTAAATTCTATACTTGAAAAAAGGGGAGGGGTTCTTTAGCAAAGAATGGTAAATAAACTTCTACATGTATAAATATTCAGTTGCTTTGTCACATTTTATAAGTGATGAAGCCTTGAATGAAATAAGGCAATTCTCTGTCTTACCTGAAATACTTATTTAATGACTCACATGAATAATGCATTTACTGGCTATGTCATTAACACTTTGATAAATGAATCTCAATATAACTAGCTAGATATGATTATTTCTTTTCTTAATTTTATAAAATATCTTCATTTTCACCTCTGTTTAAATGGAAGGGCTCACTTTGTTTTTGAATTTAAACTCCTTTGAATACTAATACAGAAATACAAAAAATGTTAATAATGTTGACAATGGGGAGGAGGAAGGAAAATAGTGGCAGAGTAGGAGGACCCTAGGCCCTCATCCCACGAGTACAACTAGATAACTATCAAATCATCCTAAATACCCCAGAAATCGCCCTGAAGACTGGTAGAACAAACTCCACAACTAAAGGTAGAGAAGAGGCCACAATGAAGAAGGTAGGAAGTGTGGAGATAAGGCTTGAGAGAGAAATGGATCATGCCACTACAGTGGGAAGGGAGCCACAGTCACCGAAAAGGGTGAGAGACAGACTAGCATACAGGGGAGCACATGGGGAAAAGGAATCCTCATGGCAATTGGCTTGGAAAGCAAGAGGGTGTGAATATTGTGAGTTCTTGTAATCAGTGGGGCTTAAAGCCTGGAGTTTTAAAGGTCATTTGGCTTGGCTGGGATAGAGCCCATAGGCATTGGAGCTGTTCTTGATGAGAAGGCAGGCAAACAACTTGTGGACATACAGCATGGAAACAGCGATTTGAAGAGTGCCTGGGGCACACAGTGGGGAGGTTAGATGCTCATCTCAGAGTGTGTCCTAGAGATGCAATGCTCATGGAGAGAACCCTCCAGAAAAAAAGGAACTAGCAGGCTCCATTTCTGCCCCCCCCCCCCAAGTCCCTCAGCATAAGACACAGGGCCACTTGCAGAAACCAGGACAGAGCCAACACTTGCTACCTAAGGTGACTATACCAAGACCTGGCCCCACCCCTCATGCTCCAGTGGAACTGCTCTTCCCAGTCACGCTTGCCTTAGTCCGAGTGCAGCAGGCTCCCCTCCCCCAGAAGACTGGCCCTGATCCCTGCCAACATGGTATCTCCTGATGGGGGAATATTGCTAGGTCTTGGTTCTGGTGGCAGCGGCGACAGGTCTCATTTTACAAGCAGACGAGAGCACACCTAGTTAAAATGCATCACATTCAGGCCAGGGACCAAATACTGCCCACAACAGGTAAAGACAGCCTCTGCAGATGACTGGACTGAAGAAAAAAGAGGCCAGGACTCAACAGCAGAGCACACACAACACACATAGGAGACATTCCCTGAAGGGGCAGGACCTGGGGAACAGGGGACACTATACTGCAGGGCAGTACAGGACCTCTTCTTCATAAAGCCATTACCCTCAAGAACAGGAGATGTAGCTGACTTTCCTAATACAGAGAAAGAGGCACAGAGACTTAGACAAAATGAGAAGACAGGGGATTTTATCCCAAATGAAGGAAAAGGACAAGGCCACGGCTAGAGATCTAAGTGAAACAGATAGAAGTAACATGCCTGATGGAGAATTGAAAGCAATGATCATAAGGATACTCACTGGACTTGAGGACAGAGTGGTGGACATCAGTAAGACCATTAACACAGAGATAAGGAATAACATAGCAGAGATAAAGGGCTCAACAAACAAAATGAGAAACATACTTGATGGAATGACCAGCAGGCTGGAGGAAGCAAAGGAATGAATTAATGACCTAGAAGACAGAGTAATAGGAAGTAATCAAGCTGAACGAAAGAGAGAAACAAGAATGACACAAAATGAGAATAGACTTTGAGAACTCAGTGACTCCATCAAACGTAGTAACATTTGTATTATAGGAGTCCCAGAAGAAGAAGAGAGAAAAAAAGCCAGAGAATTTATTTGGAGAAATAAAAGCTGAAAACTTCCCTAATCGGGGGAAGGAAACAGATATTCAGATCTAGGAGGCACAGAGAACCCCCAATAAAATCAACAAAAGCAGATCCACACCAAGATATATTGTAATTAAAATGGCAAAATACAGTGACAAAGAAAAAATATTAAAAGCATCAAGACAAAAAAAGACAGTTCTATACAAAGGAAACTCCATAAGGTTATCAGTGGGTTTTTTAGCAGAAGTTTTCCAAGTCAGAAAGGAATGGCATGATATATTCAAAGTGCTGAGTGGGAAAAACTACAAAAACAAACACAAAACAAGTAACAAAATGGCAATAAATACATATCTATCAATAACTTCTTTGAATGTAAATGATCTAAATGCTCCAATCAAAAGATACAGAATAACAGAGTTTGTAAAAAACAAGGTCCATCTATATGTTGCCTATGAGAGACTCATTTCAGACCTAAAGACACCTGCAGATTGAATGTGAGGAGATGGAGAACCATTTATCATGCAAATGGATGTCAAAGAAAGCTGGGGTAGCAATACTCATACTGAACACAAATAGACTTTAAAACAAAGACTAACGAGACAAAGAAGGACACTATTTAATAATAAAGGGGACAATCCAACAAGAAGATATAACAATTATAAATATTTATGCACCCAACATGGGAGCATTCAAATACATAAGACAGTTAATAACAAACATAAAGAAACTAATAGATAATACTACAATAATAGTAGGGGTCTTTAACACCTCACTTATATCAATGGACAGATCATCTAAACAGAACATCAATAAGGAAAAAATGGCTTTGAATGACACACTGGAACAGATGGATTTAACAGATATACTCAGAACATTCCATCCTAAAACAGAATTCTTTTCAAGTGCACATGCAATATTCTCCATGATAGATCACATATTAGGCCACAAAACAAGCTTCAATAAATTGAAAAAGATCGAAGTCATACGATGCATCTTTTTGGACCACAACACTATGAAACTAGAAGTCAATGACAAGAACAAATGTGGAAAGACCACAAATACATGGAGGTTAAATAACATGCTACTAAACAATGAATGGGTCAACCAAGATATCAAAGAAGAAATTAAAAAGTATATGGAGGGGCGCCTGGGTGGCTCAGTCGTTGAGCGTCTGCCTTTGGCTCAGGTCATGATCCCAGGATCCTAGGATTGAGCCAGGCATCGGGCTCCCTGCTCCGCGGGAAGCCTGCTTCTCCTTCTCCCACTCCCCCTGCTTGTGTTCCTTCTCTCGCTATGTCTGTCAAGTAAATAAATAAAATATTTAAAAATAAATAAGCCCATTTTAAAAAAAAGTATATGGAAACAAATGAAAATGAAAACACAATGGTCCAAAATCTTTGGGATGCAACAAAAGCAGTTTTGTTTTTTTTTTTCTTTAAGATTTTATTCATTTATTTGACAGAGAGACAGAGAGAGCAGGCACATAAGCAGGGGCGGGGGGGAGAGGGAGAGGGAAAAGCAGACTCCCCGCTGAGCAAGGAGCCTGATGCAGGGCTAGATCCCAGGACCCTGGGATCATAACCTGAGCCAGAGGCAGATGCTTAACTGACTGAGCCACCCAGGCACCCCAGCAATAGCAGTTCTAAGAGGGAAGTATGTAGCAATACAGGCTTACCTTAAGAAGCAAGAAACATCTCAAATAAAAAACCTACCCTTACACCTAAAGGAGCTAGAAAAAGAATAAATAAAACATAAAACCAGAAGGAAGGAAATAGTAAAGATGAGAGCAGAAATAAATGATAGAGAAACTAAAAACACAGGTCAATGAAACCAGGAGCTGGTTCTTTGAAAAGGTAAACAGAATTGATAAATCTCTAGCCAGATTTATCCAAAGAGAGAGAGAGTGAGAGGACTCAAATAAGCAAAATCACAAATGAAAGAGGAGAAATGATAACCAATACCATAAAAATACAAACAATTGTAAGAAAATATGAAAAATTACGTGGCAACAAATTGGACAACCTAGAAGAAATGGATAAATTCCTAGTAACACATAACCTACCAAAACTGAAGCTGGAAGAAATAGAAAATTTGAACAGATCATTTATCAGCAAGGAAATTAAATCAGTAACCAAAAAACTCCCAACAAACAAAAGTTCAGGACCAGCCAGCTTCAGAGGTTAATTCTACCAAACATTTAAAGAAGAGTTAATTCCTATTCTTCTCAAACTATTCCAAAAAATAGAAGAGGAAGGAAAACTTACAAATTCATTCTATGAGGCCAACATTACCCTGATACCAAAACAAGATAAAGACACCACAAAAAAGAGAAACCTACAAGACATTATCTCCGATGAACATAGATCAAAAATCCTCAACAAAACACTAGCAAGTAGAATCTAACAATACATTAAAAAAAAATCATTCACCATGATCAAGTGGGATTTATACCTGGGACGCAAGGGTAGTTCAATAAGAGAAAGGATAAGAACTATAAGGTCATTTCAATAGACGCAGAAAAAACACATGACAAAGTACAACATCCACTCATGATAAAAACCCTCAACAAAGAAGTTTTAGAGAAAACATACTTCAACATCATAAAGGCCATCTATGAAAAACCCATAGCAAATATCATCCTAAATGGGGAAAACCTGAGAGCTTTCCCCCTAAGGTCAGGAATAAGACCAGGATGTCCACTCTCACCACTTTTATTCAACACAGTACTGGAAGTCCTAGCCACAGCAATCAGACAACAAAAAGAAATAAAATGCATCCAAATCAGCAAGGACGAAGTAAAACTTTGACTATTTGCAGGTGACATGATACTATATATAGAAAACCCGAAAGACTCCATGAAAAAACTGCTATAACTGATAAATAAATTCATTAAGGTCGCAGGATACAAAATCAACGTACAGAAATCCATTGCATTTCTATACACCAATAATGAAACAACACAAAAAGATATTAAGAAAATAATCCCATTTATAATTGCACCAAAACCAATAAGATACCCAGTAATAAACCTAACCAAAGAAGTGAAAGACCTGTACTCTGAAAATTATAACACTGATAAAAGAAATTCAAGATGACACAAAGAAATGGAAAGACATCCCATACTTATGGATTGGAAGAACACATATTGTTAAAATGTCTATATAACCCAAAGCAAGCTACACATTAAATACAATCCCTATCAAAATATGAACAGCATTTTTCATAGAGCTAGAAGAAACAGTCCTAAAATTTGTATGGAACCACAAAAGATCTCAAATAGCCAAAGCAATCTTGAAAAAGAAAAACAAAGCTGGAGGCATCACAATTCTGGACTTCAATTTATATTACAAAGCTGTCATCATCAAGACAGTATGGTCCTGGCACAAAAACAGACACACAGATCAATGGAACAGAATAGAAAATCCAGAAATAAACCCACAACTGTGTGGTCAATTAATCTTCGACAAAGCAGGAAAGAATGTCCAATGGGAAAAAGACAGTCTCTTCAACAAATGGTGTTGGGAAAATTGGACAGCCACATGCAGAAGAATGAAACTGGACCATTTTCTTACACCACACACAAAATTAAATTCAAAATGGATGAAAGACCTAAATGTCAGACCTGAAACCATAAAACTCCTAGAAGAGAGCACAGGCAGTAACGTCTCTGACAGCAGCTGTAGCAACTGTTTTCTAGATGTGTCTCCTGAAGCAAGAGAAATAAAAGCAAAAAATAAACTGTTGGGACTACATCAAAATAAAAACATCTGCACAGTGAAGGAAACAATCAACAAAACTAAAAGGCAATGTATGGAGTGGGAGAAGATATTTGCAAATGACATATCTGATAGAGGGTTAGTATCCAAAATACGTAAAGAACTTATACAACTCAACACCCAGCATTTTTCACAGAACTAGAACAAACAATCCTAAAATCTGGATAGAACCACAAAAGACTCCGAATAGCCCAACCAGCCTTGAAAAAGAAAATCAAAGCTGGAGGCATCACTATTCCAGACTTAAGTTATATTACAAAGCTATAGTGGTCAGAACAGTATGGTACTGGCACAAAATTACACACAGGGATCAATGGAACAGAATAGAAGACCCAGTAATGAACCCACAATTATATGGTCAATTAATCTTTGACAAAGTAGGAAAGAATATCCGATGGGAAAAAGTCTCTCCAACAAATGATGCTGGAAAAACTGGACAGCAACATACAAAAGAATGAAACTGGACCACTTTCTTACACCAGACACAGAAACAGACTCAAAAGTCTTTGATCCTGTTTGTCACTGTATTACTAGAAGGTCCTTCTGTCCTAGACCTGTCAACCCTAGCTGGCATGTTCCCAAAACTTAACAGAATTTCTTGAATGATTTTCTACCCAAGGCTTATGATAGCAACTCACCTTAAATCTGATGAAAATAAGAGGGATTGTATGAATGATTCTGCAATGATTCTGCAATAGCCCTTTTTGTGACTTCCAGGAAGACACAGTCAACAGTTCATGTGTAACAGAAAGCTTGTGTTCTGTCTACATATTAATCTTTCAAATCACATAACTTCTCTCATCAAAGAAAGCCTTTTCTTTTTTTTTTTTGCTCTACCTAACTGCTATTCCTTTAATCTTTTTCTTTCATAATTAAAGCAGATAATTACTACCAGATGGACATTTAGATTGCAGAACAAGAATGAGAAATATCATTCAGAATCTCAGAACAAGCCCGAGAAAGAGCTGTGTCACCAGGGCCAACTACCTTTCATTCTAGATTCATAGTTCCCACGTCAGGATGATTTATCTTGATCTTCCTTCTCTCTGACAACATTTAGGGTTAAATATTATAAACAGGGGAAGAGGGGAATTGGGATGGAGGCAATACCTTAGAATATCTAGAAATCTAGCCTTCAGTCCACCTCTCCCTGGGACAGGCCAAGAAACTCTGGCAACCAACAGCATAATTCTTTTTTACTGGAAGAAACTGGAACAAAAATTTCTGCCTGAGCAACTGAAGGAGCATCTGAGAAAATAAGATGTCAGTGACTGAAGGATTCACAGTGAACCAAAAAAGGGTAATGTGGCAAAATGGTTAAAGCTGTTGAAAGGAAGCTAACTAAGAAAACAGTGCTGATCAGAGAGGCAGGGAGTCACTGCCTACAGAGATACTGAGTTAGAATGGTAAGGTCTGAAAATGCCCACTGATCACCCCTAGGACTTACTTAACATTGAGAATCTTGCTTTCTATTGATGCCAGCTACATAATTTTTTCAGAAGTATCACACTGAAATAAGCAGCACATTTTTGGAATAGGGGGACAAATACAAAAATGCTGAAACATCCCGTCTCTTTTCAATACAAGAAGAAACAACTATGTAAATCTGTCAACAAGTAAATAAAAATACGGATTTAGAGTTAGTTCTCTAGTAAGAAAAAACTCTTTGGCTCCCAAGGAGAAAGACAGATCAAGTCTGTGGTTATGAAGCCCATGGAGGGGGAAATTATTTGCAGGAGGGTGAGATGGAGATGAGAGACAGAGATAAAGAAAAATGCATAGTGGATTAGAGACCAAAGTTGCTGCCCTCAAGGTCAGAAAGTTACTGAAATAGTGGAGCTTGAAATGTCCCAGAGAGAGAACCTGGAGGAGAATGGGGACATGACACAGCTCTGGGCCAGTCCCTAGACCTCTGGGCTTCAAGGCTGGACAAAGACCCAAAGCCCGCCCCCCGTCCCCCCACCCTGGAATGATCCTGGCACAGAAGCAGCAGAAACATCCATCAGCAGGGCACTATGCGCCTGGAGCTCTGATCATTTCAGCCTGCTATGAGTTAAAGACTAAGTCCCGTTTATGAAATTTTAATACAGCCCCAGGTTTGGGAGTGGGAAAGATGATATGAGGAAGAACAATGGCTAAGACCGAATTTTTATTTATTTGATATTCCGGTGACTTGAATTTTAGAGTTTGATTTAAGATAATTAGAGAAACAATGGAACTGATTGGCACTGAATCAGTTAAGAAGGTTAACATTACACTGTTACAAATATTTATACAATTTTACAGAATACAAAAGGCTCTCTAACTTGAAGACACTGGTATTAGTTGGAGATATCTTTCTGACATTGGGTGCCTTTGATTTTGTTAAAAAGGTAAATATAATCATTCTAAAATAGTGTTATGTAGGTTTTCTTTTAGGTTAATAAGTGCATCACATACGGTTTTCTCTATCATCTGAAAAATGGAAGTCTTTATCCAGATTAATGTAAAGATGATTTTTAAAAAAGATTTTATTTATTTACTTGACAGAGAGAGAGAGAGAACAAACTGCAGAGGGAAAGGGAGAAGCAGGCTCCCCCCCTGAGCAGGGAACTCAATGCGGGGCTCGATCCCAGGATTCTGGGATCATGACCTGAGCTGAAGGGAGACGCTTAACAGACGGAGCCATCTAGATGCCCCAGCGAAGATGATTAGGATTGGGAAAAAGCCAAAAGTTACCTATTTTTGAGACAGTCACTAGCTTCCTCTTAATTGCCTAAATCTGGACTTACATAGTATTCCATTATACAAATGAAAAATTAGAACTAGAGATCATCCAAATAAATTTATGAAAATAATAATAATTAAATGAGACCTGGTGAAAAATCTTTATTTTGTAACTTCCATTTTTGTATGTCTTATCAGATATTAAGGGACTATGTAGCAACCTTCTCTTGAATTCCTAACCTAGTCCCAATTAGGAAAAAAAAAAGTCACTTCCACAGAGAACAATTGTTACACAATTGAGTTTGTCATTTGCTTTCGGCATGTTAGGACTGTCAAATGTAGTCAGAAGTAGAACGTATAATTTTAGACCATGTAATTCATGATTGTCAAACACTGTTGCCGAATACGAAATGGTTTCAATAATGACCTTTCTATTCAAACTAAGCTGCAGTGAACTTGAACTTCATTGGCAGAAAACATTGTTTCCTTCCTAAGAAGCCTGTGATAGAGTCCCCTGGACACACCTTCTCTGAGAATTTACTTCAAGCTCCACCCTCCACTCCTCACCTTAGGTCAGTGGAAGCCAAGACTGATGACTTGCAACCCACTTAATCTATCACTCCTTCTGGTCAGTAGTGAAATATATTCAATGGGGAACCATTAGACTAAACCAAGTTGGAACAAGTTTAATTTCGAAATCCAAAATTCATGTTTGCTGAGGAATCTTAAAGTCTGGACAAACAAAGCAGTTACACGAGGTAAGCTGCTGGAATGAAGTGGGTGCGATGCTGCCTTTATAAGACACAGTAAGAGTGTGTCTGAGGAAGAGATATTTAATCTGGGATCGGTGCATATGGCCTTCAGAGAGTCTGTGAAGCCCTCCCTGAAATCATATCCAGAATTCCCTGATTATTTACCCAAGTGCATTTTTCTATGGAGATTATTCTGACTTTATATGAAATGTCCAAACACGTTTATAAAGAACATCCCTCAAGTGTTTGGACTCTGCGAGGTTCTGGCTGACCTCTTCTTGAAGCTCAAAGTTGATCAACATGACTCTTTGTGGAGCAAGCAAAATTAATGAGCGCTAATGGAGCATTAACACAAGGCCAAAAGAAAAATCTGAAGCTCAGGAAATTTACATTTTAATGTTGCGGCACACCTGAGGGAAGTATTTTGAATCATAAAGTCTTTGCTACTAACCTACACAGCAGGGGAATCATTTGTGATCAAGACAAATTTTAATATAATCCCTTATCAACACAGCTGAGCAGAGAATTTTACATCTTTCTAATCCAGATGGTGCCATTTTATCAGAGTTTCACTCCTTGGTATGCTCAGTTAATTAAAGTCCTTACTGGTGGTTAATGGCAGATTTGTGCAGCAAAAATTACTCTGGAACAGATGTTGGCAAATTTGTCAAAGCGGCTGGATAATCATCCTGACTGGTCTGAAGGACTATTCCATTTCACCCACACTGAACTCTTGCAGGACCTAAATAGCACCTTTCCTATTCCTGCTTCTAAAGGTGAGGCAGGGGGAAGAAGGGATTCTGGTGGAAAGGGGAAGAACAACAGCAAGACCCTTGGTCAAAGTCATCCATTTTTCAAGGAATGAAGGCATTCCAACAGACAGTTTCAGATGCAAAAATATCATGATGATATATTTTTATGAGACTCTCCCTATTAGTTTCACCGCAGGCTCCCTAATCAGCTTGCATTCATGCTTGCTATAAACTTGCAACTCAAATCAACTTTTATCTCAGACCTTTATTCTTGTTTTATCAGCATACATCGGCAACTAAGATGGCAGCCTAGTATAGCCAAAGATAAAAGGGAAAAGAAATGGTGAGAAGCCATTAACACAAAAGAATAACCAAAGCTTGTTCCACCTCCAAAGCTCTACGGATATTTGAACTCCAATTTGTAGAGGGGGACTTCTGAATACTGTCTGTCCTCTGGCAATTTCAGACCACTGTCTGTCGTTATTGCCTGCAAGAGAAAAACCTAAGAAAGGCTTAGAATAGAGGGCTTTCATTAGAATAAAATAAAATAATTTGAAAACTATAAAGCCCTGCACAGATGTCACATCTTTTTAAAAAAAATTAATTAATTGAGGTTCCTCAGAAATCCATTGATTTGTGATATGACATATAATAGTGAAAACATCATTCTCTAGCCTAGTAATTTGATTTGTATTTCTGAGCTGCCTACTCCAAATGTGTCTGTGTGCCTCTGTGTGTATATGTGTGTTTTAAATAAGCCAAATTCAGGGCGCCTGGATGGCTCAGTCATTAAGTGTCTGCCTTCAGCTCAGGTCATGATCCTGGAGTCCTGGAATCGAGCCCCGCATCAAGCTCCCTGCTCAGCGGGAGGCCTGCTTCTCCCTCTCCCACTCCCCCTGCTTGTGTTCCCTTTCTCGCTGTGTCTCTCTCTGTCAAATAAATAAATAAAATCTTTAAAAATAAATAAATAAATAAGCTAAATTCACTTAGACACTCTTGGTAGCATTACCTAGCTCTCTTAGAGAGAAGACAAACAATCTCCTTTCAGTTAAATCATAATGTGTTTTTTAGTGATTCATAAAACTCTTATTTCACACAGAATTTTATACCTAAATTTTGCATAAAATATTATATTTCAGTATATATTTATTGCAACTATTGATAGAAGTAAAGAATATTGTGTAAGACCTGCCATAAAGATGGGGAAGAGCTGCAGCAAAGAAACACTAAATTATTCACCAAAATTGTTGGGGCCAAAAAACCAGACCTCCACTTGCTTCCATATCAAGCTTTTTTATTATAAAGCTCATCATAATAAACTCTACAAAACTTTAAAGATTTTCCCAAATTTAATAGTATATATATATATATATAGTCCAATTCCATAAAATCCTATTTAATAAATTTGTCTACTTATAAAAATGGTTTCTTGCTGGGATTAGAACTGGAATGTTTATATTTATCATAAATGAGAATGTTTCAAAACCATTAAGAGCCTCTCACTCTAAAAAAATATGCAAAGAGCCATGGCACACAACTTTTCAAAGTCATTTTATATAACCCCTGCCCTGTGGTAGGGTGCATAGTAAATCACACAAAAAAGAGGTGTGAACTACCTTTTAAATAACCAATCTGGGTAAATGACAGAAGGGATATTGTGGCTATAAATTTTAGAAACACAAGAATGTCTCAACATTTAAAAAGGTTTGGAGGCAAATTAGGCTTCAAACCCATGAAACATAAGGGAAATATGCAAACACAAAGAGAAGAAGAAGAAGAAGAAGAAGAAGAAGAAGAAGAAGAAGAAGAAGGAGGAGGAGGAGGAGGAGGAGGAGGAGGAGGAGGAGGAAGTGAAGGAGGATGGGGAGGAAGGGAAGGAGGAGGGGGAGGAAGAAGAAGGAGAAGACAGAGGAGGAGGAGAGGGAAGAGGAAGGGGAGAAGGGGAGGAGGAGGGGGAGGAGGAGGAGGAAGGGGGGAAGGATGAAGAGGAGGAGGAACAGAATAGCAAAATGATCATCATACCAAAGATATAAAAAATATTCTAAGGTGTAAGTATCAGTGTTATCCTAGTTCCTTGGTGGTCTGGTGAAAGCGTTTCCTGACCTTCCTGTGCTTCACCCCAACAACGGGGAGGAGGCCCTGGCCCATCATAGTCAGCAAACAAATTAAGCTCTATTTTAGTTAAGGAAAATGTTACCAGCAGTTAAGCACACTTTTCTATAGCTCTAGTATTTTCTGGTATTTAGAAAACTCTAGTCATGGAAAGCTCAACCAGTGGAAGGGTAACTAGAACTACCCATGTACTCACATATAAGCCTGAATCAAGCACAGCCTCCAGACCCAGTTATATCATTCTGGTATTCTGAAGTTTACATGAACATGCTTACTAAGTACAGTGCTAAGAACTACCAGTTCCCACTCTGTGTCACACAATGTATACACCTTCATATATCATTTGTTTTTACCTTCACCAAGTATTTCTAAATAATTATTATTGCTTTGTCAATCTGGAAACAGAAATTAATGAGTATTAAATAACTCCCATGAGCTTTGCTGAAGAGTCGGGAATTCCAAAGCAAGTCAGTCTCACTTAGAATTCCCTGATGTTGGGCACCTGGGTGGCTCAGTTGGTTAAGCGACTGCCTTCGGCTCAGGTCATGATCCTGGAGTCCCGGGATCGAGTCCCACATCGGGCTCCCTGCTTAACAGGGAGTCTGCTTCTCCCTCTGACTCTCCCCCATCTTGTGCTCTCTCTCTCAAATAAATAAATAAAATCTTAAAAAAAAAAAAAAAGAATTCCCTGATGTTTTGCATTTCAATATGCTGACTATTAAAAACACCTTGATTTGCTATAAAAATTATTTTTAGGGGGCCTGGGTCACACAGTCATTTAAGCATCCAACTCTTGCTTTCAGCTCAGATCATGATCTCAGGATCATGAGATCGAGCCCCGACCTGGCTGGGGCTCAGCGCAGAGTCTGCTTAAGACCTTCTCTCCCTCTCCCTCTGCCCTTCCTCTCCAACTCCCCTGCCCCCTGCTCATGCACTTGTGCATGCATGTTCTCTCTCTCTCTCATAAATAAATCTTACATTCTTCTTTTTAAAGATTTATTTATTTATTTGGGGGGGGCAGAGGGAGAAAGAGAAAGACAATCCTCAGGCAGACTCCCTGCTAAGCGCAGAGCCCAACGCGGGGTTCTATCCCAGGACTCAAGATCAAGAGCCATCTCTCCAACCGACTGAGCCACTCAGGTGTCCCTCAAATAAATAAATAAATCTTTAAAAAAAGTATTTTTCAAACTGTACATTAACTACTTTAAATCTATTTATCTTGACTCCTTCCACTTAATACTAAAATACTGTTATTCTTTATTCACCATTTATACATGTCAATAATCATTAAGTTTGACTATTTCTCTGGACATGTGCCTGTTGAACTCTTAAGTTGAACTCTTTTCTGTTGTTGGAGAGGAGTACCTGAAAAGTAATTCCTTAACTCAAAGCTCTTTCTAGCTTTAAAACTGATACAGGCAGTGGATGTAGAGGGAACTATCTTCCTTGAGACCCATTTACATAGGCAGTACAGATAAATGTTAAATTAGTTGGTCTTTGCAACAACCTTTAAGAAAAGGCATTATGTAGTTCTGAGAGGTTAAGTAATTCAGTTAGGTATATGTAGCAACTAGTGGAAACCCTTGGAAACCAAGAAGCCAGTGCTATTGATTATCATCCAAATATTGTCCATGAAGGGGGCCTAGTTAATGGATTTCATTTATTTCAATCTACCACCAAGTTCACCCTCATTGTGAAGTTGGCTTAGTCTAATTATGACACACTTGTTATGTTAAATGCCCATCCTTCAAATTCCAGGATCACCAAGTCACCTTCCAAATGTCATTTGGCTTTTCTTAATTTCATAGAGAAAAGATAATGATTTCACTGATGAGGGTAATCCAGCTCATGTAAAAGTGGTGTTGGAGTTCTGGTCTTCTCCATCATTCTCTTGAGCTTGGATAAAGTGAATATATCAATGATATATGGATACACTCATAATGGGTTCATAGAATCTGGCTAATGTATTGCTAAGGTAAATAATGCCTCTTTGAGATAGATGACTCATTTCTTCTTTTTTTTTTTTTTAGATTTTATTTATTTATTTGAGAGAGAGAGCATGAGCAGGGGGAGGGGCAGAGAGAGGGGGAGGAGCAGATTCCCCAGCTGAGCAGGGAGCCCGATGTGGGGCTCGACCCTGGAATCATGGCCTGAGCTGAAGGAAGATGCTTAACTGACTGAGCCACGCAGGGGCCCCAGATGACTCCCTTCTAGCTGCTATGTATGCAAGCACATGGTTTGGTCTACAGGGAACAGTTATATAGTTTTCAAAAATTTTATAGTACAGAGAAATATAAAAGTCCCAAGGATACTCTTTGGTTACTCTTATTCTATTTAGAAGATCTCACAAGACACAGCAATCCTTTCACATGTTCCAAGGAAGACACTATAAATATATTTCAGTTTTTACTTGGAAACAAAATCCCCATAGCAGAACAACTCATCTGCCCAGTGGAAGAGAAGGCTTATATCATATTTTAGTTATATGGAAAATCTTAGATAATATTTAATGAATTATAGCTAGACTTGATAAATTTTGTCAGGCTTTTACTTACTGTAAAATTACACCAAATTCAAAATATAGTCACCAAAGGACTCTTACTAATCAGGATGGCATTATAACAGGAATATAAGGAATAAGGAATATAAGACTCAAGAGTAGAATATGGGTTTAGCGAATTTATCACTCAACTAGTCATTTTTATGGGTTTTAAAATTGCTGTCCCTGAACAAAAAAAAGGAAGAAAAGAAAAACTGAAACCCTATAAAACTGTAGACAGTTTAAAATGACTGGTCATCAGTGATTGAGACCTAACCCCCCACAGTTTATCCGTGCTTGTGTGTTCATCTTCAAGCTGAATGTTCCTTAGTAGTTTGTGTTATTTATGTATTTAACAAGAAAAAAAGATATTTCATTTGAATAATTTCTTAATGTGAATTGCCTTTTTCTCTTACTGAAAAATTTCAACTGGAAATACTAAGTGAACCAGAAATTGTCATCTTGTGAATGTCTAAGAAATTATCTATCTGTGTGATCATTTTCTTGCATAATATATACGGCAAACATTAAAATTCTTGTAATTCCTAACATTGAAAGGAATTGAGAAGATCATGTGGATATAAGCATTGTTTCAATAGAGCCTGTTTCCGTTGCTAATGCAGCAATAATTGTTCTAGCCTTTTGATGATGCCTCATGAAATAAATAAAATTTATATTCTGATAATTGTTGCATCATTCAAATCAGTTTCTAAGCTTTTTTTTTTCTTCTCCTTCTCTTTCTCCTCTTTCTTCTGATCGCTATCTTTGTCCTACAGTGTTTTGAGATGTTATTATTTTACCACTTGGGGCCTACTTCCTCTGCATACCTGAGCACTGTTACTCTTATACAGGAGCAAAGAGCTGGTGGGAGCTCAATCATCCTTCACCACTACAGTACTAACCCAGTAACACACGGTTCCTTCCAAGTTTCCTTTTCCCTTATGTGTATGTAGTTTTTGAAGTTGTTTTTGTTGTTTTCTTGTGTTTTGGTTTTGCCTGATATTATTAAAATATCTTTGGTTTTTAGAATAAATAGTTTAAGTACCAGTTTGCTTTTTATTTCTTAAATATCTAAACTAATTATTAATTATTAATTTTCTTCACCATGAAGAAATCAGAAATTAAAAGGGAACTTACTTTCAATTTCCTGATTCAGTAACAGAAATCCAGCCTCAATTTACTACTATTTTTAACTATTTTTTTTTTAAGATTTATTTATTTACTTGAGAGAGAGAATGTGGAGGAGGGGAGGGGGAGAGGGAGAGAGAGAGAATCTCAGGCAGACTCCCCACTAAGTGCAGAGCCTGATTCGGGGCTCAGTCTCACGACCCTGAGATCATGACCTGAGCTGAAATCAAGAGTCAGATGCTTAACTGACTGAGCCACCCAGGCGCCCCTAAATTGTTATTCTGAAATAAATTTACCCTTGCGTAGAAGTTGCAAAATCAGCTTCCCTTAAAGAGAACATCTTTGAAAATCATAGTACAATGATCAAACTCAGAAAACTAAGATTTGTACAACATTATAAACTAAACTGTAGACCTTAGTGAGTGGTATTTTGCCTGTTTTTATATGCACTCATTTTTTTGGGGGGAAGTGGGGTATACAATTCTGTGAAATTTTGTCACAGGTATTGATTTGTGGAACCAGTTGTAACCTAGATACAGACTGTTCCATGACTCCAAAGAAACTCCTTCATGCTACCCCTTTATTGTCATACCCTCCCCGCAACCCCAACTCAATGGCAATCACAGCTCAGTTCTCCATCACTATAATTTTATCATTCCAAGAGTGTTACATAAAATGGAATCATGCTGTGGGTAACCTTTTGAGATTTTTTTTTCAATTAGTGTAATACCTTTAGGGTCTTCCGCAATTTCTGTCTACCATATATCAGTAGTTCACTCCTTTCTGTTGTTGAGTTGTATCAGACGGCACACAGATACTGCTGTTACTGAAAGAACGCTCAGTTATGTAAATATGGTCTCTCATCTTTTTTAAAAAAAAGTTATATTTTATAGCTCTTTGATTCTCTTTTAGCAGAAATCCTGGGTTCAAAATTTAATATTGACATTGTTTTTTCTTTAGTAGTACACTCAAGGGATTTAACCAAACTCAATCTAAATTTCATTCAAACCCTAGGCCCTTGTAAAAATGATTTTTTTTTTAAATGAAGAAGCTCAAAAGGATATAAAGCCCATTTTTTAAGGCATGCAATAAATTCTGCGGGTTTACTTTCTAGCTATAATACCCCTATTTACTCAAAGTTGTTTTGGTCTGTCCGGCACCAGTACCTTCGGCAGTGATAGCATTCTGATGAGGCTAACGGTGGGGAAGCATAACGTGAGATAAGGTTTAAAAACATCACATCCCCCAGCCACACTGACTTTGGGATGGCATGTGGCAGAAGTTAGGCTAATCAGAGTCGAAGTCGACAAACTCAATAATGGGATATTTGTTACAATACCAAGAAGAAAAACTCCTTTGCTGCTGAAATAATTGTACCACAACATGGAAGCAGCTAGATTAGAATGAAGCCAACCGAAAGGAAAGCAATACTGAGGAAGAGGGGAAAAGCAAATCTTGCAGATATCATTTGAATCTTTGGATCTTGCCACATGTGCTCTAGATTAATCCTTTTTGCCTGCTCTGTGAAAATGGATATGGTCCCTTTAAAAATGCTTCTATGCCAGTCAGCATCATGTTAGATGCTGTCAGTAGGGGGCACCAGAGAAACACTGCAGAAGAAAATGGGTTGTGCTTCCTGGTTCCTGTGTGCTGGCTCCGCAGCTTCTCTAGCACCCAGGTCCTCCAGTGCACGATGGCTTCCTCAGCATCAAGCATCTGCCCTGCGTACTGGCTCAGATATTCAGTGGCCAGCATTTTCCCTCTGTCCTTCCTTAGGCCCTTCTGTAGCCTAGTGCCTCCAGTGAGGGAGTTACCTCTCCGTGAATTTTCTCACATCCTAGAGGGCGCATTTCAGGCAAGTTCCATGGGAGAACTTCCAGAAAGTTCTGCCAGTGTAGCATGACAGAAGGCTTAGCCATCCAGTGAGCCAAGGCCATGTCCTCTCCAACAAGGTCTGGCTCTCAGTCTGGGGCTGGACTTTTCCCAATCTCACCTCTGGGAGTCATGGCTACTTCTTACATCTGCTATGCCTACATTCTTGAGACCTTTTTACTTCTTACTAGCCAATCACCTGATGCTCTAATCCCCTGTGATAATTAATAATTCTTCATATTAAACTTTCCCTGTTCAAATTATTATACAGTTTCTCTCTACTGATTAGACCCAGCTTGATACACCATGCCTGAGGGCTGAGCTACCCTTGGACTTTTCCATTTGGTGATCTAATAAATTCCACTTTATGCTGATGTTGGCAATAGGTGGGTTTTTATAACTGGCACTAGAAGAGTTCTGATACAAATAAGATCCATAAAATTAATAAGGTTAATAAAGACTAAATGATCTTAGAAAGACCTACAAATATTTTTTGTTAAATAGATAGTATTCAGACTTCATTAAACTGACTCAAATTCTAGAGAACTTTTTCTCAGCTACACAAGAATGATATTATAGTAATACTCAGGAATATGCTTTAAATTATTTTTAAAAACCCTATGAATAAACTTCACAACTTTGATTCAGGGCTTTAGTGTAAAGGACCTGTTTCATGCCAGGCACCTCACAACATGCAGTAGAGACTCCTTCTCTCAGGGAATTGATACTAATCACTCTCTGGTGCTGAATCAATGTAACTAAGTAACCATTAAGTAGTTAGTGCACTTATATTGATCCAGATACTATCCAAAATGAACATGTGTGAATGGTGAAAGCAGATTTAATAAAATATATAGATACAGTAAGCTGAGTGTCCTTAAGCAAAGAAATATTGTAAGGTATTTTTAGTTTTGGTTTTGTGCTTTTATTGTCTTATTTGTGCACAGAAGTTGGTTCTTAGCTGATTTTTTTCCCACCATGCTATATTAATTGAAAGCAGCTCTTTTATTTTTAGAATAGCTATGAATTGTGTAGACAAATTAAAAATGCAAAAATAGGGGCTCCTGGGTGGCTCAGTCGGTTAAGCATCTGACACTTGATTTTGGCTCAGGTCATGATCTCAAGGTTGTGAGATGGAGCCCCATGTCAGGCTCGGTGCGGGGCATGGAGCCTGCTTAAGATTCTCTCTCTCCCTCTCCCTCTGCTCCTCAGCCCTCTTTCTCTCTCCCTCTCCAAAAAAAAAAGAAGAAGAAGAAGAAAGAAGAAGATGAAGAAGAAGAAGAAGAAGAAGAAGAAGAAGAAGAAGAAGAGGAAGAGGAAGAGGAAGACGAAAAAGAAGAAGAAGAAGAAGAAGAAGAAGAAGAAGAAGAAGAAGAAGAA
>NW_022589706.1:63731963-64075148 GCF_004348235.1 Phoca vitulina | reverse complement strand
AAGAAGAAGAAGAAGAAGAAGAAGAAGAAGAAGAAGAAGAAGAAGAAAGAAAGAAAAGAAAAAATAATATCTTTACAGTCCCTAAATGATACTGAGTGAGAAAATAGCATATAGATAGATTTGTTTCCGATTCTGACTGCAAAAATATAGGAAAGACCAAGGTGATTTGGATATGAATATTTAATAATTATTGCCTATCTACTGATTTCCAAGTAATTAAGATAATAACAAACAGAAATATGCTAGTTAGAATTTGCCACTAAAGTCAGATCAATAAGCATTTCAAAACTTAAAGAAATAGTAACTAAAACCCAAACAAGTAGAGTCAAACTTATGTTCACAAGCCTACATTGTCTGTTGCCAACAAAAAAGTGGGTGGGAGGAGTCACCAAACTTTAAGGGTCTGGGTCCTAACTTGTGTTTCTATGACCACTACAAAAGGGACAAGGACACTATATGGCCAAGAGTTAATAACCTGTTTTCTCCTTCAAAAATGTAGAGGAGTCCAAAAGACTCTAAATTATTTGGATTAGAGGTCTGGCCACTGTAGTTTGGGGTACAACAGGGTTTGGAATATGACACAGATTTGAGGCTTTCATGGCTAATGTGCTATTTTTAAGAAATGACTTAATTGTGTTATGCCATTAATATCTCTGAGTTTTATAGATATTTAGAAAGAATCCATGTATTCTTATCTCAATTTTTTTGTGTTTTTAATGAAAGGTTAAATTGATATTTAAACTAAAATCTTGGGTACTTAAAACATGGCCTTTATTAGTCAGAAACTAAAGAGCTAGAAACAGTTTTCCATTCAGGTGAGAATATGTTCAGACTCGTATCAGTATACATGGAAGAAGAATCTTTTTGTTTCTGCTTTTGTTATTGCATTGTCTATTTTGTTTTGTTTTGTTTTGTTTTGTTTTCATCGAAGCCCACTTAATCTAACAACAGCAAAAGGAGGCTTATATGAGGGAGATGGAAAAATAAGAAGTTCCAACAGAATTGCAGCCTGATGGGCATCCAAAACACTGGGAAAGAGACCCAGCTACTTATTCTTTCTACTAGAAACTTTAATGTGCTATTTCATTAGACTCCAAAACAGCCTTTTAACAATGGCATTATTACTCTACTATGGAGAAAAACAGTGAGGACCAGAATAATCTACACTCATGACTCTAGTTCACACTCTACTTCATTGGAATCCACAACCCAATGTCTCACTAAGCCACTTTCGGTGGGAGAAAGAGGAAGAGAAGAGAAAATGGAGCCAAGATAGACAATGATGAAGAAAAGCTCATTAGGTTATTACCATAGTTTCTTGCTTTTTTGTATGAATTTCTATATCAATGTATACTTCAATTCAGAGACAGATGCCAATGTCAAATACGTTGAAGGTTGAAAAATTAATGCAGAATGGAAGAAATATGATAATGAGAGGTGACGCCCTTCTGTTTACTTGGTGGGGCTCCCTTGCAACTAGATGTTGTGTACCACCCATGAAAAGATCTTTGGCTAAGTATGTGATGTGATGTTCCTTCCCCTGAGTCCTTAGACCTCTCAGGTTGCTCCCTGACGGGGCTAACCCCAGAGGTGCATGAGGGCAGACTTTATCGGTTGCAGAACAACATTTCACTATGCCACTGATGAGATGAGACAGAGGATCAAACACACTTATAGGCTCAGTATTAATCATTTAAAAGATTAGATAATTGAAATTTCCTATGATAGTCAAGATTATGTTTAAGTAAAAACCTTTTCATTAAGATGTTGAAAATCCAACATTTTAAAAGCATCATACACTACAATTATATTTGGCTGTTATTTTTTTCTTCCTTTGTGCTTTATTGATTATGCCACTGGCTTCCTAACTAATCTGACCAAAAAATATTGAAAATATCAGCAAAATAATCTTTAGTGGCATATGGTATCTTTTTCATTCCACCACTTTTTTATTTCAGTGGAATTCAGACAGCCTCCTGACAGATGTGTATCGCATTATAAAAGACTTGCAAGGCTACCTTCAGTAGACTCCAACAACTCTAAAAACAACAGAAACAGTAATAGAAAATAGATGCTTCTGTTGAAAATAAAGAAAAAAAAGATTTTCTCCTCAAGTTTCCAGAATGTATGATTTTATTCCCTCTCTCTGATATACATTTAGATCATTTCATTAAACTGTTAGACATGCCTTTCCCTTTCAGCATGAGGAATGCTGTTCCCTAAAGAAAACAGCAAGAGGGATATGGTACTTCTTCTTACTCATTACCTCATGCTGCTAAATAAATCACATTTTCTGCTCAGGTGAAGCCTCAGTAAATTTCTTTCAAAATCATCTTGGGGCGCCTGGGTGGCTCAGTCGTTAAGCATCTGCCTTCGGTTCAGGTCATGATCCCAGGGTCCTGGGATCGAGCCCGGCGTCAGGTTCCCTGCTCAGCGGGGAGCCTGCCTCTCCCTCTCCCACTCCCCCTGCTTGTGTTCCCTCTCTCGCTGTGTCTCTCTCTGTCAAATAAATAAATAAAATCTTTAAAAAAAAATCTCCTTATTTATTCCCCTACTGTGTTGCTATTCTTTTCCCTGTACTAGATATGCTTACAATGACTTAAACATTCCTACAAAGAAGACACAGCTTCCTGCGTGTGTGTCTTGGGCAACACCTAGTGCACCATGGGTGGTGGGTTAATATTGAAGAAAACACACTTAGGGACTGTTCCTTTCTTCTTTTCAAAGTATTCACAAGAGCATTCTACTTTTGTGACAGGAAACAGCCTAATCTCATTCTATCACATATTTTATCTGAGCTAAAAAAGAGTATATACAAACTAAGGGTCATAGTTTTAAGAGTCAAAACTTGTTTAAAAATAGAATGTGATGGAAAAGAGTTTGCCAGGTACCATAAACAGAACTAAAAGAGGAAGGCCTACCTTATCCTTTGATTATTTTGTGGGGAATAAGGTTTCAAACTTCTACTAACCCCATTTTCATTTATCTGGGCAATGTTTTGCAGGCTTAGGATCCTCGCAGCCCTAGCATTTTAAAACCATGTTCCTGGGGCACCTCAGTGGCTCAGTCAGTTAAGCGTCGACTCTTGATTTCAGCTCAGGTCATGATCTCAGGGCACTGAGACTGAGCCCCGCGTCAGGTTCCATGCTCTCAGCTTAAGATTCTCTCCCTCCCTTTCCCTCTGCCCCTCCCCTGCCTTCCCTCTCCCTCTCTAAAAACAAAACAAATAAAATAATAATAAATAAAATAAATAAAACCATGTTCCTAAATCAAAGCATACATCTATCTCTAAGAAGCAATACTCTTAAGATCTAGGGATATAGCACATGCTCAACTTTGTTTCCTTAAGGATTCCTCATCATAGAAACTTGTTGTAAACCAGCCATTAGAATGATTGCTGGCAGTTTCTTGAAATATACATTTTAGAGATAGTTCATATTCAAATAATTGCATCAAACTTATTATCTAGACAAAGTTAAAGCACATATATGCTGTACTACTTTATGTTCATGCAAGTAGAGAGGGCAGTGAATGTTGTATGCTGCAACATTTCTGACCTCCTACGAACACAAAATTTCATTCCTTAAAAATTTATTGGTGTTCTATAACTGGGAAGTAACTTTGCTTCTTTTATATCTGTCAACTCTCTATTTATCTTACTGTCTCTAATTTATGGGGTCAGGAAAAACATTCCTCTATTTCAACAAGAATTTCTTTAATACAGAAAAACAATGAGTTCTCTGCCTACTGTGACATTTTTTTTAGACTAATTAAATAATGACAGAGTTAAACAAGTCCAAATATTAGTTGATGGATGCAATTTGTTGATGTACTTCAATGGTGCATAACAATGAGATCTGACAGAACTTCCAACTGTACTATAATAAATCAACTTGATGATCTTGGATTTCTGAAACAAGAACTATAGTAGCTCTTTGAGATCAGATATTTCCTGAGAAAATAAACAGGGATGATGTTGGGAGGGAAGACATATCAGAAATGTCTCCTAAGTGAATAGCATTTTGGAACATAATCCATAAATTGTCATAATATTCTTCAAAATACCATTAAGCTGTGTACTCCATAGAGGGCTGGGCCAGAGTACATGGTTTATCCTTTACTTAGTTCTAGCTTCTTTCAAGGGGAAATACACAATATTTATTTTTAAAAAGAGGCCTGTCTATATAGAAAATGTAACCAATGGATACTCCCACAGATAAGCAAAGAGTAGTTCCTTGAAAACTCATCTCTCATAACTGTGTCAAACATAGAAAAAAAAAAAAAGAAAATATATAATACAACTTTTTCACATTTTATCTCTTCTTGATTGCTACATAGCATTTTTGTCCTTGACTCTTGGCTTTTTTCACTCCAAAGAACATTCAGAGTCTGCTCCATTCTTGGCTTTGGCTTTGTAGAATCTGGGTAACAGATAGAGAAAACTGAGAAAATCAAGAAGAGAAACTGCTTCAAGTAGAAAGAGAGGATTTTAAAAAGAGGAAAAGGAAAAGGAGGGGCCATGCGCTGGATTTCAGGGAAAAAAATTTTTCTTGAGGATTAAAAGTTTTGGGGAACAACTGAAAGAAGTAAGAGAATTTTAAGAGATGATGCAATGAATCAAGAATTGGAACATACTCTAACATACTTAGACTACATTAGATTTTTTAAGAATTACAATTAGTGGGCAATGTTTCTTTAAAGCAATCTAGGCTACGAGTAGACCATGTGTGCCTTGGCTTTTATATAGGTTACGTATGATATTCCATTTTTCTTGTAAGTCCTTGATTTCAGGAGGTTCTTCAGGACCAGCATATTCTGAATTCTCTTAATCCTGATTACCATGCTTTATCTAAAAAATGGTTAAAACTTTAGATTTTTACTGGGGTGTGGTGTTTAATTTTCCCATATTTGTATTTTTAAATATAAAATTGCTTCAGGTGCACTTGATAAAAAAAGTTTGAATTATTAAAAGGAAAAGTAGAATATCCCATTCACTCCCATTTTCAATGTTCAAGGGTCATCATTATTGAGAGTTTTGTTGTATATTGCTGTTATATATAGCCATGAACATAATTTTTTAATATATTTTTAGTTCCTTAGTACTCAGTCCTGACTCGACAATTGAACAAACACAATTCTTTCCATCAGGTTGGCTCTATAGCTCCCTTAAATGATATAATGCACAATCATATATTATTGACAACCTCCATCTTGGTAAATCCCTATTTTCTGTCAAAACACTTGGGGTGTTTTTTGCCTCCATGTCTATATGTGTACTAGTCAGGATAAGCTGAATATTGCTGCACTAACAAGCAATTCCATAACACAACTTTTTTTTGACTCACACTGTTGTCCAATGTGGGTCAGCAGGGGCCTCAGCTCAATCAAGGACCTGACTGTGTGCTTCCACAATCCCAGAGCAGTAGGGCACAGGATGATCTGGACAGTGGTACCTATAACTTCTACCTGAAAATGAGATACATCACTTCTGTTCACTTTTCATTGGCCAAAGTAAGTTATATGGCCATGACTAATTTCAAAAGAGGGGAGAAGTAGAATTCCATTAAGTGACTGGAAAGTAGACAGTTGAAAATATTTGGCAAACACAATTCATGACTCAGTATTTTAACACCTATAATTTCTTTTCTGGGGTTACCTCTCAAATCCTAACCACTTTTGGTAACAAGCAATCTTTTACATTATTGCCTTCTATCTTTACCCTCAAATATGCCTTAATGCTGTACATGTGTATGTCACAGAGGCATAATTTATAAAGCTGAAAAAAAAAGCCCAATATCAGAAACATTTTTTTAAATTTTATTTTATTATGATATGTTAATCACCATACACTACATCATTAGTTTTTGAGGTAGTGTTCCATGATTCATTGTTTGTGTATAACACCCAGTGCTCCATTCAATACGTGCCCTCTTTAATACCCATCACCAGGCTAACCCATCCCCCACCCCCTCCCCTCTAGAACCCTCAGTTTGTTTCTCAGAGTCCATAGTTTCTCATGGTTCATCTCCCCCTCCGATTTCCCCCCCTTCATTTTTCTCTTCCTACTATCTTCTTTTTTTTTTTCATTTTTTTAAACATTTTAAGAAGACTGCACAGATTCCCAAAATATGGACATTAGTTCTAATTGTTTGCTTTTTTTTTTTTTAAGGAAATTTGCTTGATACACTATTTCATGGAGTTCCTTCATTTCTGTGATTCCTTATTTCTTTGTTGGGTTAAAAAGGATAAGCATACAACAGAATTTAGACTTAATATGCAGCACAACGCCTGCTATTTGGTTCTTACAGACCTTAGCAATAACAAATGTTTACTGATTAGTAGTCAAACGCTTGATATCTTTATTTTTAGACCAGGTTTTCATTTTTTCCAATCCAGTTCACAAAGAGCAAAATCATATGTGAAACAGTCACACTAAACTTGGCTAAAAAGAAAAGGCTCTGACTACAGTGCCTGGAAGAATGCTTATTCATCATTCCCTAGCCCGGCATATTTCTCCGCAGAGACAAGAGCATAGACTGCGGCCATGGAAAATCTGGGGAAATACCATTTATGCTACATCAAACTTGAGCCCACTCAGGCAATGTAAATCTTTCCCATATGTGATGACTGATTGTTGCCCAGCCTCCAAGTCTAAAAGAGACACTGTAAATATTCCAAATACTCCTTTTTAATTTCTACCAAGAGTCTGCAGCTGTCTTTATGCTTGCGGTTGAAAGACTGTTTCTCTAATAAACTGGAAAGAGAGATAATTCACCCTGGGAAAAGTAAAGGGAATACAATCTTAGATTTCAGGTATAAATTGGAGGCATTTTCATATCCCAGAATAGATGTAAATTTCAATAAAAATAAATTGCCCTTTGAAGTGTAGATACAATAAAATTAAAGACAGCCAAAACACAATCTATCTTGAATTTGGAATTGTATTCTAAAACTCTCCATGTTTTGGTCCAGGATATTATTATAAGGACCGTTTTTAGAACCTGAAATCAAGATATGTGATGTGATAAGGAATAATTTTTATTGCTAGATGGAGAGCAGGAGGCAGTTGGAGAGATGTAATATGGCCAATGAACTGTCAGATTTCCCAAGGCATTTAGGTGATTTAAAGTAGGGCTTCTCAAAGTGTGGTCCATGGACAACCTGCATCATAATCACCTGGAGTTTTTGTTAAAATACATATTCCAGGTCCCATACCAGGTTTACTGAATCAGGTACTCTGGGCACAGGCCCAGAAATCTGCATTTTAAGTTCTTCAGGTATTTTTTTGTAACTTCTAAAAACATCTAATACCCACAGGCTTACTGAGAGAAGACAAGAAAAAAGAATATTTAAAACCAGGGCATTAGAAGACAGGCAAAGAAAACATTCTAACTTAGAACTTAAAGCAAGGAGATGTACAAATCTAGTGGTCTTTAGAAGAGAAAATCATACTGATGGCTTAATAGGACTTCTCAAGGTAATTTTGAAGAATCCTCGACATTGCATCTCAGGGAGGGACAAACATAATCCCAATCCCCAGGAACAGTCTGTCTAGGGAATGAATTAAAATGGCCGGCACTAACTTCCCTACCCCTAAGACCTTCTGGTAGTCTACCATGCATATCAGAGTTCCAGAATAGGCCTAGTCTTGCAGAACACCTGGCTTTCTCTGATTACGACCATTTGACTCTCAACGCTAGCTCCATACTTTCTAGGATTATATTTTGGGTTCTCCTATTGTAACCTGAGTTTTTGCTTTTTTGGTGTCTTAGTTCCTATCTAGTGTCTGATACCCAGTTGCTCAATGAGCCTGCATTTTGTTTTCCATTTCACTCTTATGAAGGGTCCTACCCCTGAATTCCCACTGATCTGCTGACTGATTTCCCTGAAAGCAAAAGCCTGCTTGACCTGTTTAGAATACTGTTCTTTGATTGCCTGACATCTCTCTGGCTGGCTAGATCTCATTTGCCACATGATGGTACCCCTGATATGACTGCTTCCCCAAATTACATCCCAATGTTGTTAAGCCTATGGGATGCCATGCCTGGCCTTTCAGAAAAGATTTTTGTTCAGAGCCTGCATTTGCATTTGCGTTTGCATGGAGTAACAATCTCTTGCCCCACCCCTGCATACCATCCCCTCTCTGTCTGCACATTGGGTAATAGGAAACTGGGCCATACACAGACAGTTGCCAAGTTTTGGCCAAGAAATTCCATAAATGTCCCAGAGGACCAGTGAAAACCTAAACAGGCCATACTTTGGAAAATTCTCATATCAGTTGAGTTAAGAACTTAGATTTTCATAGGGAATTTCTTGGTGAGTCCAAATTTAGCCTTTGCTCTGAGTAAACTATAATCCCCTCAGAAAGCCAGTAAGTGATTTTATTTTTTTTCCTTTCTGTCCTTGATCTCTATAGGGCCCATAGACTTGGAGCAGATGTTACTTTCTGGGCAGCTTAGCTGTGCTTTAAGAAAGAACTTGGGTAAGGATCCCTCATTACCAGTATGGGATCACTTTATAAGGCACTTTTAGGCTGGCAATAATCCTTCTGAGCAATTTACCAAAGTTTCAGTATTTTCTTTCCTTTTTTTTTAAAAAAATATTTTATTTATTTCTTTATTTGACAGAGAAAGAGAGAGAATAAGTGGGGGGGTGGGGGGGGGGGGACAGCAGGCAGAGTGAGAGGGAGAAGCAGGCTCCCCACCGAGCAAGGAGCCCAACGTGGGGCTTGATCCCAGGACCCTGGGATCATGACCTGAGCTGAAGGCAGACCCTTAACTGACTGAGCCACCCAGGCACCCCAAGTTTCAGTATTTTCTCTGTGTCACTTAAGATAACATTGGTAAGGAATAGAGACATAACAGATGCTTCTGGTCCTTAGAGATCAGAATTTGGATGAAATGGAAACTAAAAAATGAAGTTCTATTAAGCTGTCTAGAGTAGAGATTCTCCTATAAGATTCTCCTAAAAGATTTTACTCTTTTCATCCCTAATCCTCTCACCCCTATGCTCAAGACCTATACAGGTCAAATTCTATACTTTGTCTGTCTAACCTTGATATTGCTCCAAATGCAAAAACAAACAAGTATAGTTTAGACTTTTGACAAAACTATAAAACATTATTTGTATATTAGCATTTTCTATAGTAAAATAGGCAGCTGAAAATAATGGGTTTAAATTAAAAAATGATTTATGTAGAAGGAAGGAATGGATGTTGGTAGACAGTTGGTAGACAGTCAAGTGTATAAAATGTAACTTCCTTATCCTTTTACGTTGTCAGGTGGCTGAAATGCAATCTTAGTTAACCCAGGGCCGCCACTTTCCTGGGAGCCGTCTGATGTTGGAGACATCTAGGGCTCCAGGTCTTGGATGGAGGAGAGTAGGAATCTGCTCCATGATCGTCATCCTTTGCATACAGAGGCATATCTGAGATGCTGATTTCCTTGTCTGTTCTTGGACTTCAGTCTACAAACCCTGGGACAAAGTCCTCCTTGGCTTTGTCCCTGGCTTTTCCAGGTTTGCCTCTCACTGCTTCTTCTCCTCCTTTCTTGGCTGCACTGAGGACATGGGATAACCTGGGAGGTTGTTTTGGACACGTCTGCCTACATACCCATTTTGAATATCCCGGTACCAAGCGGAACAGCACTAAACAACGATTTGAGTTTGTAGCCTACATGTACTTCATACAGGAAGTTATTCAGAGAATCCTCTGTTCTTAGATTCCCTCAGTCTGGTCCAGGTTTTCCATTCTGTCTCCCAGGTACCCACTTCAGGCAGTGGTGCAGACGGTGACTCAGAATCCCACCATCCTCCAAGCAGCTAATGTCCCTTTGTTTCCTTCTGATTCTTCTCTTTGGCCCCCTGCCGTGAGAACCATTATCTGCTTTTAGGGATGGGATAAGGAGAATGGTTTTATTTTGCTGTTTTTTTGTTGTTGTTATCATTTAAACTTTGGATCCTGAGGATTTATTGAGTTAACTTTTGAAACTCAAAAACCATTGCAAACAAAAATCTCCAAAGCAGTTTTTTCTGAATTATCTTTTTTCTGAAGCAGTATTTGTCATAAAAGGAATGAGATTTGAGAAAATGTAAGGGGACAGACCATGAATGAATATCAAAATATTTCTTGAATTTCAGCACTCAGTCTAAGCCTCCATCCTATAAAGGGACTGCTGAAACTCTGACAAATGGTGAAGAAGCTGAGACAGACAAAGTTTAATTTTGGTGAAATGGGTGAAGGTGTTTTAAAAAAAATGAACATCTGAATGACCATTGGCTTTAATATGAAATTTGAGTAAATATGAAATAAAATCTATGTAGAGCAAAAACCTGGAATATTTTACCCAGAGGGAAAAAGAAAGAAGCTCACCGCTCTTGCTTATATTCTTATACTTTCCTTTCGACTAACCAGATGTCTGCTGAGACAGGCTGGCTAATCCTTCAACATCTCCTTGTGTGAGAATACCTCACACGGGATTTATGCCCCTTTGTAACAACAAGCCTAGAGCAATATTGGGCCCCTAAATTTGTCATCCAGTGGCAGGCACTGTATGAAGCACTGGTCATCCAAGCCTGTTAGACAAAGTCCCTGTCCTCAGGGAGCTAACAGTGCAGCTGGGCTAGGAAAGTGGGCCAGTAAGCACGAAGTTCAAGTGCAAAGTGGTGAAAACCATAGAGATCAGCCATGGGAGTTAAGGGTAGGGATGGAGTCAGGGAGCGCATCTCAGAAGAAGATGACCTCTAGAAAGACAAGACTGAGGAACACTGTAGGTCGAAAGGCCACCACGAGTGGCAAATAATACAAAGGGGAGATGGAATAAAGGCTGGGGCCCAGTGTTTATATGAGAAAGTGACAAATCTGTGTGGAGGGAGGAGAACATTCACTCTTGAAAAGGTACTTCTCCCAAGTCACGTCCCCAGTCTGTGTGTGCATGTGTGCGGTATTTCGTATTATAATATTGGCACAACATAATGTTAGTATTTTTTTTTTTGAAATGTACAAATATATATCTGACACAGAGATTTACTTTTCTTCAGAGAACACTGTGGAGCACTGGGAGTTGCACTTTCGGGATGATTCATAAATATTTCATTATTTTATTTGTGATGTATGTCAGTAATTCCCATTTGGAAAGCTGAGGAAGTTTAAAGTCAAGCAAACAGTATTTGGAAGGTTTTCTCTACCAATAAGCAGCTCCTGTGAATGAAAAAGAGGGTAGAAGGGCACCTGGGTGGCTCAGTCAGTTAAGCATCTGCCTTTGGCTCAGGTCGTGATCCTGGGGTCCTGGGATGGAGCCCCACATTCAGCTCCCTGCTTGGCAGGGAGCCGGCTTCTCCCTCTCTTCCCTGCTCATGCTCTCTCTCACACGCACATTCTCTCTCTCAAATAAATAAATAAAATCTTAAAAAAAAAAAAAAAAAGGAAAAAAGGAAAAGGAGGTGGATCTCTAATACACACACTGGATTCCAACTATTCCTGCATGACACTGAAAGATGGAGGGAGAAGGAAAGTGAAGACTCAAATTTATTTCTATTGTGATTTTTAGACTATTCGATGCATTCCAAAAAGTTGCGAGTAAAACTGCAAGGTATGCATTCTTAGAGAGGAAACATCCTTTAGACTTCTTTATGATCACTGATATGTCTCTTAGCCTAGTTTGGCCTGCTTTGGTCAGATGAAATATGTGGGGGCTTCAATACAAGATCCTTAAGACCCCATCCAAAGTCCCTATTGTTTGATTTATGCAACTTCCATTCATAAGTAATTACTGAGTAGATTAAGGAAATGAAATAAGCCACAGAACCTTTGATGCTAAGAAAGAGCCAAAGTCCTCTGACAGAAATAGCTTAGTCTCTGGGGGAAAGCACTGGAGAAGACACTAGCAATCGCTTTCAAAAAACTGGTATTGGATTCAAGGAAAAATGGTCAGTGTATCTACCCAAAGTGAAAGGCTTGTATCGATTTAGAAAAACTAAATCAATCTATTACTCTAAGATAACATTATAGTGAAATAATATTCCTGGCATACATCTGAAACCCCTTAGTCATTACTCTGGAGTATTTCCACTTAAATTTGATTATGTCATTGCATTGATTCTTAAATTCACAGAAAGAGAAGCAATCTGCAAATGAGGCAGAGAGCCTGTTGTTAAAAACCTGGGATAGGTTCCTGGCTACTCCACTTGTTTGTTTTGTGACTATAAGGTTGAATCATAAAGGATAAATAAAGAAAATCACAAAGAAACACCGAATAAAGAGAAGCGTTTATTTGCAGCATGCAAATATTACTAAAAAAAAGTTTTCCTTTTCTTGCTACTCTTTCTTTTTTGTTGTTTTTCATTTTTTCTTCTAAAATTTTATTTAAATTCAAGTTAGTTAACATATAGTGCACTATTCATTTCAAGAAGAGAATTCAGTGATTCATCACTTACATATAACACCCAGTACTCATCACAACAAGTGGGGCTCCATCCCAGGACCCCAGGATCACGACCTGAGCCAAAGGCAGATGCTTAACTGACTGAGCGACCCAGGTGCCCCTCTACCCTCTTTTTCATTCACAGGAGCTGCTTATTGGTAATACCCATCACCCATTTAGTCCATTCCCCCCCACCCAACTCCCCTCCAGCAAAAGAAAAGAATGGGACAGGAGATGCCTTCATCTCAAACTGAAATAAAACATCCACTTACTTTTGTTTTACCATCAGTTTAAATTGGGCTAAGGTTACTGGTATTATCTGGGTTTAACTTTAGAGTAGCTTTCTTAAAAAAAAAACAAAAAAAAAAACAAATTGAAGTCATAAAGAATAAACCAGTCTCTTTAAGATTATCTGGATTGCATTTTTAAGGAATGTTTAGTATAAATCTAATAAAATGTACTCTTTTGAGTACTGGATGAAGGAAGGCATGGAAAGAACACAGACCACTATGGCCCCCGCACATATATGGGTTTGATACATGTTAACCATGATTGGCACATTTATTACACTTCTTTTATGTGAGGAAATGGAGGCTTAGAAATGTTAAAGTCACCTGCATACGATGATAGATGCAAAATGTGCCAGAGCTAAGCCTCAAATCCTGTAATTCAACTCCACAGGTCCTGCTCTTAACTATCTACTAAGGACTCCCTGAAAATTTAGGGTGTGTGGAGGGGAAATATGTATACATACATATAAAAGACATATATACATATTTCTTTAAGTTCCCAACAGTGTAGAAGACAGACCAGAGTGGCAAAGGATTGGAGAGAGGGAGACCCGGACCAGTAAGGAGACAATGGGTTAAGAAGAGATTGAATTCTGAGCAAGATAGTGGTCATGGGGATGAAAAAAAACAAAGACTATAGATTTTAAAATTCTCTAATAACTGTCACCTGGTTGCATAGGAATTGAGGAAGAAGATAACAGATGAAGGACTGGTTGGAGTGAGGGAATGATAGAGTTCGAAGTCCTGGAATATCTGAGACAGCCTTGCAATGGGAGCTCTGACAAGCAGGGCAGGCACGTAAGGTTGTGGGGTCAAGCTGGGCCTGAAATCCAGCCCACTTCCCCACCAAGTCAAAGACCCTACTACAAGTGTTGCGCATCCAGAGAAAGGAAACCTGTTATCATAACTTGTACTAACTGTGAGTTCCAAGAGGTCTTGCCGACCAGATCTCTAGACTGGACTTTAAGTCAAAGCCATGGGACTGGCTGCAATCTTCTGAGGGAGATAGAATAATGGGAGGGACATAAAACAAACAAAGACACCCAGAGCAAGGAGGTGGGAAGAAGACAGGAGCCCTCTCAAGAGAGTGAAGAAAAGAAAGGTGGAACCGTAGGCTCGTGCAAGATCCCTAACATAAAAGATAGAACTATTTCAAGAAGAGCATGGCAGCAAACAGTATAAATGGCAGAAAAAGCAGAGGTGAGCAATGGCTAAAATGCTCTGGGTTTAACCATTAATTCAGCCATCCTTAGCAACCTCTGAGAGGTAATTTCAGTATTGTGGTAGAAATAAATGCCAAGGTGCAAAGAGTTTTAGAGTCGGAGGGAGGCGGGAAAGCAAAAACAGAAAAAAAAATTTTTTTTCTTGGCATCAGGAAGAGAGAGCTTCGTTGAGAAAGTTGAGTGTTTGTTTGTTTCGTGTAGCAGACGCCTGGACATTGGTTACCCACCGAGGAAAAGCAAAGGTGCAAGTAAAAGGACATAATTTATGAAGCAAGTCCTGGTTTCATCCTGATAAATATTTTGTTTGAAAGTTCCATAAACACGAGTGGCCCAGGAAATGCTTTAGCAAATACTCATTAACAAAGTGACAGCTATTTAAAAATGTTCCCATAGCTATTATATGTTTATCACCTCTTGTGTCATAAAGACTTCTGGCATGGAATCTTGAGTTCTTTCTTTAGTATGAGAACCCTCTGTTCCCTGGGGATTTTCAGAGAATAGGGTACATGGTTGACCTCTTACTCAGACAGAAGGAAATTATGCTTTCACCTCTGGCCCCAGAGGGAATTTATCATGCAGTCATTACTTCTGGATGAACATTGAAATGAGACAATGCTGGAAGCCTGGGTTCTACATGAGCAATATTTCTGGACTTAGTTCCCCTACACTGCCAAAACAGGGACTTGGACTTGCAGATTTCTAAGTCATTACAGTTCTAAAATAACCCAATGACCACAAATCACATGTAAACGAATGCTTATTCTTATTTCATGTATGACAGAATACACCGAAACAAGTAGGTCCCCAACAATGGGGAGCGCATTCTGTTACGTATGGTATTGCCACAGAATAGAATAGTATGCAGTTGTATATTATTCTTTTCCAAAGTGTTCTGAATAATATAGAAAAAGTTCCTAATAAAATGTTAAATGAAGCCAGGTGGAATCCAAATTTGCAGTTTAAACTAATTTTGTAAAAGTAAAACAAAACAAAATATTGATACTATATTATATACGCAGATACAGAAAGAAATCTAACAATAGGAATGAATCCACTAGAGAGTGAAATTGGTGACAATAATTTATTTCTCCTTGGGGCGCCTGCGTGGTTCAGTCGGTTTGAGCGTCTGCCTTCAGCTAGGTCATGATTCCAGGGTCCTGGGATCGAGTCCCACGTGGGGCTCCTTGCTCTGCAGGGAGTCTGCTTGTCCCTCTCCCTCTGCTCATGCACTCTCTCACTCTTTCTCTCTCAAATGAATAAATAAAATCTTTAAAAAAATTTATTTCTCCTTTTATATTGTCATTCTCTTCATAATCATTACAATTGTTAGCTTTCTTATGAGTTATGTAGGGCATTTTATACCCCAGGTTTGCAGGGAGGTTGTTTTCCTTTGTATTCAACTGTATTCAATCCAACTTATACCATTTTCAGGGGTGGAGATGGAGGACCTGCGGACACCATCTTCCCTGCTGGACTCAAGCTACACTGCAGAGAAGGACCGCAGAACACATCTTTGTATTAAACACACTCAAAAGCAAGCAGGTTGGAGAGAGAAGCTAAAGCAAAATGGAAATTTTTCCTTAGAAACACTATTATTGTTTTTGTTAGTTTGTAAAGATATTACTGTTTGCCTAGAGCTCTATAACTTACATAATCTTTAAAAATTGCTCTCTAAAATTTTAAGATAACCAAAATAATATTTGGCCTATAAAACTGTCTTAGATTCAGCCACATTTACCTGTCCTTCTAATATCCTGGTGTTTTCCCCAATAATAATAACAAATCAAATAATATTAATAAAATAATATTACTAGAATAATATTATTAATAATATTAATTATTATTATTATTACTTTTAAAAATAGCATCTGCTTGTAACAGATGAATTATAAATTCCACAATACCTTCGGCAAACTAAACAAAGGATAGAGGAAAAAGGCTGATGCCTTCATATCTTCCAACTCTGCTTTTTAAATTATTACTGACTATAGGCACCTATAGAAATTCATAGTTCTAAATTGCTGTTTGCTAACAGCAATTTCATAATTTATTAATGGTATCGCTTAATGAAGTTTTTATGTTTTCGCATAACCCAACAGTAAACTAAATAACAAATGCTCCAATAATAAAACATGAAGAAAAATATAATGGTTTAGTATTATTTTTTGTTAATGCCCTTTTAATTTAAGGATTGGAAGTTATATTCATTCAATAGACATTTATTGCATGACTAAATTGAACAAAAAGAATCTTAGTCTTTGACCACATCACCTCTTAAATTGTCCAATTTAGTACATTAAGTAAAGGGCAACAAAGAAGAACATACTTGTGCCAATTAGAGCATCTTTCCTGAGAGGCTGAAATTGAAAATGAACTCAATTCTGATTTTTATGAGAAGAAAGCAATTATCTCTTTCTCTGTTCAACAACTAAGGCAATATTTATAGCTTCTCTTCCTTGTCCACAACCTACAGCATTGGACTTGACAGCTCCTTGAAATACATACATTTGCTCACCGAATTCTAATTCATGAGGGGCTCTGTTCTGGGGCTTCTGGAGCAGTCTCACAGGGCTGTGTCAAGAAAGACCCTTATAAAGCATCACCAGTGAACACCTACAGGCTTCTTCTCTTTCTAGTTGTAAAAAGCACTTTCTAAATGGAAGTCTTCATAAGTGTATATTCATCAAAGCACTGAGTTCTCAGGAATTTTAAGTTTAGGTCTTGTGATAATATAGTTCTCCTTGTCAAATACATATCCTTTCATATGTCAGATTTCCTAATTAGGTAAGCCTGTGAAAATTACATTTTGATTAAACTGAAAGACTCAATCAAGTATAAAAAAAAAAAAAGCTTCATTGTATTGACTTAAAATAGCATATTCAATTTTAAAGAGTTATGTTTCAATTGGAATAACATTTTATTTAAAATAACCCATGCCATTTAACTGAAAGAATGAGGGAACAAAAATAAGCAAAATCTCTAGCTTTTAGACGATGCTTCTAAACTTATGTAGACCCTAAATTCAATGCTGCAGACAAAGGCAGTCCCTGAACTCATGGTTTCAAACATAGTTTGTCATTTACACCACAAGATACTTTAACACCCAGTAACAATTTCTAGAGTGACTAGATGAAACTTGTATTTAAAAAAATGACATGAGCAAAATAGGCCTTTAAGACAAAAGTCCTCACACATAATTCTAAATAAAGCTGTATGGTCAAGTCATTAGCAATGGACTACTTAAAGTTGGAATTTAGAATTGCCCCAGACTCAGTTTATTGCTTCATGTATTTGTCTAATATACCCAGTTTTAATTTTTTTCACAGGTAAAGTGGGATTAATTATCAAGATCACTGAGAAACCAGTGATTCCTTTTGCTCTGCAGTGCACAACATAAAAAATACTGAAAGGTAAGAAAACATATTCTGCTACAAAATTCAGGGCTTCATAGTATTTTCAACTTAAATTGCGAGTTAGTGAGGATAGAATTAAAGAAATCAAGATATTATTGAGACAATTGAAAAATATATCTTTTTTCCTTAAAGCATAATCTCCACACAGAAGAACTGCATGGACTAGAAGATGAGTATTTTTTCCTCTTCCCTAACTCTTTCCTACAAAGCATTAGGATGCTGTGTCCCACCCTGCATGCATGTGAATAGCGTATGTGTAAATGGAACTAAAATAAAATACTTAGTACTTGATTAATATTAAGTCTGCCCCTTGAGGTAGTTAGTCACTGATTCCTTGACACATACCTCCAGGAACTTTATAAAAAGGAGAACAAACAACACTCTCTGTATCTGATGTAGTAATGCCTTCATTATCCCAGAGTCACTTCCACGGCAAATTCTCCTACAGAACACAACTAAGAACTTGGATGCAAATCAAAAGTCCCCTGAGCACCTAAAATAGATGTCACTGGGTCTATGCACTTTGGCACGTGCACTTTCCTCATAAGAGAATCTCTTGGACCCTCAGGTAAAGTTACTGCTTTTCATTCCTTCCATAATTTTTTTATAAACTTTTTTTTTCTAGTTTTCTTGTGCACAGCACAAAAGAAATAATAATTATAAAGACGTGGTTGAGGTTGAAGGGAGTTGTTAGAAGAATGCAAACTGTCCGCACCCATAAGAAGTCACACTTCCATATGGATGCTGAACACAGGAGGAAAAAAAGTCCTATAAAAATAATACAATTTAAAAAAGCATAGTGATTATGTGACCTTTTGATATAAGATGTAACAGCCTTACATACCACAAAATAGCCCCCCAATGTATCATTACATTATAGAATAATATCTATATCTACAATGTATCTACAATAATATCTACAATGTATATCCATGATGAGAAGTCTGGGTAATTAAGAGAAAGTTAAATTGAATTTAGTTCCCTTCAGAGAGATCTCAAAATATATACTGGATTTCAGAAAGTTAACAATCCAAAAATGTCTACATTCTTTCTAAGACTTCTGGGGTTTTCCGTGGTAAACTTGTAAGCTTCACTTTTTGGAAAGTTCACAAATGTGGAGCTCCTTAATTGTCTCATTCCTTGTTTATTGACCAGCAGCAGTAATTATCTATTAACTAGTCAGGCCTCCCGGGAAAGAGTGACATTTTAGATGATAGTGTCCACCTCACTGCCCTTTTGGGCTATTTCTCTTCTGCTCTGAGAGCTTCCATAGCTCAGTGATTTGAGATCTTGGAAATGTTGTCCATTTAAGATGGATGAGCTTAACGAAGATAAACTTCATAGGAAAATTAAAAACAAAAAAAGGCTTGCCAGAATTTTTTTTAAATAAGTGGAAATGAAGGGAAGGAGTGGTTAAAATGAACAATTAACGATAGAAGTAGATTAAAGGTAAAATCCTGATTCAAAATTGTGTGTTTTCCAGGTCAGATCCACCAAGCTGTGATGAGGTCAGTGAGCCCTTCCCAAGTCCGTTTAAAGTGCTTGGAGCTGCTCGGTCTTGGTCCTCCTGTCTGATTGGCTCTATCCTGGCTCTATACTTCCAGTCGAAGATGAATTAGCCTATCCCTCCCCCTCAATCAAGAGCATTCTGCACATTCCGTAATATTAAAGCATATCTTTCTTTATGCGACATGAACAACAAAACATAAAACCATCCATGACAAGATACGAAAAAGGACAAAGCTTCAAAATAAAATAACAACAACGACCATCAGTTTCCTGAAAACAAAACAAAACAAAACAAAACCCAATCCTAGGAGCTTTAAATATCAACAGCCACAAAACAATACAGCGAAGAAGCTAAGGTATTTTAAAGAGTGTGTTTTCTCTCAGAATAGAGGCGAGGTGGGGGGAAAGGTCAAATGACCACGGAATATTTGTGCCCTGTGCCCGAAGCAAATAAACCCTGAAGGAGATTTCAATGAGTAAAAAACAGTACCTTATAAGTAACTGGTCTTGTCTACTCACAGCTGTTTCCAGTGCCGACTCTTGTTTAACTGTCTACTGCGTTCAGTTTAAAGTTAATTCTGTTGGCAAAAAAGTACAGAGCTTGTCTGGAAAATGCTGTTTGGACATAAACCATTCCTTTCAAAGCTGTAGTAGCTATATTTAAGTTTTCTTGTAGAGAGGGATATAAACCTTTCCTGTAGCTAAGTTTCTTCCTCCTCCCGCCCCTCAGACTTAGTCAGTGTCCTCCTATCCCATATATTGAAGAAAGAGACAGAGGGGAGGAAAAAAAAAAAAAAAAGGAACCAGGAAATATACCTTAAATAATGTAGTAGTTGAGCATTTGGAAAAAGACAAAAAAAAAAAAAAAAGAACCACAGAAAGCGTATCAGGACCTTAAATATAATTTAGCCCAACGCCCTCATTTTATAGGTGAGGAAACTGATACCCAGAGAAAATATGATTTGTACAAGGTCATTCACATACCTAATTAATTCCACAGCTAAGAATATTTACCAGGTTTCAGAACTGCCAATTCAACGCTCTTTCTACTACTGTAGTGTACCCAAAGGGAAATAGTTTACCTTTTCCCCGTGTATCCTTGTATAATACCCACAGGAGTTGGCAGAGAACAGTAACACAATTACAATATGAGAACCATCTGTTCTCAGAGAAAACATTTTACTCCATTTTGAAATCCTTAATACTGAAAGTTTCTCTATAATGCCCAATTTCTTGTATAATTAGGAAATAATCTTAACCTTTGTTGATTTTCCATAGTATTTTTATGTTTCAGGACGCTGACATCGCTTAGTCCTTTTAGAGGACTATAAGGGATGGTGCTATGACAGGTGTTAATCTTTAATATTTCTTTTTTTAAGATTTTATTTATTTATTTATTTGAGAGAGAGCGACAAAGAGAGAGCACAAGCCAGGGGATAGGCAGAGGGAGAGGGAGAAACAGACTCCATGCTGAGCAGGGAGTCCGATGCAGGGCTCCATCCCAGGACCCTGGGATCATGACCTGAGCCAAAGACAGACACTTAACTGACTGAGCCACACAGGCGCCCCTCATATTTCTACCCACTATCAATGATATTGAACTAGAAACACATTACTATTATCACAGATCCCTATTTCCAATTTGTCAAGATTTTTTTTACCATACATGCAAATTTATTCTTGTTATTATTGATTACATATTTTTGTTAAATAAAAGCAGCACAATAATTTTTATTTGGTGTCTTTCATGTAAAATTTCCTACTTATATATAAAGAAATTATTTTTCTCTGACTGAAGGAGTGATATTCTTATTGTATTTTTTAAAATTTTCCTTTCTAAAATGTATTCATTCATTCATTCATGCACTTATTTAACAAATATTAATTGAACATTTATAAACCTACCCCATCCTTCCCTGTGGAATATAGTAACAAGCAATAACTTTTTTAGATAAGTGCATAGTTGTCAAATATAATCAAAGGGCTTACTTAAGAAGGCCAATTTTCTATAACTATCTTTTTATCCATTCTCACACTATAAGCGTGTGCCCAATATTTATTTACATTCTCTCCATTGAGTTGCCCACTCTCAACAACATCCATCCTAGGGTCAGATAAGTCAAAATATGAAATGGCCCACATTGAAATTGCTCTGGGCACTATTAATCTTTCTATTCGATTTGACTCCCTAAACTACTAAAGGCAAATCTACATTACAAGCTACAATTTAAAGACACAATTAGCAAATGCTCAGACCCTTCAAAACCCATTTTCAAATTGCCATACATTCTTTAGTTCAGAAATTCAGTTTGGTTTTGACATTGCCCATCTACTTTTAAAATGATATTGTTGGCTAATTGGACATAATTTAAAAAATAAAAATAAAAAATAAAATAAAATAAAATGATATTGTATCTACCCTTGCCCTGATCTTTGGAAGAAAACAGTACAATGTGACTAAATAATTATAAAAGTATATTTTTAAGTGATAATTTATTTTTTGAAACATATTTTCCAAAATGTTGAGTAATTAATAGGTTCTGTATCAATTTTCTAACCATGACAAATAAGCAACTGATTCAAAATACATAAAAATTGAGAAAGAAATCTTGTAAACCATACTTTATACTTTTTGACACAATGGCAGGATCCGAATCTCCTTCCATTCTCAATTAATTTTCTCTAACTGAGCTCTGTGCAAAGGTAAATCCCAAAGACATCAACATCTACATTTATATATAACATTAATAGGTCAAGTATGATTAGAGTCTGACACTCTGATACATTCGACTTGGGTTTACTAAAAGTATTCCCCATTTTTCTTTTACTTCTTAAACTTTACTTTTAATTTGAACATTTTGCCTTTTGTCTATTAGAAGGAACAGGAAGGAAATCTGAGTAAGCCTTGAAAGAGAGGTAGGCTGTGAGGAGAGACAGAGATTTAGATGGAATGAGTCAGGGTGATTCAGGGTTGTGGACTGGACTCAGGAAGGAAGGTGTAAAGAAAAGTCACATACAGGCAGGTTGTTTGGAACAGAAGTGGGCTGAGCCACAGACAATAGATTATAGGTATTAAATGCAAGAACCAAAGTCTCTCAAAATAGGTTAAGCAAAGAGGGAACTAGCAATTTTGGTGACCAGTGCCAGCAACAGGAAATGGTCCTCGAACGTACTTTGTAATTCATGACATGGCTTGTTTCTCCCCATTGGAAGGGAAGTATGTGCTGTCAATATGTGAACTGGAACACAATCTAAAATAACACAGTGACATACAACCATTAAAAAAATTGTCCCTCTATATTTAGGTCCCTTGGACATACTCCAGGTTGCCCTACTCTGGGCATGCTCTGGATCTTAGAATCCTAGCATAGTTTAGTGGGGACTAGTTACTGTGTTATGAAGCCTGGATGTGTGGAGTTGAATTTCACTGATGGGAGAGGTACTTACAGCAGAGGTGAAATACAGGGCAGACTATATTAACACAGGCAAGACAGTCAGAGTTCTCTTAACTCTTGATCTCCTCTCAGTTTTCAGGTTTAGAGTAACACTAGAGGAAGGCTTTTACTAAAGAATCCCAGAGAGCAATTTTGTCATAGCAGTGAAGGGAAGTGACTGCATGAACAGCTACTGGATTATAATATTCTGTGCTTGGGAGGACACATCATACATGGACATTTTTAATAGTCCCAGGGAACCATGCACATAAAAATCTCAAGCATCAACTCTCTTCAATTCAAGCTCATGCTTACTTTGTTGCCTGTCTCCTCTCAAAAGCCATTCTCCTCACAACAGCCAGGATAATTATTCCCCTCATTATACTGGCTGATAGTTTCCCATAATTCCTCTGCTTCACACCTTCCAGTGGTTTCCCATTATCCCATTTCATGGCCTCTACTAGTTTCCCATCATTCCCCTGCTTCATCCCTGCAATGGTTTCCCACTGCTTGCAGTATAAATCCAAATGCCTAACAATGGTTTCCGAGGCCTCACATAATTTCACCCGTTTATCTTTCCAACTTCCTAACCTGCTTTTCCATCTGTCTAGGATGTTTTCCCCACACATCTTTGCAGAACTACCACTTAATCAGAACGCAAGACTCATTTCAAATGTTACCTCCCCAGAAAAAAGATTTCCTGACTACTCTAGCAGATCAACTCCCCCGCCCCTTACATACACACACTCTCTGCCCCATTTTTCTATTTTAATTGTTCTTCATAGCACTTACCGCTATCTGAAATTATCTTGGGTTCTTTTTGTATTTATTCATTCATTTAATTAGTCATTTTAAGTACGTTTACTGTGTTTCCTCTAGAATGAGTTTTATAAATCAGAAATGTGTTGGAAGTTATAAATAAGATCGGAAACAATATTTAGGCTTTTTAAACGACATTATCTCTAGTATTTAGAACAGCATCTACTGTAGAATATGTATTTGACCAATATTTCTTGAATGAATTAATTATATTTGTTGCCTAGGTTACTACTCTTCAGTCAACAAACATCCAACAGAAGTCCACAAGCATGAAAGCAAAGACTAATCTACTTCTGCAATTGACTGAACTCTGCAAGTCTCCCTGTGGCTCAAGCAGCTAGGCATCGCAGGAAATAAGGAAAGAGCCCCTGCTGGGCTCTAGGAGGCTGCATCTATACATGGTGCCTTGAAACCCTTGAATTTGGTTAGCACAAAGGCCGGCATATAACCCTTGAGCTGCTAGGAGGTCCTAAGAGCTTCCGGACATCTCCTCCGCTTCCTGAACTCGATAGTCGTGGCCTTTATTGGAAGAGCAGATATCCCAAAGCTAATTCTATCCTTTCCAGGTGGTTTCAAGAAACTGCTCTCAGCTGCCAATTCTTCAGAAGCAGGAGCTAAATCCTTGCATTCACAGCATATGTTTTCTAAATGAAAAAAGGGACAGACTAAATAATTTTAGAGAAGTAAGCTCACAGATAATTTAATCTTCCATCTCGGTTCTCCTCCACGCTGACTCAGAGCTCTCCAGCAAGCTGTAAATTAGATTTCCTCTCCTATCTCATGTCCTACTGCTTCCTAATTACCTGTTCTCATGAGTCAGCCTCTCTGGGTCCTGTGGTTCAGACACACTGTGGGATACTGTGACTGGCTTAGCAGACCTCGGGTCCCACCATATCAGAAAGGCGGCTGGTGTGATGGCGGGCAGAGAGAGTGTGGATCCTTGTTTGAAAAAAAATGACTTCCCCCAAATATCATGGCAGTTGCCCCCACCCCCGGCCCACTGATACACCAAGGTAGAGGAAATCTCTTGTCTGAACACTACTGCAGTCTGATAGCAAATAACATCATTTAAAATCATTTTTGAAAGAAGTGCCCTTTTCCTTTGGTACTGATTGCATGTTAATCTAAGTACATACATGGCATTTAGTGAGTCAGTGAATCAAAGCTACAAATATTTAATGATTGTCTTCTATGGACAAGGGTCCATGCCAGGTAATGAGGTTTGTGTAATTATTCCTTGTTATCTCAGGGGATAGGATTTCTTTATCCAGAATACAAATTTCTCCAGGAAAATAAGGTAAAATTTCTTCTTTCCTCCCCTCTTTTCTTCCTTTCTTTCTTTCCTTCAATCTACTGAAAGTCAGATTTATTGAGTCCAAATAATGTGCTGTGTTTGGGTATAAAGAAAAAGATAAAATCTGATGTCAGGAGGCTTACCCTTTGGAAGTGAGAGAAATTTACAGACTATTGGGGAGATCAGCACAACATTACCAGAGAGCACATGAAAGCAGCATGGAATCAAGATGGGAAGTGAGCAAAGAAGGCTTTTTTGAGACGATGAAACCAAGGCACAAGGCACATTCTGAATGCAGGAGAGGGAGAGGATTAACATTCCAGGCAGGAGATAGGGCACACTTGGGTCACTTTAAGAATTTCTATAGAGCTGGAATGTAGAATGAAAGACATAGACTAATAGATGAAATATGCAGAAGGAAATAGGGCTTAGGAATTTGTTTTTTATCCTGAAGGCAATAGGGGAGCTACTGAAAAATTTTAAGAAGGGGATACTTTGTTTTAAGAATGCTAAGTGGGGAAAGAATTTAGGGACAGGTGGTCTGAAGGACTAGACTACTTAAGAGGTTGTTTCTTTATTCAAATAAGACATTGTGATGGTCTGAAATTAGGCAGTAGGGACAGAGAGACCTCAAAGAGAGGCACCAAAAGATATTTACATTTTCTCACAGGTAGGAAGATGTGAGTAAGCCAAAATCACTACCAAAACCTCTATAAAATCATTACAGAAAAATGTAACCAGTATTAGAACTGCCTGGAAATGTAGTAAGTTCTCATTGTATAAGTAAGTTCTCCCCATTCACAGATGAGGGAATGGAAGGATCAAACTTGAAAGAGTGATAGCAACGTTTGAACTCATGTCCATCTGACTACAAAACCCATATTCTCTACACTAAATTGCCTGGCCCTTTGAGGAGATCATACATTTTGGACACTTCTTAAACTTAGACTTAAAGAAGTTGTTTGGAATAATAATTTGGCAGTATCTTAAAAGATTCCTTAGGCAAGACTGTTTAGGTTTTCCAGGGGTGAGCATGTTCTATTTTGAGATCCAACACACAAACAATTGGATTTGTGTTGTTTCTATGGAACAACACATTTAGCTACCCTGCAAAGCATAAATCCTTCATCAAATTCCTCTTGATAATTTAATATTTTTAAGCCTGGAAGATTTATTCACACTCTATACTAGGATGGCCAGTTAAACCAAAATGAAAGTGGACTTGGCAGATACTCTAGTTCAATCAAGTCAAATATTGAGTTTTGAGTAGAATGGTGTTTGAAAGATAAATCAGTTTCAATGAATCTTGGAAGGGAGAAGGTACAATTCTTAAGACACTGAAAATAGGAAGGGGCAGACATAGCTCAGGCAGGAGAAAATTCTGAAATTTGCCTTAAACTTGGAGGAGAAAAGTTCCTTCTCTAGCATATTTTACATTCACTATGGGTAGGATAACCATACAATTTAGTATCCAAAACTTGGCTCTTGAGAGTAAAAGGAGACACTATTATCAATTACAATAGGATAGCAGATAAAAACCAGGACTCTTATAGGCAAACATGGATGTACATCACCTTACCTAGAGGTTGACATTAAACCTGACCTTCAGGAGATGGTAGTATCAAGAATGAGGTCATAGGTTTTAGAGTAACTGGCCCCTAAAGTGAGGCAAGACAAGAAAAGTCAAGAATTCTTACACAACTTGGACACGGTGTTTAATAGATATACAAAGGCCAAATCAACTAAACCATTTGAGGTATATTAATTAATTTAGTTCCATAGTTTATTTTATTAGAAAATGATACATAAAGATGAAAAATGACCCTTTATTGTAAGATAGTCACAGATAACAGGTATACAGTGTTTAGTCTCCTATATAATGTATTCATATAAATATTTTCCATAAAATATAAATATGTTAGTATAGATGGGTGCTCCTAGCTATTTTGGTTATTTAAAAATAAGCACAGACTTTATTTTTCAATGTATTAACCATCAGTGAGTCAATACTAATAAACACCAAACTGAATCAAATCTCAGTCCACTCTCCCACCCCACTCCTGAATTCTTTCCAGAGTTGAGGACATCCTTCCTTACATGGCAAGAGTCCTTCCTAGGCTAGACAAAGGGAAGGATGGGCATAGTGTGGGAAGCAAACATGCCCAGGGAGAGAGAGGAGATATCAGCCAAAATTAATTAGGATTCCAACCTTGGTTCTGTCAGCAACTAGCTGTGTGACCTTGGGCAAAACACTTGACTTCACTGAGGCTTCGGTTTCTTCCATATAAAATGAGAGGATTTAGGAAGATTACCTTGGAAGATCTTTCAGATATGAAATTCGACTATTCTCTGAGATAATTATCTCCCATATGTTTTAAATTTCTTAATGTTTATCTGTGATGTCTGTGAAGATATCTGTTGCATCATAAGGAAATTAAAACAGCCAGTTATTGATGAAACAATTGTAATGGTAACAATAATAATTTTTTTAAGACTTCCAAGAATATAAAATAGGCAGTGGGGAGACGTTTCATTTTTTTAGTGTATAATAGGAGGACTATTAAAATTTTCTTAGGAGAAAAGTCATCAGATATAAAATGCCGAACCACATGGTGCTTAATAATTTTTAAATACTCAGCTTATTTGGGCTCTCAAAACACACAAAGGAGCAAGCTTTCTGAGTTTATACAAAAAAGGATTTCTTCTGGAAGTGTAAAGTGATTGTCATTTTTCACGAGGAAAGAATGAATCCAAATTTACTATATAAGACTGTTGGAAATGAATAAAGGAGGCACCTCCCTGGTCTATAATCTTTGGCAAGTCCCTAGATACACAAGCGTGGTTCAGAAAATAATGAAAACAAATTGCCCATCAATCCTCTGCTGTTGGACCTCAAACTTTAATGCAACCAAATATAAGGAAGCCAGACTTCTTTCCTCATATTATTTTGATTATTTTTCAGTGCAGAAAGTAATATGCTTCTTTATAAAAAAGCCTACATGCAATAAAAAAAGTATGTAATGTAAAATTTAAGATTCCTAGCCACTCACTCAATCTTCTCCAATACTATCTTTTTTTTAAGATTTTATTTATTTATTTGACAGAGGGAGAGAGCACATAAGCAGGGGGAGCCGCAAGCAGAGGGAGAGAGAGAAGCAGACTCCCGCTGAGCAGGGAGCCCGACGTGGGGCTCCATCCCAGGACCCTGGGATCATGACCTGAGCCGAAGGCAGACGCTTAACCGACTGAGCCACCCAGGCACCCCTCCAATACTATTCTTAAGTATTAACCATTATCAACAATTCACTCTGCATCCATTCAGATTATCTCTCTTTTCACATACATGTATATTTACGCACATACATACACATGCATATCCACAAATCTGGTCTTGAAAAAGTAAACATTATCTTCCTTCACTCTAATATTTGGCACAGTTAAATTTGTTCATCTTTAGACAAGAAAGCAAGTATAATAATACACGTGTCTTCTTTTCCCATCATAAATTCTCTCTCTTCCATCCTTAAGCACTTGGATTTATCTGTACAATTTATCAGGTGGCTAAAAAAAATAAGTGCAATATCTTACTGGCAGTCAAGATGCTTAGCAAGATGAGTACCTAATAAATGTTTATTGATCTGAATGAATGGATGAATCACACCAAACACCATAATCTCACCAATGTGGGAGAAGCTGCCAGGAAATAACCACTAAGAATTGACATTCCTAGTACCCATTCCTCTTTGTACCCTGTGTCAAGAATTGCTTCTTTGAATGTCTTGTAATCATCGCTTCTGCGTGAGAATGTGTCTGTTTCAAACTTGAATACTGTATTTTTCATCATTGCTATATGACGACTAAGCCATAAAAAGTCTGACTTGAATAGATCCCCTCCTTCATCATAAATTGGTCTCTGCAGTATCTCCTTCATCATTTTAATCAGCACTTTATTGGGTATAATGTCAGTTGGCTTGTTGAATGTACAGTGTCTGAGATTAAGAGATGCCAGTGCATTATTCCCATAGCCTTTCTGGGAAACAGACAAAAAAACCCATTACCACAGGCCAGCCTTTAGCTAGCACCTATTGAACTGGTAAGATAATTATGGGCAGTTTTAGTTTATCCAGAAAAATCATTTGATTTTTCTTAGAAATTTTAGTCAATATATTCTTATTCAGCCTGGAAACTACACTGGATAATTCCTTGGTCTTGTAATGAATTCCAACTCTGATTTTTTTCTTCACAATGAATCTATCATCTATTTTCATACTATCTTCCCATGAGAGACTGTACTTCACTATCTCCCTGTAAGGGAGAGGCGTCACTGGAATTCATTGTGGAATGTTAGAGTGCTTCTACTCTCTAAACTTCATTGGTTATTGGCAAGTAGATGAAATTTAAAGATATAAGAACAGATTAGATTGCCAGAAGAGAGAGTGTAGTTAGAAAAGATGAACAAAGACTGAGATCTGTGTTCTCCAGTGAAATGTTAGGCCTAGTGTGTGTGTATAGTTTATAAATATATGAATGAAACATACATACATTAGGACATGCTGTTTAGTGAAAAACTTTGGAGAGGCCCATTTTTAATTAGATGGATACACAAACAGAAATAATTGTGTAAAGCTGGAAGGGCTATAATAAAGGCATGAGGCATCATTATGTTTTTGTAACTTTGTATTTTGGCATGATTTCAAACTTACAGAAAGATTATAAGAGTACCACAAACAAAACCCATATGCCCCCTACCTAGATTTACCAATCTCCATCTATCAATCTATATACATGCACATTATTCTTTTCTGAATCACTGAGAATAAGTTGGAGACAATGTATACCTTTATCAGCACATAGTGCTTACTTCGCAAGAGCAAGGATATTTTCTTACATAGCTTCAGTGTAATTCTCAAAAATGAAATTTAACATTGATACAATATTATTCATCTAACCAACCCACAGTCCATATTCACATTTATAAGTTGCCCCACTAATGTCCTTTATAGCTATTATTTCTCCATTTCAAGATTGAATCTATAGTCACACCTTGCATTTAGTGCCATTTTTCTATATTCTCCTTTAACCTGGAACATTTCCTCAACATTTCTTTGTCTTTATGGATCTTGAACTTTTTTAAAGATACAAATAGATTATTTTTAGACTGTCTCTCGGTTTGGATATGCCTAATATTTCCTCATGACTAGATTTGAGTTATGCATTTTTAACAGAAATGCCAAAGAAGTGATGTTGTGTCCTTCTCACTGCATTATATCTGGAGGATTATGATGTCAGATTGCCCTGATATTAATAAGGTTAACTCTGATCCATTTTTTTCATCATACTCTCATCCAGTAGTGTTAGCATCCATGCAACGTTCTAACTCTTTCATTCCTTCTATATTTATTAGTTGGCATTCTTTTGTAAGAAAGAGCTTTCTTATCACACCCATTTATTTATTTAGGTTAATAAGTAATCTATGGACTTTAATTTATTAAAATGGTTTATTAAATTGGTCGATTATTTATTATGTACTCTAATAGTCAAGTTATTTCAAATGTGGCCAATGAGAACCTTGCAGGCTGGCTCCTCTGTCCTTTTGCTATGTCACCATCATTCTTCGAACACTGCCTTATTTCTGGTGCAACATGCAGTGTCAGGCTTCACTATCCTTTCCCTATCTCAGACTTAAATCACTTTCCACCTTGATTTATTTTAATGGAGAATAGCATTTAGAAACCAAGTGCTGAATATTCATGCCACTGCTTCCAGACCCCCTTACCAGACAGAGCTAGAAAAAAAATATTTTTTAAATATATGTGTACACACACACACACACACACACACACAGACTCTTTTATTTTATTTTTTTTTTGATCTTATGTTTGGAGCCTTTACAACATGATTGGATTCTCAAGTTAAAAAATATGGGAGATTCTCACATACTGAATGGAGCACTGGGTGTTATATGCAAACAATGAATCATGGAACACTACATCAAAAACTAATGATGTAATGTATGGTGATTAACATAACATAATAAAAAAAAAGAAAAAAAATATGGGAGATTCTCATTTATACTTCCTCCCATTTCCCCTCTCATCTTCTCTTACATTTTTATTATATATTAATACTCACAAAATAATAAGAATAAAGTTATATCTGGGGGCGCCTGGGTGGCTCAGTTGGTAAGCATCTGCCTTTGGCTCAGGTCATGATCCCAGGGTCCGGGGATCGAGCCCCACATCGGGCTCCCTGCTCGGCTGGGAGCCTGCTTCTCCCTCTGCCACTCCCCCTGCTTGTATTGCCTCTCTTGCTGTCTCTCTCTGTCAAATAAAGAAATAAAAATTTAAAAAAAATAAATTAAAAAAAATAAAGTTATATCTGCTTTCTGTTCTATAACCCTATCTTTACCAGCTGTTTAATTTTAGTCCTATAGTTAAATTAATACAATGTCACTGTGAGAATTTTATCACACATTCCTATTCTTGAGTTTTTTATTTTGATTATTTTTGGTTTCACTAAGTTCACATTTGAGCAATTTTTTAGAGAAGGCACAGGCACTGTGTAATTGAGAATATCCTCCTACTACCACTTGCCTGGATACAGTTTTATTCGTATCCCTTTAGTATCCTCACAACTTCCAGGGTCTTCTGGCGCTCAAAATGGCTGTGAAGAAGTCTGAGATAGTCCTTTGTGCTTTGTTTTGTTGTCCCTTCTATGTAACTTGATTTTATCATCCATGCCAGCAGAATTTTCCTTTTTCCCCTGATGCTAGATAACAAACATATGTCCAGGTATCCTATGTTTTTGTTTGCTTGTTTGTTTGTCTTAAGATTTTATTTATTTATTTGAGAGAGAGAGAGCACGAGCACGGGGGAGAGGGAGAAGCAGGCTCCCTGCTGAGCAGGGAGCCCAGTGTGGGGCTTGATCCCAGGACCCCTGGATCACGACCTGAGCTGAAGGATGATGCTCAACTGACTGAGCCACCCAGGCACCCCCAGGTATCCTATGTTTTCTGTCAATTCGATGTGCCCATTTAATCTGCAGATTCAGGTACTCCTTTTATTCTACTTTTTTCTTCCATTATGTCTTTAAATATTTTTCCTAGTCCACATATTGGTTTTTTGCACTTCAGGGATCCCAATTATCTCCTTCTTGTCTGTCATTTTTTCACTGATTATTCTAATTTCTGTGTCTCTCCTCTGCTTTCACCACAATTATTTCAAGTATTTCTTTCCTTCATACCAGTGATCTCATCCACAGTTCTCTTGCTATCTTTCTTGATTCTAAGTTATTTATTCTAACTTACTTAGACTTATAAAAGTCTTTTTAAGTTATCAATTTGCCTCCCCAACTCAGAAGCACTTTTTTTGTGTTGTTTACTATTCTGTCTTAGAGTTCATCTATGGAATTCATGGTTTCTTTAGATAATGCATTTTCTTGTATAGCATTGGATACTTACAGAGGGCTTTAAATTTCTACTTTGTCTTTATCCTATCGTTAGATTTTTTTTTCCATCTTTATTTGTCATGCTAGTCTCATTGGTTTGCGTCTTTCTTTTTTGTTTTTAATTATTTTATTTTTTATTGTTATGATTTCACTATAGCGTGTAATGTTTGTGGGTTGTCATGCCAACTCATTTCCCTTTGCTCAGTTAACAAAGCAGCCACAGCAAAACAGTCTTTCTTCTCTGAGACTGTGAAGGTGAATCGCTTTGACACCCTCCCCACCTTGAAAGAACACTGTTTATCTTTCCTTCAGAGCAAAGACAATTCTTCAGGAGTTGGTACATTTCTTTGGCTGTACTCTTAGAGTATCAAGATTTTCAAGTTTAGAGCAATTCTTCTCCTCAACAGCTACCTCCAAAAGCTACATTATAAACAAATGTTAAAAATGCAAGCAGCATAGCATTATATATACAAACATGCACTGTGCTCTCCAATTCACACAGCAGAGAAGTATTTGCCAGACAAAAACAATGATAACAGAATTTAACTCCTACCAAGAATGTCATAGTTTGGGAAGAGACTCTCTTGCTCCCTGTAATCATATTTGGCATTTGTTAAAAATATCAGCTAGAAATAATTTACTATTGCCCTGAATAAAATATAATGCTGAAATCTGAAAACATTTTTTTTTCCTCTCTCCTTGAATAACTTGCTCCTCTATGGCGATCTATATGCCAAAGAGCAGTTGTCATTTTTCTTCCTCCCTCCCAGGTACTCAGGTTGGTTTAGTTATTGTTGTTGTTGAGATGCTCTGTTCCAGTCCCCAGTGCTTTCGGTGCATACAGATAAGCTTTCTCTGTCTTCCACAGGAAGGCCAGACCCTCTGCTGTGGTCTCAGAGCATGTAATAAAGGGGATGAAGCATTTACGTGTGAATGGTGTTTGTGTGTGTGTGTGTGTGTGTGTGTGTGTCTCATGGCCACATAATACAGACATAACAAACACACACACAAAAAGTCTTTAAAAACACTTATCTAGGGGCGCCTGGGTGGCTCAGTCATTAAGTGTCTGCCTTTGGCTCAGAATCCCAGGGTCCTGGGATCGAGTCCCGCATCGGGCTCCCTGCTCCGCAGGAAGCCTGCTTCTCCCTCTCCCACTCCCCCTGCTTGTGTTCCCTCTCTCGCTGTGTCTCTCTCTGTCAAATAAATAAATAAAGTCTTTAAAAAAAAACACATATCTATACAGAAATGGACAGTTGAAAGCAGTGTAACCTGAAGAAACATTTAAATTCATTCAAAATCAAAACACTAAAATATTATTACCTGAAGACTTGATCAAGGAAGGCTAAACACCATTTAAAACTACTTGTTAAACATCAGAATTGTGAGAAAGTCTCTGTTTGAATTTGAGGAGCAGAAAAAGGCAAGTGGACTCAGTGTATTTTGCTTTTTCATCACTTAGAGCGACTGAATGACATTCATGATTTCTTGTCTAGTGGGAAGCACTTGGCCTAAGTGGAGAATTTTGTATGTCCTTTTAGTTATGCTTTCATCCTGGGAGATTTTTCTTCTGTTTTTCACACACTGTGTTTCTTTGTTTGTGGTCTTTGGTTACAGAGAAACAAGTGCACATTCTGCCAGTAGACACAGGGCCATAGATTGCTGTCCTAACAGGCTCTAACAAACATAGGATCGCATGGGGATCTACTTCAAAGTACAGATTCTGAATTTGGCTCTGGGGTGGGTGTGAGGACCTGGGAAGTTGGTTTTCTAACAAGTTCCCAGTTGAGCTGCTGTTCTGAGGGTTACACTTTGAGTGGCAAGGATCTGCACCTTAGTAATTTTGAAAGAATAATTCATTTTAAGGACTTAGAGGTACTGCAGTGGCCAAGGAGTAAAGAATTCTTTCTTGTGTTAAAATTGCACCCCAGACTTTGATGCAAGTACAGTAAATTCCAAACTCATCTTCCAGTATTTTTATTATTTCTCCTTCCCTATCTTTTCTTTTTTCCTTCCTTCCTGCCTTCCTCCCTCCCTCCCTTCCTTTCTTTTTCTTTCCTTCTTCCTTTCTTTCTTTCTTTCTTTCTTTCTTTCTTTCTTTCTTTCTTTCTTTCTTTCTTTCTTTCTTTCTTCTTTCTCTTTCCTTTCTCTCTCTCTCTTCCTTCCTTCTTTCCTTCCTTCCTTTCTTCCATCCTTCCTTCCTTCCATTGTCCCCCTCTCTCTCTTTCCCTTTTTGGTCTCCATTAACTGCTCTGATTCCCAGCCCCCACCCCTTTCTCCACTTTCTTCTTCTATATATAAAAGGATGGCTGAATCACAATATCCAGGATTAGGAAACAGGGATGTTATTCTGAAGAATTGTCCCTTCAGGGCTTTAAGTATTTTGGTTTTTCATTACCATTGTTGATGTTATGTTAGGCTGAAAACAGATTGCAAAGTACAAGAAATCTGATTCAACAGTAAAGTGCAGCAAATCAACCTCTTTAATGTTTGCATAAACTATAATCCATAACTCATAAGGGTAGACAAAAAGCAAATTTATGGTGACAAACAAACAAACAAAAACAACTCCATGCTATTGGGTGTAAATTTATTTCTGCTCTGTTCTCGACTTTTCATTACCAAGGACCATGCTGTACATGAGATTTCATGTTTTTTAAGAGAGAGGCCACTGATTTTAAAAAAAAAAAAGTCTATTTTCTGTCTGAAAAAGCCGGTCTCTGTCTTTGAACCCTAAACTTGGACAAGTTTTCATGACAGATTCTCAATTTTTATAATGAACAACCATATCCATTCTTACTACCTATCCCCACTATCTTCTATAGTTATTTTTTAAATTTTTGTCCTTCTGAAACTGCAAATACATAGTAATTTTTTTACTTAATTATATTTTCCAAATATACCAGAAGCTTGCTAATAAAAAGAAAAAGCAGGTGTCCACAGTTCCTTATTTAAACTACTACTGTGGTCAGAGAGCTAAGGAAATATGGAAATACTCCCCTGTAAGAATTTTGTGACTCCTCCCCACCAAAAATCTTTTTATACCTGTACCTTAGTAAATCTTTTAACCCATTTTTTTCTAGTACTTATTTGCTAAACATTAATTACTCATTCTGAATCCATAAATAGCACTTATATGCTCTGAACTTAGTCCACAAATCAATCAAAACAAAAACTATAATTCCACTCACAAACTCACAAGCGTGTTCTAATACTCCACTCGCTACACAATCCCATTCATACATCAAAAACAGAATTATTCTCAATTCAGTATCACCAAATTTAGTTGAAAAGCACAGTTTTAAACAATAGCTACTTTTCACTAAACTCTTTTTCTAGAATGTGTAAGATATTCAGCTTAAGAATTGACTTTCATTTAAACATTAGCTTGGGGAATTAATACAACGTAAGGTTTGATTCCTATGTGGAGTCATTCCTTAAAAGGCTAAACAAATATTTCATTTGTATTGCATGAAAGCAGATACAGATTAAACATTTCAAAGATAATCAGTTATTTGGGCCAACAGGCAAAAATCTCTAGGTCTTCCCTATGATAACATAGGTCTTTCACAGGGCAACAAATCAGTGTTCCTCGTTTACTTAAACACAAACACAAGTAGAAGTAATAAAAGCTTTCATAACTGGAAACTACTAATGAGGAGCTCTATAACGAGAGATCCTTCAGAAATACAGTAACAGAAAAGGGGATGGACTCTTGCCACACCAAAATTGCTAAAATCAAATGCCTTCATCTTTGTGAGCATTCAGAAAGTGTTCTTTCAAATAGCTTTTTGTTCATAGAAACAGAACAAAATAAGAAAATGTCCTTGGTTTCTCCTCTCTGTTAGCTGCTGGTACAAAACAATTACTTTGGCAGCTGGAGAAAAGGAGAGGAATGTCCCTCTTGTTTCAGTAAACAGCTCGACACTAACAAAATCTCAGATCTTGCTTCTCAATCAATACCCAGCTCCATGGTTAAAAAGAGTTGCATCACACCACCATTTCGCCCGGTTAATGATATCAATAAAGGTTATCTCTGCACTGAATGAAAAGGTCACTAATCAAATTGCAGTGACTCCATCACATTATTATTGCTTGGGAATGGGTTTCATTGATTGTTTAAGTATCCCTGCATAGAATCTCCTCCATTTTGATGCACTGAGTATTGCAGGGGAGAATAACAATAAAATGTTGCCTCATAAGAGACCTCACCCTGCAGTAGTTATAAAAGCATGTCTTCAGCATATCTCTTTATGAAAATGCATCTAAAATAAAGTATGAGGAGGTACAAATTAAAGAAAAGCTGGAGAAAAAGAAAATTTGGCATCGAGACTCTTGGTGGTTTAAGAAAAAAAACTGTCGATAAATTTTCCAAGAAACCATCAGTGTTGTCAGTCAATTCCGTGGCGTTCTGCATGACATATGAAGCTGAATTCTCTACTTTTAAAAAAATTGCAAATCTATTTCCTCATGGATCTTAAAATTTATTAGGAAAGACAGAAAATAAACACTGAGGAAATAAAGTGTGATATATACTCTGATGCGAAAAATGTAGGATGCTGACTTTTGGATTTTACATACAATGTTAATGTAAATATCAACCCTGTTTATTGCTGCTTTTGCATTTTGTAAAGGCCGTTAGTGTGGAAGACTCTCTCAGTTTCTCATGCCTGGTCAGGAAGCTTAAGTTTGTGATTGCTTAGATGGTAATGTATTCATGTACCATAGACTCCTGCCAATTTAGACTGTCACCCCATCAGGGGTATTTCAGGAGGGCAAAAGAGAATATTTAACACATGCTTTCACTTTAAAATAAAGAGATAAAGGAACAAACAAACCAAAAGTAAATGACTAAATAATCTTGGTTCCTCCCTCTGCCCCTTAAAGACTCTTGGCTCCTCTCTATTCTTCTTGGTTGGTTGGTAGTTAGATACTGACCTCTCATCCAAGCCTCTTCCTCAGTTCCCACCCCCTGCCTCTTGGTGGTGGGTGTACCCTGCTTAAGGGGCTCAGTTATTCCTGTGGCACTTGGATGGATTTAATGGCTTTTCTGTAAGTTGCCAAACTAATAGGTTTTATCACCTGGAAAGTACAAGAAACAGCTGTTTATGTAAGTGCCCTAGGCACCATAGTTAATCATTCTTGCAAATAATATTACATGGGATGTAATTCTGGTTTGCTGCATGCAGTGTTTTTCCTAACATAAGAAAATAATGGCCTGACCCCATAGCAGAATGTCAGTGATTTATCACAAATGAGTACTATATTCCAGACTTGTTCGGAGCTATAAGTACACCAAATTATTCCACTTGCTTCCTACAACTATAAAGAATCTAGCTGTGGATATATATTCAAAATACTGATAATGTCTGCAAGATTCAAAATTGATACTTCAAAAATATTTTATTTTTTTAAGATTCTATTTATTTATTTGAGAGAGAGAGAGTGAGGGGGAGAGAGAGAGAGAGAAAGCATGAGTGGGGTGAGGAGCAGAGGGAGAAGCAGACTCCCCGCTGAGCAGGGAGCCTGACACGGGGCTTGATCCTGGGACTCCAGGATCATGACCTGAGCCAAAGGCAGATGCTTAGCTGACTGAGCCACCCAGCTGCCCCCAAAATATTTTATTTTAGATATTAGTAGTAAAATCAGTCATCCAAAGGAAGATTTATGCTATTATGTCATTAAATTTTATACATATGCTTTGAAAAAAAATCTTCAATACTCCAAGTTTTATACCATGTCATCTTGGTTTGCCTTTTTTTAAAAAAAGGAAAAAAGCATTTTTGAATTTGCTGATCTTCACAGTGACACTAATTAAACCAATGATATGAAGTCAATCTCTATTTTAGGCACATAGGAATTCTTTGCCTAAGTGTAATAGGGAATCACTTCTCTCTTCTTTGGTAGGCCCGCTGTTGGCGGAGCTTCTGGCTCTAAGGGAAACAGTAGAGCCTAAGTGGTAAAGTGTAGGCTTTGGGGTCAGACAGAGCTGGACCCAACCCAGCTCATTTAGTCATGGGTTACATGACACTTAGCATTTTTTTTTTTAAACCTTTTGCCTCCCCTCACTTTTCTAATTTGTAAGCTAGACATAATAATCTATCCCACAGATTTGTTTGCAGTAATAATTCAGGTAAAATATGCAAAGTACTTAGCATTGTTATCTTTACAAAAATCATAGCTTTATTAATAATAATATTTGCTAGTGTAAATCAGGCTTGATACAGAGAAGGTTGAGAAAAGTGGAAGGCTGACAGCAGGGCATCGTATTTTCTCTTTCAGATGCTTCTTTCGACCACCTCTGTTCTTTCCTTCTCCCTCTCATAGAAAGAGTACCATGATTTTCTGGACATGATACAAATGCTCAGAGTCAAATATGAATGCATAAATGTAACTGCCTATGATAGTTTTTATATTAAAAATAGGCTCAAATTTCATAATGATATTGATATTGCTCTATGCCATAACTTGGTATTTGACACTATTTTGAGCAAATCGTCCTTTCTTAAATGGTGTTCTCTATTCACCCCTAACCAGATGACATTTCAAATGGGAAACTGAGCTAAACAGAATAATGAAAGATGTGTCCACTGAGGGGGTGTATTTCTACTCACTAGCAATACAATTTTACCATGGCCCCTGGCCAACTGGCTCAGTTCTTGCAAAGACAATATAAAGGCTCTGAGACATAAACAGGAACTCTGGGGAAGAAACAAAATAGCACTGTTGATCATAATACAGCCGTTACTATGGACTCAGTCTTTCCTCTCGCTACAAACACCTTAAATTCATTTGATGGGTCACTGAACATTACGCTCTTCCAAGAAAAAGGAGAGCCAGCATCCAGCAGGTTCAAACCTTTGCAATGCCAGAGTGAAAGAGGCCATCTCTGCTGCCTGCTTTTGTGGATGTCCTCTGCTTCTGACACTCTCACTTTCATTACTTCTCATAGAGAGAACGCATGCCATCTCCGTGAGCCATATTTTTTGCCTAATCTGAAACTCTTACCCATTTCTCATACCATATGCGTTCTTTGTGTGACCCATGCATGGGTCTTCCTTTAAAAATACTCTCTCTCATGGGGCGCCTGGGTGGCTCAGTCATTAAGCGTCTGCCTTCTGCTCAGGTCATGATCCCAGGATCCTGGGATTGAGCCCTGCGTTGGGCTCCCTGTTTGGCAGGAAGCTTGCTTCTCCCACTCCCACTCCCCCTGCTTGTGTTCCCTCTCTCACCGTGTCTCTCTGTCACATAAATGAATAAAATCTTAAAAAAAAAAATACCCTTTCTCAGTCTACTCAGGTTTCCAAATATAATTTCTATTGATTTCCTTCTGACTCCTTTCTCTCAGTTTTATCTTTCCCCTTCTCTTGATTGCAACTTCTGGCTTGGAGGAACAGAGAAGAGAATTCACTCATACAAACAAAAGGCCAATAAAGATGCCATGCTCCCAGGGTGGGATGCAGGTGTTGCTGATAAGGTCTCCTGCGGATGAGACTGAAGAGGAAGACATTCTCAGCTACTCAGGGGTGTCAGTACATACTGAGTCTAAAAAGAAATTGTCACAAGGCTTGAAGAAATAATCTCCAGGACTATCTTGGTGGCACTGATAAGATTTGGGTGCATATTTCTTTAACTTTGCTAAAGCATGGACTAACAAGAGAGAATCAGATTAGAAAGAACTCTAGCTCTCTCCAAGCTCTTTGTGATCTGAAGCACTATTTGGGGAGGTAATTTCAGCTTCCACACCCCCATGAAAGAATGAGAACTTATCCATCCAAAAGTAATCAGACTAATGTTTTCCTCATTACCATGTCTTCATTTTTCCTGTTGACAGTGCAGTGCCTACAGAGATCTCATTACTGTTGTTTTCATTTTTGTTTTAAATTATTGATAAGCCGTAGTAATATCAATCCATGACTGAAAACAGGCAGAGTCAGGGAGCTGAGCAATATTTTTCAGAGAGCAACTGGAACATAAGATATGCATCTGTCAAAACCGGAAAGCAGAAAATGTACATAAGACATAGTTGGGCTGTTCAATTTGTGAACTACTTGGGGCAAGTCAGATCTCTTCTGAGCACAATTTGTAAGAATCATTAATGTGATGGGTCTTGAACTCTTCCAAGCTCCGTCCTTCTTGGCTCCAGGGCCTTCTGTTCTTCCTGCATCTCATTATGAGAGCAATTATAGTCCAAACAATATCATATGGCAATGATTTAATTGGCTTCAAATCTTGCTCCAAAGGTAAGTGTCACAGGCATTTGGTCCTATTCCCTGTTTTTCCTGTTTGGAAGCAGATTACTCAAATAGCAAAACGAAAATGTCATTCCTATTGCCATATGGAGAGCGCAATGCTACAGTTAAAGAAAAACTCAAAGAGAAAATTCCAAGTTTTTTAGACCTGCCTGTAAGATCCCATTACAATATAAAAGAAAAGTTATTTTATACGAGTGAAACATTTACTAGTAAGAAGTATAAAAAGCAAAATTCATAATTTGGTCAGTCATAAAATATTTTCAAAACTTTGATGTATAATACTACAGAGATCTCATGTTAATTAGCTCATCGTGACTGCTGAATATGGTTTCATCAGTATTACTGAATATTAAAATATAAAATATAAAATCAATGCACAGAAATCAGTTGCATTTCTAAACACCAACAACAAGACAGAAGAAAGAGAAATTAAGGAGTTGATCCTATTTACAATTGCACCCAAAACCCTAAGATACCTAGGAATAAATCTAACCAAAGAGGCAAAGAATCTGTACTCAGAAAACTATAGAATACTCATGAAAGAAATTGAGGAAGACACAAAGAAATGGAAAAACGTTCCATGCTCATGGATTTGAAGAACAAATATTGTGAAAATGTCTATGCTACCTAGAGCAATCTACACATTTAATGCAATCCCTATCAAAATATCATCAACTTTTTTCAAAGAAATGGAACAAATTATCCTAAAATTTGTGTGGAACCAGAAAAGACCCCGAATAGCCAGAGGAATGTTGAAAAAGAAGAGCAAAGCTGGTGGCATCACAGTTCCAGACTTCAAGCTCTATTACAAAGCTGTCATCATCAAGACAGTATGGTACTGGCACAAAAACAGACACATAGATCAATGGAGCAGAATAGAGAACTCAGAAATGGACGCTCAACTCTATGGTCAACTAATCTTCGACAAAGCAGGAAAGAATGTCCCATGGAAAAAAGACAGTGTCTTCAACAAATGGTGTTGGGAAAATTGGACAGCCACATGCAGAAGAATGAAACTGGACCATTTCCTTACACCACACACAAAAATAGACTCAAAATGTATGAAAGACCTAAATGTGAGACAGGAATCCATCAAAATCCTTGAGGACAACAAGGCAGCAACGTCTTCGACCTCAGCCACAGCCAATTTTTCCTAGGAACATCGCCAAAGGCAAGGGAAGCAAGGGCAAAAATGAACTACTGGGACTTCATCAAGATAAAAGGCTTTTGCACAGCAAAAGAAACAGTCAACAAAACCAAAAGACAACCGACAGAATGGGAGAAGATATTTGCAAATGACATATCAGATAAAGGGCTAGTATCCAAAATCTATAAAGAACTTATCAAACTCAACACCCAAAGAACAAATGATCCCATCAAGAAATGGGCAGAAGACATGAACAGACATTTTTCCAAAGAAGACATCCAGAAGGCCAACAGACACATGAAAAAGTGCTCAACATCGCTCGGCATCAGGGAAATCCAAATCAAAACCTCAATCAGATACCACCTCACACCAGTCAGAATGGCTAAAATTAACAAGTCAGGAAATGACAGATGTTGGCGAGGATGTGGAGAAAGGGGAACCCTCCTACACTGTTGGTGGGAATGCAAGCTGGTGCAGCCACTCTGGAAAACAGTATGGGGGTTCCTCAAAAAGTTGGAAATAGAGCTACCGTATGACCCAGCAATTGCACTACTGGGTATTTATCCCAAAGATATAAATGTAGTGATCTGAAGGGGTATGTGCACCCCGATGTTTATAGCAGCAATGTCCACAATAGTCAAACTATGGAAAGAGCCTAGATGTCCATCAACAGATGAATAGATAAAGAAGAGGTGGTATACATATACAATGGAATATTATGCAGCCATCAAAAAAAATGAAGTCTTGCTATTTGCAACCATGTGGATGGAACTAGAAGGTATTATGCTAAGCAAAATAAGTCAATCAGAGAAAGACATGTATCATATGATCTCCCTGATATGAGGAATTTGAGAAACAAGACAGAGAACCATAGGGGAAAGGAGGGAAAAATAAAACAAGACGAAACCAGAGAGGGAGACAAACCATAAGAGACTCTTAATCTCAGGAAACAAACTGAGGGTTGCTGGAGTAGAGGGAGGTGGGAGGGATGGGGTGGCTGGGTGATGGACATTGGGGAGGGTACGTGCTATGGTGAGTGCTGTGAATTGTGTAAGACTGATGAATCACAGACCTGTACCCCTGAAACAAATAATACATTATATGTTAATTTAAAATAAATAAATAAATAAATAAATAAATAAAAATAAAATAATGCAATCCTGAACCACTTGAATTTGACTTGACTTCAGTTATCCCAAAGTTTAAGTTTGTTTATTGTTATTTGGGATTAAAATCGGATGTCTCCTCATTGAAATAATTTTGTGATAATTAATTTAACAAATAAATCGAATTAAACATGTTAACATGTAATTAGTAAATCCACTTTTTTGTTTTCCCAGAAAAAAATGAAGAAGAAAAGTTTCTTTCCCTTTAGCTAAATGAAGCCCCAGGCCAGAGCTATCTGTAGTACTTTGGAATGTTCATTTTCCTGTTGTCTTTACCTCCTTGTTGTCTCTCTGTCTGAGTCAACTGCTGAGCCTTGACAATGGAGGTGGACTGTCTTTGGCCACATCCCAACTGGTTCCTGATTGTAACACACAGTTTTGAAGACAAAGCTCCTTCCTCATTCCAAGAATTGATAAAACCCATTTTAAAAGTTTCATGTTAGTAACCAACTTCTTCCCTCTTGAATGTCTGTCTCGCTTACCCCTTCGTCCCACTGTCACTGCCACTACCCCACTGCCCATGGATTCTCTTCCTCCGATCTGGGCAATTTCATCTCCTTCCTAAGACGCCTCTCTGCCTTCGTCTTTGCCCCAGCCCTGCAGATGGAGAAACTGTCCTCAAGTGCAATTCTGATCCTGGCAGACACCTGCCCAAATGACCATAGAATAAATGTCAAATTTCCTAACATTCTGCATCAAGCCTGTTACAAGCTGGGTTCAACCTCTATGCCAATATCACAGCCAGTATCAGCCTCTCTTTGCTAGCCAAGCAGGTATCGATTAGTTATTCTGCTCCTTTCTGCTAGAATGTTATTCCCAGTACTTTGTAAAAATCCTGCCTATATTTTGAGAACCTGTCCAAATGCCATTGTGCCCATTAAATCTTCCCTGATTCTTCTGGCAGAAAGTACTTCCCCCCTTGTTTACATTCCCCTAACATTTGGTTATATCTTTTCCCAGTAGTCCTTATTAAATTCTTCCTCCTAAAATGGTTAGTGTATAATTATCAATTGACCCTGTGAGATTGTAACGCAAAGTGTCCCCAGATGACACACAGAGAAATACTGAGATTGGGATGAACATCTCCCCAGTAATATTCAGGTTAAAACAACATTCTATGCTGGTATGTTATATTTATCCTCACTGAACAGCTGATAGTGAAATCTGGGGATTGACATGCAGTTTTTTCTGTTAATTGTGAACTAAGTGGTGCAGTTCATGCCATCCTGAGGGATACCTCGAGAGGAGTATGCTAACAATAAAAAGAATAAAAATGTTTATATTCAAGCTTCACTAGCAAAATTATAGTAACTTGTGTACCCTAATCCTCTCCTTTCCTCAGAAGGGTCCTGGGGAGGCTCGCGCATCGTGTTCCCCGACAGCCCTCCACGTTCTTCTCTTCCTCAGACTGTGGTCTCTTGTGTTTCATGCTCGCTGCGGTGCCGATGACTCAAATCACCCTTCCCTCTTGTCTCCCGCCAGTCCTTGCCACCTTCCACAACGTTGTTCCTCATGACGTCACATAAAGTCATTCCCCTTGTCAACCCGCGCACTTCCGTCCCTCCCATGTGCCGCGTGCACTGCGATGCCGGGCTCCCCGCTCACAGCACAGAACTGCCGAACAAGATGTTGACGCTGCCCTACGTCAGGGGAAGAGAGTACGAGTGATACGCCTTCCTGCAAACACACCACCTGGCTGGAGCAGAGGACTTGGGCTCTTTATCCGCTGGCGGGGAGTACCTCTTCACCTGGCATCCCATGCCTCTGTGTCACCCCAGCTTACTAGAGAGCCCTAGTCATTGTCCTTTATGTCTCATTCCTGGACTTGGGGTCTCCTTCCTCAACATCCACTCAGTTGTGGCTTGATTCTAGAGAACAGGCCCCTTGAGGGACCCACACTCTCCTGGGTATAGAGCTGCCCCCAGGAGCATAGCTGATGAACGTCTTGGAGCGGACAAACTTGTTCATTGTAATAGCCCGCTTGTGTTTTCTCTTTTACTCAAGTTTTTGTGAAACAAACACACACATATGAATAGGTGACTGGTGCCATACCATTTTTTAACAGAAGTAACAATGAATCCTTTTTTTTTTTTTTTTTTTTTTTAATGTTTAGGCTTTTTTTCAAAGCACAGAAACAAAATCTAGCAAACGCCTCAAGAATTGGTTCCACTGACCCCTTGCTGCCCTCTAGTGAGTGTCTGGTGTATCCTCCTAGGGTTCCAACCAGGATGAAGGTAAACCTGGAGGGGAGTCCCACCCAAATGTGCTATCATTGATTCATTCCAGGCTCAGAAAGGTCATTTGGCCTCCAGAGAAGAACTGGAGTCCAGGAACCTTGTGCTACTCTGCTCCGAAGACAAATAAACAAGAAAACACACAAAAATAACCTTGGAGCGTAGTTAAGATTACTCAAGGCCCCAGTAATATCCTGAAATGAATTTACCCCTGCGTCATCTCTATGGACTTAGAGCCAGTTCAACTACTGAGGGATTCCTTCTGTCCCAGTCTTAATTCAAACACCCTTGGTCACCAAAGTGTCTGGGAACCATACTGCAATTCAGTAAACAGGTAGTGAGTGCTGGAGGTCAGCAAAATACAGCAACTGCGGAAAATAAAATGTCTTGCCATAGCAAGCAGACAACTGAACAAAAGGTGGCAAAGGGGTTGGCACTATCTTAGGTATGATTTATGAGAATCTTTCTCTCCAAACAGTATGAAGACATTCTTGACTCAAAAGTTACTGAAGTCATTGAAGAGTTGCAAGTCACTGAAGAAAGAAAAGATGCTAAGAAAAGAGCTTGTTCAGTACCTAGAAATATTTGTACAAGCCCCCCCCCCTTCATTTTTACTGTGAAACTCTGATTCTTATAATTTTTGGAAATGAGGAACTGGGCTCTGTGAGTCCTTTTCCAATGAATATAAGTGAATACTAGTTACTAATACCCAAAATTAGAAAATAAAAAAAGTTTTGAAATTTCAACATTGTGAAGTCAGGCATAAAATGTGAAAGTTTTTTTAATTTTATGTGCAGTTAGCCAGCATATAGTACATCATTAGTTTTTGATGTAGTGTTCAGTGATTCATTAGTTGCGTATAATATCCTGTGCTCATCACAACATGTGTCTTCCTTAATACCCATCACCTGGTTAAAGTTTTAATTTTTAGAAGGTAAGTTAGGTGTGGATCATAATGTCCGATTCCTAAAAATACATCTTTTTCAATTAAACATATAGAATAACTTAAAAACTTGCAATTATTTTGTAAGGGACTTTTAATCAGTTCATTTATTAACTTACTAAGAAATAATTTCACGGGTATGGATATATTGTATCATCTGTTGGCTATTGTCATCTCAAACAGCATTGCATTCTTTAGTGTCTTATCTTCTGCTTGAAGGAGCTATGAACAATACTCCACTCGGGGCTAACCAGTCATAACTGATAGACAATAATGGAAGTTTCCCAGAGCACTGGGTGTCCCCCACCCATAGGTCAGTAGCTGAAGTAGTGATGACACATGAAGGAATATATTTACTTTCCCATTAAACTAAGGAAGAAAACACGCTACTCAATTGCTGAAGAATTCATGGTTGTGAAACCAACATGTTGGTGTTATTATTTCATACACTGTAACACTCAATACCACACAAGCTTTGGCGTGTCTACGTTCTAATGTCTGACATCAGACACACTTAGAAATGCATTGCACTGAGATAAGGAACGGCCCCCTCCTGCACAATAAACTTTGATCCACTAAGTTTAAAGGCTTTTACACTAGGTAAGCAAGCAAGTTAGCATAAAGGAAGAATTGTTTCCATAAGTATGCGGAGATGGTAAACGAGAAAAAAGAAATGTTTTATTTTATGATTCTTTTTTTTAAGATTTTAAAAGGTTTCCATTTAGATTATGTAGTCATTAAGATGTCAAAAAATGATATGCTACAAATACCTCTTTTGTTCAGTTTCCTGTTCGTTTTGATGCTATTAGTTTGAAAGAAGTCTGTACCATTATTTCTTACATTAGTGCAACTTAGAGCCATGATCTATATTCATATTTTTTCTTTAAAGTTTTTTTTTTTTTTTTGACAGAGAGAGAGAGCACACGAGCACAAGTAAGGGGAGCGGCAAGCAGAGGGAGAGGTAGAAGCAGACTGCCCGCTGAGCAGGGACCCCCCCCCAACTTGGGACTTGATCACAGGACCCTGGGATCATGACCTGAGCTGAAGGCAGACGCCCAACCAACTGAGCCACCCAGGCGCCCCTTATTTTATGATTCTAAGAAAAATGCAAAACAATCTCACAGAAAACTGCAGTAGGAGAATCACCTCCCAGTGTTTTTCTGCCCAAATTTATGTCACACATTCCTTTATTCATTCGTTCAGGACCTGTGTAGTGTTCATGACTCAAAGACAGAGTCTTTGTCCTCAAAAAGCATACGGAACTAAAATAGGGGCAATCCATACCAAGGCCTTACAAGTGAATAGCTTTTTATAGCTATAAACTTCCTTCATGGGAGGTACACAGAACAGGAATAATCATCTCAATTTCACAGACTTGTAAACAGAGGAACAAAAAAATTAAGTGGCTTGCTCAGTGTCCACATGATTCACAAATGTTTGAGACAGGCCTAAATTCAGTTCTTCTGCTCTAAGTTCAGTGCCCCTTCCAGTATTTCTGGCTGCTTTCAGTAGTTAGCAGACTTTAAAGCCTCTTACTAATTGCTCTTCCTCATCTTTCCTAAATTCTCAAGAGTCAATCTAGACATTACTTGCTCACAAGAACTGAAAATTCATTGTCCACCCAACTATGACATATTAAATTTGTTATTAATTAACAGAATTTACCTTTAAAATTCTGCATATATATATATATATACACACATATATATGTGTGTATATATCTATATCTATATCTATATCTATATCTATATCTATATCTATATCCTTAGAGGACTTTTTCAATTTGAGGCTTTCTAGAGAATATGATGAGAATCTAAATATCACTCAAGTTATTTTGATAACGAAAATACATAAGGAAAATCTGCTGTTTAAGATCAATGGAAGCGGGGCACCTGGGTGGCTCAGTCGTTAAGCATCTGCCTTCGGCTCAGGTCATGATCCCAGGGTCCTGGGATTGAGCCCCACATCGGGCTCCCTGCTCTGTGGGAAGCCTGCTTCTCCCTCTCCCACTCCCCCTGCTTGTGTTCCCTCTCTCAGTGTGTCTCTCTCTGTCAAATAAATAAAATCTTTAAAAAAAAAAAGATCAATGGAAGTTATAATTTAAAAGTTAAAATTAAGTGAAAGACATTGTTTAATAAGAAAGATATTGCTAAATAAGCACATTTCTAGGAAAACTATTGCTTGTTCAGAAGAATGATTGCTGATCTAAAATAAGCCAGAGAAGGGAACATTCCTCTTTTCAAAACCAATTTAAAAGACAAGTATTTGAGGAAGCCATCAGCTAGTACATAAAGGGTTATGTGTGGCACCCACAATTTGCTCTATTGAAATGTTGGCTTCCAAATATTATTCTGAAACGTACCGACTCAAATGCTAGGTTGACACCCTGACATTAAGAGAAAGGTTTCTTAGCTACTGAAGCAAAGGCAGGTCTTATTACAATCTGGTATGTGCATGAGGTTTTGAAATGAAGGCCCCATAAAATGACTACCTTACTGTCTGAGAACTATAAGTATATTTAAGCCCCCCTCACACTACCTCATTCAAGTCCTGTGGAAAATAGAGACATTTGTAATGGTATCAACCCTACTATGCCCATAAAACAGAAAAAAAAAAAAGAAAACTAGAAAAACAAAATAAAACCCTACAACTATCAGATCATGTTCCTACAATTAGAACATCTCTATTCAATTCAAATCTGTGTTTTTCATTCATGTAACAAATACCCCACAAAGATAGTGCTTGATATGTGCTATATCCTTGAGGAAAAAAAAAATCAGTGTTCTTCATTTTATAAAGGGCTTTCTAATCAGTTTAACAATAGCTTCAAAAAGACACATTCTTTCTCCTCTACACCAGTGACAAGGAAGTGTCAGAAGATACCCTATCTGTTCATTTTCTTGTCCTCTTATACCCACTTTTCCCAAATTAAACATCTACCAAATAACTGAAAAAGTTCAGTCCCTAATCCTGAAAAGAATATTTTAATCAGTGCTGCCAAAATTTACACCATCTTATCCACGGCAATACAAATCCTCTACAATCCCAAAATTCTGGTAGTGTTTTGTGGCAAGTATCTCTAGTGGCAGATTGATATTGAGAATCGTGAGTCAAAGTTAACAATTCTTTAGGGCTTCCTTGTGCTATGTGAGGTGTCAGACATGTTACATATATTTTCTTAACTAATACACAAGAAACTCTAGTTTTAGTGAGAGTTATTAACCCCATTTTACAGAAAAGTGATGCTCAGAGAAGTGAAGCACTTTGCTCGCCGAAGATACTGAGGGGAAGGTTTTTAAACTTGGGCCTGTGGTCTTCCAATGTCCATGGTGCCCCCTCCCCACCATTCCAAAACATGTAAGTACAGTGTCTCTCTTTTCTCATCTGTAAAAAAGTGATGGCCTTAATATTTAATACCAGCTGATTATCACTGAACGAGAGCCCGGTCAGAATCTCGAACAGTATTTGAATTTATCTGAATTTCTTGAGTGAACAAAGAGAATAACCACTTTGGCAGTTCAACATGCACAAATGATGCTAAATTAGAATGACACGCCTCATGGGGTTGCGGTTGCTTTAGGGAAACATGCCCTGAGAGAAGATTGTGAAACAGGAGAGTCATGCTTCTTGGTGGACACAGAGTGTTTGGTAAGTGGTGGAGAGTCATGTTGAGAGGTGTGCTCATTCGCTGAGTTCCCCAGGACCTGCACACACAGATTGGGCCTGAATGAGAACTTATCCAGACCCTGTGTCGCCAGACACTGTCTATGCCGCTGAGCACCTACTGAATGACTGACACAGCTCAGTGACTGTCTCTGGGGTGGACGTGGTTTCTGGATACACACTGATGCTTGTATAGTTACGTGGCCCAGAGAGGCGCTCTCTCTTCCTTCCTCTGTCCCTGTAGTTTGGACATACAGACCATTGACATGAAGAGGGTGGGGAGGGGAGAGCGATGAAAGAAGGAAGGTTTATTAATCTAGGAAGAGCTATAGGAATGATTTCATTTATTTTTTTAAGGTAGATATTACCTGTATTCATTATTTGAATCAAGTTAGGAAGATTAAATGGTTTGCCCAATGTCATCCTAGAGCTCACCTGGAGTCCAGGTCTATTCTCTTCTCTCTGTTATTCAACTACCTAATTCCTACAACTGTAAAGGACTCTGGCTTTGGCACTAGAAATAATGGAAAGGCAGTCTCCTAGGAACATTCCTGAATGGGAATGTGGGTCTAGTTAATAGGAAACAATGATTTTGTAGTGAAAACAATCCATATGGTTTTCTCACATTATCCAGCAGAGCTTAGCATCCAAGATATTTTCTCTCTGTTTCAACAGCTGTTAGAAATTAAAAACAAACAAACAAAGTTGGTCTGAGAGCCTTGGAGAGGAATTTGGCAATATCTATTAGGTTAAACCATATAAAATTGCCAACATTTGACAGGTTTTGACCTATAAGCCCCAGAATTTCTTATGGTCAAACTAATATGTAAATTTAATATACACATACAACATTCGAGTCAACAAGATATATTTATAAGACTTGCCATTTTGTTTGCAATAACAAACACTGTAAACAACCTAAATATCTTTTAAGAACTGAATAAAAAACTTAATTATTTTGTATCTGTATAATGAAATACTATGCAGCTATCAAAAAGAATAAACTAAATCTATGTGTTCTAATATAAAAATATGTCTAAAGTAAATTATTAGGTGAAAAAATAAGATACGGAACAAAAACAATATATCCAATAAATTCAAAGTTAATTGTATGTATATGAATCATATTTATTTACAAATAAACATACAGATACATGATTTTGCATCCACACATTTTTATATATGTCTAAGCAAAGAGACTGATAATGTGAAGTCTGTAACTCAGTTAAACACTTATGTGTATTCTTTTATAGCATTAGAATTTTTTTAGTCTTTGTATAATACTTTTAAAATGGTTATAAAAGTCAAAGAAAACATGCTTTAAAACCACAACAAAACTATGTAGAAGGGAGAGGAAGTCTCTGAGACCCCTGTCCTGCAATGAAACAGCAAAAAGGAAGATCTCTGATTGGAAGAAACAAGCGTGGAGACAGAAAGGGATGAAAGGAGCCAAATGAAATTCTTGGGCTCTAGAAAGAGGGTGAGCAAGAGCTCCTGGGTCCCTAACCCTCCTGCTGGCGTACCAACCTTCTCCTGACTCTAGCACCACAGCTGCTGGATTAAAATTTAGGAATCTGATTTCATTGCCCAATTAAAGAGACTTCCCAGTCATTCCATATGATGATCCTCTGATTTATTTTACTTTTAAAAAAGTAGCACTTATCATTACCTGATACTTATACATTAACCGATACTTTTCATTGGCTTTGCACTTTTTCTTATTTCCTCCTACTCAAAACAAGTTCCAGAAGAGTTGATACTTTAGCATGTTTCATAGGGTCTCCCTTGGTCTAGAACAGGGCCAGGCAGAGTACCTGGAGAGATTGATGGATGGGTTCATGTTTACATGCTTATGTGCATGGATGCATAGAAATGAGTGGGAATTCTAGCTATTGCTGCCAAGACCACAGACAGGAAGCTCTAAACTTATTTTTCTTTAAAAAGAACACTATACACTATGGTTAAAACTATATTTATGGGGAACAGTTTTCAAACAACAATAAAAAAGAATGCATAGTTTGACAATCTGACAAGATTATATGAAAGTAGAAGAGTCCTGAAAAATCTTTGGTGTGTGGTTTCCATGACTTCTATAGTAATTAGTAATAATTTTTCAGACACATAGTGAGTTATCAGTTTTTATTTGCAACTTTTTTCTTTGGGCAAAGGATGGAGTGAGATTCTTCTGAGGCCATTAACAATGTTGTATAACAGAGTTGGCACAGGAAATGTTTTCTGAATTCCAAACAACTAACAAGCAACTATTTCAGTGAAAAGCTTGGTAAACCGAAGACTGCTTATGCAGAAAGAATTAAAGGAATTCCTAAATTCGATGTTTAGAAAATGACATAAAGACAACACGTTAGGTCTATATTTCTGCTATAAGTCTCTCACCTGATGGCCATAGCTGGTAGCTACAACTGAGCATCTCATCCACGTTGGACTAGAGTCCCGCTCCAGGAATTTGGATAGGAGCTAAGAAAAAGGTATTTGCTATTTCTGTGTAACTAGAGGTGTAACCACATCTTTAGAGCTGTGGGCGGTCATATTCTGCCACATGGAAGGAGGGAAAGTCAGCCTGATGAGAGAGGAATGATGCAGATGTGAAGGAGGGAAAGTCAGCCTGATGAGAGAGGAATGATGCAGATGTGAAGGAGGGAAAGTCAGCCTGATGAGAGAGGAATGATGCGGATGTGCCAGAACATGCGGGAACAGGAGCAGAGAGAAGAATTGCCTGGGAGACTTTCAGGTTAAGTGTTTTTATTTATCCTGAGACTTAGTAGCAATTTTTCCTTGAGCTCTTAAAATAACCACTGAATTTTTATAATATCACCCCTCCCTTTTATTTAAAGTGATATGAGTTGCATTCTGCTACTTTATAACTAACATCCTAATGAAGGTAGAAGTTGAACCCTCAGTCTCCCCACAGCCTACATATGCTCATAAACAAATTTATACAAATACTTAACTCTGAAAATAGTAATATAATAACAATGAATACTATATAGTTCTTATATAGTTACCATTTAATTTCACAACTGAGGCACAGGGAGTTTTAGTAACCTGTCCAAGCTCACGCAGCATGTGACAACACTGAGATTTGAACCCATTCTAATTTTGCTCTTGTACACCAGGAAACATTGCCTTTCTGCATCATATCTGGGGGATAAAACATATTTCTTTCTCTACAGATTTTTATTTTCATGTAAGTCTTTTTGCAAAGCTTTCATATATTATATCATATGACTACTAGTTTCTTACTGTATCTCATAGGCATTTACAATTAAAAAGATGCCAATATTTCGGGGTGCCAAAAGTTGGTTGAGTGTCTGACTCTTAATTTCGGCTCAAGTCACCATCTTAGGGTCGTGAGATAGACCCCGTGTTGGGCTCTGAGCTTGGTGGGGAGTCTTGAGATTCCCTGTCTCCCTTTCTCTCTGTCCCTTTTCCCACTCGCATGTGCACTCTCTCTATATATGAATAAAATATTTAAAAAAAGATGTCTACTACAAATAAAAACTACGACCATAAAGCAGCTTCACTGTTTTCAATTGTAAACACTTTTCCCAGACCTTATATATTCCACTGTCCTTCTGGCATATCAGACTACTTTCTTAATTCCAGCATGGCATCTGTATGTGAAAAGGAGATATGTATTGCTAACTGGACCACAGAATAAAAATGTTTCAAGAACTGTTGCTGATATCATATATTCACAGAAACAACAAAGATGGTGTAGCTCTTCTGGAGTATCTGACTGCTATAGGCAGTCATCAGGCACAGAGATAGCAGGTGGCCCAGGTTGCTTACTGCTACAACACATATCAAAGCCAAATGCACTTGAACACTTCTATCTAAGTGAGGGCTCATTTAAAACCAACTAGCCACTTACACTCTTGGAGACAAATGACTGTCTTTCAGGGGAACTGTGGAGGGCAGTATTGCTGTGTATTTTGTACATATTTAGAAACTATTTCCACACAGCCAAACAACTCAGGCCAGAACAAAGATAGGGCTGTTAGCTTAAGACTCTAATCAATTTTTTAACGATATCTGGTTTATTACTCTTATTTTAAAGCCACTCAAAAGTTTCACATTAGAAGATCTGCCCACCCAACCCCAAAATCCTCTTCATTTATTCACAACTTCATTTTTATCAACTCCCCTGTCTTAATGATTGTATTTTTAAAAAAAGATTTTATTTTATTTATTTGAGAGAGAGAGACAGAACATAAGCAGGGATGGAGGGGCAGAGGGAGAGGGAGAAGCAGGCTTCCCGCTGAGCAGGGAGCCTGACGTGGGGCTTGATCCCAGGACCCTGGGATCATGACCCGAGCCGAAGGCAGACGCTTAACCGACTGAGCCACCCAGGTGCCCCTTAATGATTTTAAAAAATTAAAAATTATTCTGTTTCAGACTCTAAACATAAATAATAGTTGTTCATTTGGGGGCCATTCTAATGTCATGTTGTAGGGTTTTTGGTTTGTTTTGTGCTTAGTACTTTTTTTTGCTCAACAGAAGTTCAAGTAAGATTATCTTTCAAACAAGATTTTTAAAAAAGCTATACGAGGTATTTTATACTATGGAAATATTTTAATATTGTCACATTTTAAAACATAACTGAAACCCAAACTGATGCTAAGAGAAAAGAAAAGCAAAAAAATGAAAGAGCTTATATTAAAAAAGAGATTTGCTTCTGTGCTCTAGGCATGTCTTTAAAAGTGGGAAAAAAAGTGTTCTTTTTATAATGCTGTTCATAATGATTTTAAGTGAAAGAAAGAAGCAGTTATTCTCAAGATGCATTGGTACTGACTGGCAATCGGGTCCAAGCCATGGTTTGGTCACACACAAATAAGGACTCTGATGTCCTGTATTGAAACCAATCAAACAACCTTAGTGCCAATTTTATCCAAGCATGTGCTAAGAGACACACAGAGACATAAAATACAGCCCCCACCCCCATCTATTTGAATGGTTAGGGTACGAGATAAATGTAAAACAAAAACAAAAACAATAAAATTATACAAAAGAAAAATAACAGTCCAATACAAGAAATACAGCAAGAAGATAATGTACCCTCTGTGATTCAGTGGTTCAAGGATTAGTTATTGTGAGGTTTACTAGAAGAGGTGGCCCAAAGGATGGGCAAGTTTATAGAGAAATAAAAAAGGAGGTGTGTAACTCCTCGTGGAGAATTAGCCATGCACTAAAGTGGGAAGACAGCACATCACAATTTCAGGATATGAGTCCTTAAATGACCATTCTTGACCAAATAGCAGATTTCCAATCTAGTGTCTTCATTCCTGGAAATCAGGTCATAACATCATCAGTGAGGGGATTTTCGACTCCTTAGCTTACCCTCTCTTTCCCACCTGAGGGAAAAAAACAGTGGGATCGTCACCTACCTTTGCTACTTCTCACTACCTCCCCCTTCCCCACCCTGAGGAAATCTGTCAATGCAGGAGAACCAAATAAAACAAACAAAAAAAACTACTCCTAATTTTGATTAAGTTAAATCAAAAGTGCTCTTAACACGAAATTACAGGTCATTTGCTGATATGCCTGCTTTCTTAGTCTCCCGGACTGGTAGTCTCCAAGGAAAGGGACTGGGATATGGCATCTACTGCCCAACACCAAGCCAAGGGGCCAAGCGGGCATTAGTATAACCTGCAGAACTTGAAAGCAGATTGATTCCAGCCTCCAAACCATTAGACCAATTGATGGGGACTCTCCCTTCAATGGGCTCCTCTAATACTTTCTTTTGCACATGGAACATTTTTCTATGTCACACACCTACTTCAGTACTCTGCAGCCAATCAGATTATAAATATCTTGAGTTTATGTCATTAAATGTTTCATCGATTTTTTTACATCTTCCACACCGTGTAGTAAATAAGCAGGTACATGATAAATACTTGTTGAATTTATAGGATTCTCCTCTTTTCACCTCTCCCAGGCACCAACTTATCCATATACCTAGCAATAAGAGCCCCTTTGAAAATAAAAGTGCCTTGTTTTAACCTCACATCTATATTTAACATTGTTAGGAATTAATAATGGAGAGTAGTGAGAATAGATTAAGGACCAGGAGGCTTTTGAAAACGGAGGGCATATTTAGACTTGTCTGGCTGTGTAATGGAGCCTTGCATATGGTATTCTGTACCACCTGGCTAATTCCCTCTAATGACTGAAATACCTATTAAGAATTCTCTGAAATAAGAGCTTAACGAAGGGCATTTACAGGGATACATTTATTTTTAGGACTCAAGAACCATAAAAAAAAAAAGCAGCACTATATAATGGAAAAAACCCTGAACCAATATGAAAGATGATTCAACACAGTCATGTCCCTTTTGTTACAAAATTGTTCTGGAATCCTATCTGTCATAGCTACAGGCAAGTGGCAGATTTGCCTCTAACTACATATAGAGGGTTTACTAGAATCTTGGTCAGTCTGCTTCTAGCCTCAGACAATCTCTCTCTCTCCTTAAATTGTGCAGTAGCGTTTAATAACTGCGAAAGGTATATTCTCATTAAAATTTCACACAGGGTACTAATCTTTCACTCTCATTTAGGAAATTCTATTCAGTCATTCAATGATTTGGATCTTATATCTTTCTCACACATTCAGAGCAAAGATGTGACAGAGATTAAAAACAGAATTCTAAAAATTCATAGATTCAGGGACCATGGGATTTGAAGTCAAGCAAATAACCATTCTAGAAAACACAAGCCAGGCTCTCTGCCTCTCTGGGGTTGAAGCTTAATGCCAAACATGTTTGAATTGTGGTGTACCAGTAAGGTACTCTGGGGTCTTACAAAATGAAAAGCATTTTTCAAGTGGAAAATGGCTTCTATTTTTTTTCTATGAATATTTGGAAAAGGCTGAATACATATATGGTAATCAAAACAAACACAAAAGCACCACTGGAAAAAGGCACATCTACGAATATATGGTTTCCTTAAAAGAGGTGCTTAAAAAAAAAAAGCAAACAAGATACTGAGGATGAGGATGAAAATTAGTCACTGAGCGATGATTCAGTAACTCTTAGGGTCAGCCATCACTAATCTTGGGCTTTAAGAGCTAGCAAAAACTCTAACATTTAAATGATCAAGAAGTTTTCAGCTTATCTCACATTAACTGAGATCCAGGGGCCTTGATGACGCACAGAGGCTTTACAGAAGCCACAATTATTCAAGACTTTCGTCTCTCAGTCTCATGTAAACCATGAGGTTGGCAACATTTTATTTTTTTATTATTTTTTATAATTTTTTAAAAGATTTTTATTTATTTATTGAGAGATTGAGAATGATAGAGAGAGAGCATGAGAGGGAGGTGTGTCAGAGGGAGAAGCAGACTCCCTGCTGAGCAGGGAGCCCGATGCGGGACTCCATCCCGGGACTCCAGGATCATGACCTGAGCCGAAGGCAGTCGCTTAAGCCAGTGAGCCACCCAGGTGCCCAAGGTTGGCAACATTTTAAATAATTTAGGTGCCCCAAATAAAATTTCAAATATACTTGGCCACAAAATATCTACATGCTAACAAGTTTAAACAATATGCTAGAGGTCACAGAAATGACTGTTTTCCATAAACTGTGCGCAAAATGGCACTGAGATAAAAAAAAGGTCGGATGTTTTCTTTGCCCCATAAGAAATGTATAAATTAGCTAGTGCTATAAAAAATAACTTGAAAACAATAATAGAAAATATATAAACACTAGATAACAGTACATGCTTTAGAGTCATACAAATAGGAAACTGAACTTTGTCACACAACTCAGTTTCCACATCTATAAATTGGACCTAATCAAAGAACCTCCCCAATGGGTATTATTGTAAAATTTACCTAACAATTGCCCGGTGTAGAGCAGACGTCACGGTAATCCAATATATATTTGTCTCTTGCCTACATAGATTTATGTGTAAACACACACATACTTTTCATTCTCTTCTTTTCTCCTACACTTACAGTAACTTGGTAATTCTGTTATTTTTTCAATTCAGAAATTCAGGTTGCCTGTTCCACTAGTGAGCAAAATCAACCTCAAGCTTAGCTGGACAGACAGGCGGGGTTAATCAGTATTCCTTTTCTTTATTTTCTTCCTCCTTATACTCTCCTGGGCCCTCCCTCATTTTCTCCCAGTTTCCATGTTACCCAACAAGAGGGAGACATCATCACTGTCTCAGCTCAATGACTGCCTCTCTCTCCTGGGAGAAAGCAGACTTTTGGCTCAGCTGCCAGCTTCCGCCTCAAAAGTCGAGGACAATTGCCCACTCTGTGCCCTGGTGATCACGTCCTGCAAACTGGTGGCAGATGGCATCTTCCTTGTCTTCCATGGCCAGTCCGCTCCACTCCACCCGCCTTTTCCACTCCCTCCCCCACTTTGGCAAACAGAACATAGACTTTTAAATGCGGTCATTTGTTCCATCATCCCCTTCAATGGAAAAGTGTTTTTAAAGTGCAGATTTTTTTATTTGGTTTTGGTCTTTGAATTACATCATCACACCATGTGCAGTTGTCTCTGCCGTCATCGTAACATTCAACTACCACATAAAACATGAAGGAAAAGCACCAGGGCCTGAAAAAGAAGTTATCTCCTTGGGACACTTCTTTCTTACCCTACACTCATGAAATGGTGCTGTAATTTTGTAAAACTAGGCTCCAAAATGTAACTAGACATGAAACGAATTCAGTTTCCCTCTCAACTTTTATTCAGTTTCAGTAATATTGCCTTTCCTCTGATTGCAAGGGAAAAAAAATCGTCCACATCTGGGTAACTGAGGCAGTTCTTTGCCACAATGCTGGCTACCACCTACCAGCTATTTGGCATCCCTGTCTCTGAGCCATGCTCATGCCTAATTGAACCAAATGTAATCTAAATATATATATATATATATATATATATATATTTTTTTTTTTTTTTTTTTTTTCAAAGTCATACTCAAGGAGCAAGGAGTTTGACACATTTAATGACATCACTTTCAAACTATTTGCATTCAGAGTTACTTCCGGAAATGAAAACAAAAACCTGTGAATTTTCTAAACTCTCCCCTTTCTTTGAGTTATTTAATAAGATGTCATCATAGACCTTTTCTAAGAGGTCCCCATTTTCTTCTAGAAGGACACAAATATCCATCTGTCTTATGATGAAGGGACAAAAATCTCCTATCTTCTCAGCTTGTCTTCTCAGCTTCTTCTGAAAGAACAGCAAAATGGTTATGTGAAAGGTACCCTGGTTCTTCCATTTTAGGAGATGGTGACCTTGGGCAAGTGACTTCACCTCAAAGCTTAGCTCTTCTGTAAAATTAAGATAATAGCAGCAACTACCTTATAGCACATTAAATAAAGATCCAAGCATAATGAGCAGAATAAACACTTTCAAAAGTTAGTTGCTACTATTATTCTTTTGGGCATAGGGAATCTGTGTTCCTGGGATAGTATAGGGCTGGTAAGGAGCAGTTAAAAGGTAGTATTATATTTGAAAATATCTCTGAACAGAAGATAATGGTGCGTGAGGTAGGGGCCTGTTGTATAATAAACTAGGCCATGGGCTAAAAAATATGCAAAGAACGAGACAGTCTTCTACTTACAAGAAGGAAATAGGAACAGAGGAGGGAAAGATGGTAAGAAAATACTCCTTCATATTTGATTGTTTGTTGAATCCCAACTATGAGCTGAGCACAGGATATAAGGGTGAATAAAACAGGTTAAAAAAAAAGTTAAATAAGTAATTGAATTCAGAATATAAAGCCTTGTGTCAGATATGCACAAGATGACTAATAAAGAATATAAGATTGGAGGTAGCTACTTTTAGTAAGAGGGATCCTCTGTGGAGAAGTCATTGAAATTGAGATTTAAATGACAAGATATAGCCAGAAAAAAAAAATGAGGGCAAGGGCATTAGAAGGAGGGAGTCTAACGTGCACCCAAAAAAGTCTTACATCTGATAAATCTGGGGGCTCTCCTGAACAGTAAGGCAAGCCAGTGTGGCTGGGACATGGTGAGCAAGGAGTGCAGGTAGGAAGGGGAATCCTGCAGGGCTGTGAAGCTGCACATGGAGTCCGTATGATGTGTTAAATGTGGTAGGAAGCTGCTGAAGGCTTCAAACAGCCAATGCCTTGGTTTAGCTTTTTTTTTTTTTAAATGATCTTTCTGGAATTTTGGAGGAAAATAGAGTCCAGAAATCCAGGAGAGAAATTATATGGCCTAGACAAAAATGAGAACGTGTTTATGGAGAGAAGAGGACAGAGTGGAGATATATTTTGGAAGCATAATCAGCACTACTGGTTGACGGACTGGATGGTAAGGGAGAGGAAGACAGGTGATTGAAGGATCATTCCCAAAGTTATGGCAAGACCTGAGTTGTTCATTCAATTAAATGCATATTTGCAATCTGGAGAAGGAAATACTGGAAGAGGTCTGGAGAGACTCAGTTTATCGGGGCCCAGCACGCTGGGGGGCAGGAGGGGAGGAGGCAGGGAAGAGCATAAGCAGTTCTCCTGGCCTGAAGCTAGAAAAGGGGCAGTGGCCACATTAAGAAAAGCAGTCAACAGAGTAAGCCAGGTGAGGCATAATCTCTAAATGCTCCTTTTATTTTCAAGGTTTTAATAACATGAAAAGGCAATCCATGGTGATCTCAGGCTAGAGCTCGGGCATCTTCCCTGGGGCTAAAGTAGACAGCAGGCAGCAGAAAAGAGAATTATTGAAAATTAAAGAATGAGGTTTTTTAAGAAACATGCTTGATCTTGTGCTATCTGCAACTGACTCAACCAGAAGGAGAAAGCCTCATAACTTAAAAAAATAAAAAATACAGTGCCAAGACAATCCAATGGGAAGAAGTACTCTTTTCAACATACGGTGCTAGAAGAATGGGATATCCCCCTGCAAAAAAAGTTGGACCTCTTCCTTACACCATACACAAAAAAAATTAACTCAAAATGAATCATATACCTAAATGTAAGAGTTTCAATGAAAACATGGGAATAAAATGTCATGATCTTGGTTTAGGCAAAGTTTTCTTAGACATGAGACAAAGTGACCAAAGGAAAAAAACAGATAAATTGGACTTTATCAAAATTAAAAATGCTTGTGCTTCAATGACACCATCAAGAAAGAAAGAAAAAAAAAAAAAACATGGAATAGGAGAAAACATTTGCAAAATATATCCAATAAGGAACTTGTGTCCAGACCTCATAAAGAACTCTTACAACAACAAAAACAAACAAGTAAGTCCACTGAGAAATAGGCAAAAGATTTGAACAGATATTTCTCCAAAGAAGATACATAAATGACCAAAAGCGCATGAAAAAACACTCAATATCATTAGCCGTTGGGGAAATACAAATCAACCACAACGAGATATCGTTTCATCCCCACAAGGATGACTATTATAAAAAAAGTAATAACAAGCATTGGTGAGGATATGGAGAAGTTGAAACCCTCAAATATTGCTGGTGGGAATGAGAAAGCATGCAGTCACTTTGGAAAACAGCTTGGCAGTCCCTCAAAATGTTAAACATATAGTTACATTATGACCTAGCAATTCCACTCCTAGCTATATGCCCAAAAGAATTGAAAATACATGTCCACACAAAATCTTGGGGCTTGGGAGAAATGCGAAGTGAGTGCTAATAGCCATGAGATTTCTTTCTTGGGGTAATAAACGTGTTCTGAAATTGATCGTAGTGATGGTTGCACAACTTTATGAATATATTAAAAACCACTGAATTGTACACTTCAAATGGATGAAGTATATGGTATGTGAATAAAATTGTTAAAAATAAAATCAAACTTTTTGTTGTAGAACAGTTAGGAAACCAGACGCTAGTAATGATATGTTTGCCCACACTGAAGTTAATATAAAATAATATACTGCCTTTTAAGCAAGCCCCCAATTTTGTCACTTTACACTAATTTGCCCACTGTCAACGTAAATAGATATTCAAGAAATATTATCTTCCATAATGAAATTTTCCCAGCAATAGATAGTTGGCATAACAGTTTGGCACAACATCACGCTGTTGGATAAACACAATCTCCTCCTTCTTCCTTCTTCCATAGGGTATTTTAATTGCTTTTGGTCAGCTTCTTGAAGTAACTTCCCATCGAATTATTTACCATCGGATTTTTAATACATTTATGCACATGGCTTAACAAATTACTGAAAAAAGGACAAGATTTTTTCCGTAACTGCGCAGCCTGCCTCCACACTGACACAGAAGAGCACCATGGCCATGTCTGTATGTAGGGCGGACTAGGAAAGGGGGGTTCCCTAACTTTCTGTCTCCTGGGACACAGGTAGAAACACTACCGTATTGGCCGCTCAACAGGTGCTCCAGGGTGAGGCCCACGGCCTCTACAGTAGATGGGTAAGAGAGAAAACCAAGAAACAAACCCACTCAAATACTGCTGTGTAGAGTAAGCATCCCATCAAAATCTAGCACAAACATCCAGTATTAATTTAGCAAGAAAAATTTCGGAGGTCAAATATGGAAAAGATTACCTATTAACACAATTATAAAAAGGAGAGAAAATGTTCATCATTAAAATATAATTATAGTTAACACAGATACCATGTTCCAGAGATCTGATAAGATCTCATAAATATTTTTACTGGAGGACAGAATTTAAATTTCTCTGATCATTTTCTAATTCTTATCTTAAATTAGTTAACTTAGAAAAGTTGGATCTAGGAACTCTGCGTCACTTACTGGTTTTGTGATCTTGGAAAGTTCCTTAAACTTTTGAACCTAACTTCCTCATGTAAAAAAAATTTAACTCATAAGAGTGGCAAGAATTAAATCAAATAATTCATATGAGGGACCTAAGACTATATAGTTGGCACATAGTAGTACAACAAAGTACCTATTGTCATGATTATTAAATTGTCATTACTATACTACCAAAATCGAGTGGACTAAGATAACAGCAGTCTTGCTACTTAAACTTGAAAAATCAAGGAAATTTAATGCTAATATAATCAAAGAGACTATGAAGGGTAGAATGACTACTCAGTTGATAATACGGGAATTTATACAAGATTGGCCACAATACCCTCTCTGGGAGCCATATTCCCCCTCTATAAAATAACAAAATGATCTGTGAGGTTCCCTACTACTTCTAAAAGATAAGGGGAAAAGATTTATTGATTTCCATTTTCCTTACAATATTCTTTATTTATATATATATAAATATATATATATATATATATATATTTGCCTTAACTTCAGACTCACACTGATTACTTTAAACATCCACTCATGATTGGAACAGAGCAATGGAGACAATAATTGCAAATCACACAAACATGAATGAACATATCTCTTAATGGATTTAAATCTATAATCTTAGGAATAGAAAAAAGCTACCGCCACCCATCCCTTGGTTATAAAAAACACCTTAAAACAGTCTGGAGTCTACATGAATGAACAAAACTTGTAAAGCCTCAAAAAGCAAAAGATTTTATGTGATCCAGATTCCAGATCTCTCAAATGTGGAAATAATGTGCTAGTTCCCATAATACAGTTCTAACCTCATTTAAAAATACAGACACTCACCTCTCACTGAGGATTTTGGTCTTTGTAATTTTTACTATGTGAGTTGGTGTCTATGTAATGTATGTGACAGGTATTGAGAAATGCCAGAAAGTTACTTCTTTATTGTTATTTTTATAAAACAGAAAATAACTTGAACGTGGAATATATTGTGGGTTCAAAGAGCCCTTTTGAAAGAAGAGTATATTATTCATATTGTAAGGAGATGTATTTATTTTAAATCTTGTTGAGATTCTAAGAAAAAAAAATACATATTCCCTCCTTTGATTTTGATTTTGCTGTTAAAGATAAAAATCTAACTCTATTAGGTGAATCTTAGGGTCCTATTTAAAAGTAACTTCCAATATTTATTTGGCCAAGGAATCCTAAAGATCCATGTTTTGCTGCCAGGGTATGACTCTAATTGTTTATTGCTTCAAAGATATACTGTGCTTGCTAGAGACTCAGCCCAACTTGGCAGACAATTTATTCACACAGGGATCATTGTCGTATGCAACAGAAGCCAAGCCGTTAAGTGTGAGCCACCTTCTTTCTTTTCACTGTGGACCTTTTATTCTGACCTTTCAGTACGGTTTCTCTACATTGTTGGTGGTTGTCAAGATTCTGTGCTCTTTCATATTTTCAAATAAGTAAACTGAAGGTGAATATGAATCTGCAAATGCCATGGAAGCGAGAGATGTAAAAACTCCAAATTCAAATACTTGAAAAAGAGACCTCCAATTATTTGGAGGAGCAAGGAGATGGTAATGTTGCACTTTGACGGTAATAGTGTTTTCACCCACCTTTCACACGCAGAGCCATCGCGCTGGGCTCCTTCTGTGTAATTACATCAGTAACCAATAGAGGGAGCAGACAACCCACCCGCCGCCTGCAGTCCCTATGCATGACTAGGCCATCACCAGCTGTTCCATCTTAGCATCATTTATGCCCTTGAGGCTTTGTGTTCCTGACAACGAATGAAGAGGCACCGCTAGTTGCCAGCAAGTGCAGGAGGAGACACTCATTTCAAAGGAAGCAGCGATCAAACCCACTGGGGTTCACAGGTTAACGGCAACGGGCTGAGCAGAATGGATGAATTTAATGTTAAGGTGCCAGTTCATACCGACTGAGGAGAGGGGTCATTTATGGCTCGATCTGGACTTTCAGCATTTTAGAGAAGGGAGGGAATGCAGTTGCATAAAATAAACCCATTTTTTTTTTATACGAGCACACAGATCATCCCATTCTTTTTCCACTGAGTCCTTTTATATGATTTGATTTTCACACATCACACCTGCTATGGGAGAAAATGATGGAGAATCATGTTAGCTAAGACTTGTTTTGGGTTCTAACACATTAGAAATAATGAGATGCTTCTTAAAGAGAGGTGAGTTGGTGCCAAGTTAGACACACTGTGATGATAGACCAGTGGGACTCATTTATATGGGTTGCCATGCACACTTGGGTGACATTAGTTTGCAGACATTCACATACACTGTCTCATCTGGTAGTTCCAAGGTGTGATGTTCATTCCACTGATGAGGAAATGGGTGCCACAGGGATTAGAGAACCTGCCTAAGAGATATAGCGGATGAGGATCCCATCTGCCCACCTGCTAGTTCTGTTAGTGCTGGACCACTTCATAAATAGACTTGATTAATGTTTCCAGGGTGTTCAGTGGAACTCTACCTCTTAGGGATTTTCACTGGGATGATAAACCATAGCTTCTCGAAAATGGAATCTTGACATATAATATCTAGCTCAGAGCTGATTCTTACTAAATATTTAATAAACTAAATTAATCACTGAGTTTGAATTAGGCTATGGAATAAGTCTAACAGTCAGGGATCCTGATTTTCACTCCCAGAATCTACCCATTTCTAGATCATGATAACTCCCTATGTCTCTCTCCCCCGCTTCTTTCTCATGCTTCCTTCTTTACTTCCTCTCACTGTCCCTCCCTTCCTTCCTTCAACAAATATTTATTAAATGACTATGACATGTCAGGCAGTTTGCAATGTGCTAGAAATAATGGGATGAGCAAAAGCAGAGTTCTAGCTGTCATAGAACTTACATTCTTGTGAGAGAGAGACAGACATTATTTATAAAAGAAAAATGCCAAGAAATATAGGTCATGGACCTTCAATAGTGGGTAAAGATACAGACTGGGAGGGAGAATCAAGTGTAGGTTTCTTTGAAGAAGCAACACTTGAGGTACTATCTGAGAGATGAGTAGGAGTTATCTTATGAATCTTGGAGTGATGCGAAGGAACCATTTAAAAAACAATGAACGACATAAATAAAGATTCTATAGCTAACATGTGGCACATTTGAAAAACTGAAAGACAGCTAAGTGTCATTACAGTTCAGAAGCAAGGGGGAGAAGGAAACACATTGGAACATTGGGTAGTCTATGTGGGGCCTGCAGGCTGTGATAAGATTTTTTTTAAAATAGGAAGTGACTTGATCGAATTTGAATATCAAAAATACACACCATATATGGGAACTCTCTGTACTTCCTGCACAATTTCTCCATAAACCTAAAACTGCTCTAAAAAATAAAGTCTCTTAAAAAATATGTGTTAGAACAGAGGGAGAGGCAGAGTAGAGTCTGAGACAAGCTAGGAGAATACCGCAGTTCTCCAGAACAAAGAGGACCAGGGACTGAACCCAAGGGACCTCCAGAGGTTAAGGAGTTGAGGAGGAACAATGGTGCCTGGAAGCCATGAGCAGTGAAGTAGGAAGGAAACCAAGAAAATGTGGTAACCTTGAAGCCCAATGAATATATCAAGAAAGAGGGGGTGATTGATGTGTCAAATGATCTGACTGGGCAATTATTATGAGGACTGAAACAATCATTACATTTAGAAAAAGTAGAGGCCATAGATGACATAAGTAAGGAAAAGTCTGGTGGAGCTGGGGAGTGCCTAAGTAGACTGAAGCAAAGACAGGAATTGGAGATAGTGTAGTATGGAGTATAGAACAGTTTTGTTGCAAAAAGAAGCAAAACATACAAGCTGATGGATAATGGAAAAGTCTGGTTGAGATGATTTTGAAAAATCAGAATAATAACATGATTGCTCATATTTTTAAAACTTTAGCATGTATGAGATTAATTTACCTTTTAAAAGGAAAATGCCAGTTCCCAGGCTACTGCTTTAAGCCTATGGGAACAATAAATATGGAAGACAAAACTATAAATAAGATGGAAATAGTACGGTCAAGAGATTATGGCTCTTGAAAAGTTTAGACTGGATGAAATTCTAAGACACATGAAGGAGAGGATTTAGGAAGGAAAAGGGACAGTTCCTCTATTATAATAGAGGGAAAGAGGACCAAATGGCAGATGTAAGTAGTTTTGTATATAGCTGGTCCGTGAACAATGCAGGTTTGAACTGTGCAGTTTCACTTAAACATTAACTTTTTTTTTCGATAAATACAGTACTGTAAATTTATTTTCTCTTCTTTCTGATTTTCTTAATAATATTTTCTTTTCTCTAGCTTACTTTATCGTATTCCCATAACATACAAAATATGTGTTAATCAAGTGTTTATGTTATTGGTAAGGCAGGTTTGGTCAACAGTAGACTATTAACAGTTAAGTTTGGGGGTAGTCAAAAGTTATATGTGGATTTTTGACTGCATGGGAGTCAGTGCCCCTGATCCCCATGTTATTCAAAGGGCAACTGTATTTGATATCAGTAAATTGGGGTGATTTCCATAAAATTAAGTCGGCAATAGGTTATCTGTGGGAGAGAGCAGCTGATCAAAAATAAAATACAAAATAAATCAACTTTTCAAATGATAATTGATTTGCATCAGTTATAACCATATCAGAATGAATTATTTGTCTTTCAAAGAACCCATTATGACACATCACAGCCCCTAGATTAGAGTCAAGTAACCCTAAGCACAAATCTATCCTTATCTCCCCTGTGATTCCTGTAAGCAAGTGACACATCAGAAATAATGAGTCATGAGAAAAACAATGTGATTGGTGCTAAAGGAATAAACCCTACACCATGTCATGCCCCTGCACTAATTGTTTTCCAGAAGCCTTAATTGCCTATCTGGATACTCTTTGCTTCTCAACACCCTGAATGACAAGTTGGTAATTCACTACAGGAGACTTGAACGACTGGATAAGATCTACCAAGCAGTCCTTTTGGCTTCCGCCCCCTGACTAGACACATCGCAGTAGTATTTAATGCGTCAGTATACCACTTTTAGAAAGGAACTTATTCCCAAATAAAAATTAGCCTGACTTAAAAAACGAAAGATAACAACAAAACAGGGGAACAGGTCAAGTCTATTTCTTTCACGCAAAATGTTAAAAACAAACCTAGAAGCAAAATTGAGGAGAATTTTAAATTCAAGGACAACTTACAGGAAAGAGTAGCTGGATATAAAGTATTTGTTGTTTCTCTGGAAGGTCTCCATTTCTATTTCACTTGTTCTCTACTAATACTTTGGTTGCTATATCATTTAGGATTTCCAATATTTATGAAAGGATTAAGTAAGAATTCTGGATTGTGGCTTAATGCACATATAGCTAGGTCTAAATTTTTGCTTCTTTCTTTGAGGAATAGCATGGGGCTCAAGTAGTCAGTAATAAACACAGGAAGAGTTTGCCCCATAAAAAGAGAAGCCTCTGGAAGAACAGCAACATCTTGTCTTTTTTTTGACCCGATTATGGACTGAGTTGTATTCCCCCAAAATACATATTTTGAAGTTCCAAGTCCTAGTACCTCAGAATCTGACCTTGTTTGGAGATAGGGTTTTAAAGAGGAAATTAAGTTAAAATGAAGTCATGAGAGTAGACCTTAATTTAAACTGACTACTGTCCTTATAGGAAAAGGAAATTTTAGGACACAGAAGGATGCAGAGGGAAGACCTTGAGAAGAAATAGGGAGAAGGCAGCCAACCATAAGGCAAGGGATGATGCTTCAGAAGAAACCCACTCTTGCTAATGCCTTGATCATGGACTTCTAGCCTCCACGACTGTAAGAAAATAAATTTTCGTTGTTTAAGCCACCCAGTCTGTGGTACTTAGATAGTCCTAGAAAACTAATAAGTACTTTTTCTACCCACCCCTCTTTCTTATCATAGACACAAAATGCGATTTTAAAAGCATGTTGGTCAAACCCTTTTGTATGGGATCAAAGGATCCTTAAACCAATGCCACTTCATAATAACAGTCTAGTGACTGCCCTCTAAAGTTGGCGAGGGCTATTAGACTCAGCTTGTTGATGCACTTTGAATTAATATAAAAGTTCGAAGTCAGGTTTATTACTCTGATGTTTGAAATATAAACATTTGATTAGCTTTGAGTTGTTTATTTTCACAAAATTAGCTGAATGCCTATGTGAGGATAGCCTGGTGTCTCAATGCTGCCAAGTTCCCTAAGAATCAGGGCTCCTTCGAATTGGTGTTGTAAAAGAAGTAGCCAAATCCAGGGCAGCCTGGATCAGTAAGACACACACATGAATCACACTGCATGTCCCTGGTACATGCCCCCTTTCTACTCCACTAGTACCCCTTTCTGGTCTCAGAATTTCCCTCATGCTTTGCCAATATTTCTTCAACCTGATATTCTTAACCCCATCGTCATCTAATCAAAATCCGGTCTTTAAATTCCAGCTGCAGACTCACTGCCTCCAGGAAGACTTCCTTGATTACTCCAGTCCACATTGACTTGTCGCTTCCTAAATTTCTGCTGCATTTAGAATCCCATCTGAGACAATTCAGTATACAAGCCAGCTCTTATTTATGGCACTCTGCAGACAATTGTTCCAAAAGATTGTTACTTTTTAGTGAACCTCACTCAGGTCAGGCAGAAGGCTAAGTGTTCCTCATACTCTTATCTCTTCCCATCCTCATCACGACCTTGTGAGGGAGCATTCTTACTTCGCATTTCCTACGAGGAAACTGGTTTAGACAGCCTAAGCAAGCAGCTCCAGAGGCAGAGCTGGGAACGGATTCTGGCTGTGTCCTGTAGAGATGTCTGTCCTCTTCCTACACTGCCTTCCAGGGTGGCCCCCTGCTGTCCTTTTCTCCATCACCTCCCAGCTCTCCCGTCTTCAGTGTCCCTCCTCCTAGGTCACTGCGAAACAGGATGGTTTCTACGTGTTCTCTACTCCCATATACCTAAAGCAAATAGTTTGGTATTTAGCAAAATCGTTAGCAAAGTGCCTGGAATAAATTGGGGTTTGATAACTCCTCGGTGGTTCTCCCATTAAGTTGCCAATTTTCTTATCAAGGGTGTAGGGATGTCAGCAGGTTGGGACCATACATTTCTGCAGGATCCAGGACCTCTCAGGATTGCCATCTGGGCCTTTCTAGGCCTGATGTAATGGGGCTGTAAAGAAGAACAATTTCTTTAAAAAGGCAGCATTTGAATAATGAACAAGGCAAATAAAGATGAATAGACAAAGATAACATTTGTTTCAAAGCCAGGAAGCCCAACAGGCCCAAGGGCGCATGATTGGGTTGCAGATGATTCTTAAGATTTCACTTTTTGAAACATTCAGAACCACTTCAGCTCAGTTTTCTATTAAGAAGAAGGAAGGGGGGAAAGAGGAGGAGGGAGAAGAGGGGGAGGAGGGAGAAGAGGGGGAGGAGGGAGAGGAAAGAAAGAAGAGAAAAGAAAAGAAAGAGAAGAGAAAGGAAAAGAAAAAAAGAAAAGAAAAGGAAAGGAAAGAGAAGGAAAAGAAAAGAAAAGAAAAGAAAAGAAAAGAAAAGAAAAAAGAAAAGGAAAGGAAAGGAAAGGAAAGGAAAAGATGAAAAAGCCTCCCCTGGTTCGCTGAGCGTTGGCCCAGGGTACAGTGATATGCCGGTCCTATCCTCGCTGCAAGCTTACTTCCCACCCCTAATTATCAGCAGCTGTTCTGCTGCACATTCGTTTTCCTTCTGCAACATTCCTTTTCCTGTGAAGTATGATTTCTCTTTCTCATTCCCATATCATTTCTAATGTATCAGTTGTCGACGGGCCACCGACTCCCCTAGACACACTCCAAGAGCCCCTACCACAGAAAAAGAACCACCTGGAGAAGCTCTATTTTCATACTCACAGCCACTGACACTCGTTTAGCACTTTACCATTTCCTTCGCATGATTGGATTGCAAAGCCCTTTTCAATTATTGGATAAAGAAGACGGGTAAACACACAGAGACTGTGAATACATAATTAAAACAATGCCACAAAGAAAAATGAGGGAGGAAAATCACATTTATGCCAGCAAATAACTTGTTAATAAACAGCCACTGCCGCCGAGGTACTAAAAGACACTATTGGTTTTAGTGCTAATGAAGGACTGAAGGATGAGACAAGGCAGACTGCTTTTATTTATCTATCTATCTATCTATCTATCTATCTATTTATTTATTTATTTATTTATTTATTTATTTATTTATTTGACAGAGAGAGACAAGATGTGCCCTTGCTCATGGGCAATTACACCCGGTCCTGACCACTGAGCTCTGAGGGGGTGGACAGCCCTGTACAATGTGTCATCAAACATGGGACACCCTGATTGCAGGACCTGCTATTATTTTAGGTAAAATCAAGGGGAAAGAACTGAGATACCATCGCTTTTAAGACCTGTGCCGATTTCAGACATGTTAAAGCGAGAGAGGGAACACAAGCAGGGGGAGTGGGAGAGGGAGAAGCAGGCTTCCCGCTGAGCAGGGAGCCTGATGCGGGGCTCGATCCCAGGACCCTGGGACCATGACCCAGACAGAAGGCAGACACTTAACCGACTGAGCCACCCAGGCGCCCCCAGACTGCTTTTTTTTTTAAAGAGTACAGTCTGTGAAATTCATGAACTTCTCTGGTCTCCAGTCTCCTTCAGTATAGGCAGAAAGCTCTGATCAAGTTCAATAATTCAGCGCTGCAGGGCTTTTAAAATTTTGATTAATCCAGTGCAATCACTCCATAGATCATAAAACCGAAGCCTAGTTTGTTCATTAATTCGACAGACACACGTTGAGCACATATTCTATGCCAGCCACTCTGCTAGGCACTAGGGATAGAATTCGAGAGCTTCAACTCTAATGGGGGAGAAACAGAATACAGGCAATATAAGAAATGTGAGTCCCCAGGACAGAGGAAGAAAATGCAGAGTACACTAATTTTTAAACCTTTAATCTCATTTCTTCATTTGTCTTCTTTATTTCTCTTAACTCTTAGATATTTGTCCTCTGTAGGATCTAGACAATAAAACTACCCATATTCTTATTCTTATTGGTATAAGAAAGTTGTAGCATGTGGTGGTTTGCTGGGCTCAGATGGGTGTGAAGCCTGGCTTGAGGATTTATTAGAAATATGAATGTGCACCACTGCTTACTAGGGAGGAGAATGGCATCAATCACAAGTGTAGTCACATCTTAAGTGAGTCCTTGTATATAAAGCCTGGCATGCATTAGTACAGGGCCAGACACCTACTTAAGTAAACCTTAGCTGTAAATACGATAGCAGTGTTTCTCAGTGCTGATGTTAAGGAAACCTGGTGGGTTAGGGGTAGAGAGACGTTAAATAAATGAGTGGTAAGAGAAATAAACTACCCCTCTGAGAAAACGAGCTCATTAGTTCACCCAGTAAACATAGTAGTGTCATTTTCCGTCAGATACTTAAATTTTTAAGATTCTAGCGTACATTGTAAAACAGTGAGTCTAGAAGACACTTCGAGCTTACTTGATCTTGCAAGGGATGCTTCCATTTCAGAATAATCATTATCTCTCCGAACTTTTATAGACTAAACAAAACATGGGGATTTTTTTTCATGCTAGGCACACCCAATCTCCTATTAATGGTATTCATTTCTTAAAAAGTCACATAACAGAGTTCAGCTCTGGGCAGAATCTGGAGTTCTAAATGAGCTAAGACAGAGTTTTAATAGAGAATTTTGGTTTGGTCACTAAAAGATTTTAGATTCATCATGATTGGGAAAAAAAGGTATTATTAAAAGATGAAGCTTCTAAATAAAACTGTTGGCAAACAGCTCCTGAGTCATGATTTTGAGGCTGTGGGTGATGCTACGGCCTGGGAGACAGGCTGTCTCAAGAGTTCTAATTCTGGCTCTGGTGGCACCGTGGGGATTAGTGATTTATATTAGTATCTTCAGCCTCCTTTTCATAGGTTTGCTTTTTTTATCTAGCTACAGGGCTCCATAAGCTACAGCCCATGGACCAAATTTGGCCTACTATCTATTTTTTATGTTTTTAAGTGGTTGGAAAAAATCAAAAGAAAAATAATATTGCTTGATATTTGAGAATTATATAAAATGCAAAAGTTTGGTGTCCATTAATAAAGTTTTATTGGAACCCAGTCAATACCCATTTGTTTATACTATAATGGCAGAGCTGAGTAGTTATAATAGAGACGATATGCCCTTCAAAACTTAAAATATTTATTCTCTGGTCCTTTCCAGAAAATGTTTGCTGACCCCTGATCTGGCATACAGAATGGATACTAGAATTAAATGGGAATGGATGAACATGTCTACCAACACCGGAAAAGAGCACTCCTCAATAGACACTCTTCATAAGTGTGATCATAAGATCGCACTCCAAAACTGTTCACAAATGCACCAAATGCCTTCTGGTTGACATGGCAGTCACCAGCATTTCAAGGGATTACACACATTTTAAAATGCCCTTTGTATCGTTTTAATAGCCTTTTCAAATGTATATTTTAAGGCATTTTAAGTAGGAAGGGAATTTTGAAGCAAAAATCCCACTTTTTTTGGAATAAAAGAACACATAGTAACAAAAACCTGCTGATTTTGAATGCATTTATTTAATTCATGTTCAGAATTACTTGTGTATATAGAATTATGTTTTCATACCATAAACAACTCCTACTCACATTCTCTAAATGATTTCCACACATTAACTAAGAAAAAAAAAATACAAGCTTCAAGGCTGCCTACAGACTTAGGCAGACAAAAAAAGGAGATTGTCCTAGTTGCCTTTGGGTAACAAAAGTAATTGCATGGATTGTAACATACAGTACTAACACAAAAGGGGGAAAAGAAGTTAGGATAAAGAGAGTGTCGTAAAATTAAATGCCTTAGCAACATATTTAACTAATGTTCAAGAAAATGACCAACTTTTATGCCTTTTATGCTAGAATACTATTAAAATAACTGCATATTTTCACAGAAAATAGATACCAAATACTGGCTTACATTTTTAAATGACAGCAAATTAATATAACCAATTTCTTTATTCATCCTAGGAGGAATTGCAAATACAGACATGGATGACAAACTATCTGGTGTGTCAAATAATTATCTCAAAGCTCAAAAACTGGCCAAGCATTTTTCTTTCTCACAGACACCCAGGACTCTCTCTCAGAACAATCTATTTCTCATACAACTCATTCCATTATACAGCTGCACTGACCATCTAAATAGGGTCAAGTTTTGGAAAATTAAAAATTATGCAGTCTCCAGACCCATGAAATGTTCTACCAAGAAGAGTGCTTTTGTAAATGCATGAAATAGGTCTGGAGAGTTACACAATCATAGAACCAGGAGAAAAAACAACTAGATCAGGGAGACACAAGTAAAAACTGATTAACCGTATACCATGTGATTACAAATAATAGAAAAAAAAATTTTGTCACATTTATGCTTGCATGTGTATAGATGAAATAGATAGATGCATTCTATTTGCATAGATATCTCTATGCATCAGATGCATAGAGATAAATAGCTAAATATGGAGAAAAAAGATAGATTGATAGATAAATAGAAATTAATAAAGTCTCTGGACCCCAAATTTAAGCTATGGATCTTAACCTAGAGTCCACAATTGGGTTTCAGGGAATCTTTGAAACCCCCCACATTGTTTGCAATTTTGATAGGTATTTACATTTTTCTGACAAAAAGATGCATAATGCAGTTATTGAATTGTCTAAATCCCCGTGCTCCCTCACTTTTCACTTAGCTCATAAAAATCCTGAAATTTATACAAGTGATATGTAATTGTCAGAGGGTACTGGAAATAATGAGCATAGTCACAGCTAACGGCGGGATAGAGGACACCTTCTCCTTTTCTGAAGGGCTTAATTTCATTTCCAGGCAGATGAAAATCACTTTGGATTACCCTTCAAAATTTCTCTCTCTCTTTTTTCATTTCCATAGCTGTCTCTTCATCTCTCATCCCCTTTTCTTCTGTGTTTACCTCTTTTCTTTCCCTGGAGGAGGGAAGAGGATAAGAAAACCTCCCAGTTCTAGTTATTATTAATTTGAGGCACTGGGCCGAGATGGAGCTTTGAGAGTCTGGAATATTGGTAATTGCCCTGGACTATCATAACGAGTGTTCCCTTGGATAATACCTAGGCAGGTCGGTGTACCGCTTCCCAACATATGAGAAATATTCAGCGTGCTTGCTAGTTGCTAGACAGTGAGTGAAAACTTGGCCAATGTGTGGAGGGAGTTTGTGAAGAAGCTGAGACAATTTCAGCAAAGTGAGTTCTGTAATGAAGAATGCTGAGCCCCAGCATGCAACAGTTTTCCATAGGAAAAAATTACAGATGCACATTTCTTCTTTGGTATAGTTATTCACATATAAGTAAGGCTACTGCAGGCAAGTGAGGTTTTCTCCCCAGTTTTTCATGACTGTATAGTTGTGACCTCAGAACAAACATTCAAAAGAACTATAAGTGGGCATCTCTATCTAGTCCGACTTTTATGATAGGCTTAAACATATAAATAATTGCAAATAAATGAAAATGGCTACTCTCACTTCAAGTGCCCAAACTCTTAATACAAATATATTTATTGCCACTAATAATATTTAAAAAATTTGCATGTTCATATTCAGAAATCAGGCTCCAGCCTCCAATATCTCATATTTTTAAGCCAGAATATATATAACTTCATTTTGATTTTCTGGAACTTTACCTTTGTGAAGGTAAATCAGTCACACACACACACACACACACACAAGCATTCACTGGTAGTGTTAGCTATTCGACCTCGATCAAATTACTTCACTGTGGGGAGGCATTTCTTTATCTGGAAATGGAGATAACAGAGCCGGCCTCCTGGAGCTGGGATAAAGATCAACTTAAATGATACATGCAAAGAGCCGGGAACACTGCCTGAGATACAGAAAGCCAGATACAAATGAAAGCTGTAGCTGCTATCATGGATATGGTACCGCTCTGTCTAGATCCCAGAAGTTGGTATGTTGGCCGCTGATGACTCACAGAAGCCTTCATGGAAACTGCTCTCCATTGTGACAGGAAACTGCTTCACCTGAGTTTATCTGGCTCCCCTTTCCCCATCAACAACTAGACCAGCTGATGCCAAGAAACGAGGTCTGGTTCCTCAGTTTAGAGCAACTAAGGGATGCTGTGGGGCATCCCAGCTCCGGAGCTCCCTGCAACATCAGCTGACAGCTCATTTGCAACAGTGTTGTGCGCCAGCTTCTTCTGCCTCATCCTGCTTTCCTTGCTTGCCACAGATGAAACATCTCCAGAGAGCATGCCCCAATACATGGTTTAAAAAAAAAAAACACTATCTATGTATCTATGTATCTAGCTAGCTAGCTAGCTAGCTATCATCTACTATCTATCTCCAGTATAATTAACATAGTGTTACATTAGTTTCAAGTATGTAATGATTCAACAATTTTATACATGACTCAGTGCTCATCAAGATAAATGTATTCTTAACCCCCATCACCTATTTCACCCATTCCCCCGTCCATCTCCCCTCTGGCAACCACTTTCTTCTCTGTATTCAAGAGTATGGTTTTTCTGTTTGTCTCTTTTTTTTCTTTGTTCATTTGTTTGGTTTCCCAAATTCCACATATGAGGGGAATCATATGGTATTTGCCTTTCTCTGACTTGTTTCACTTAGCATTATACACTCTAGATCCACCCATGTTGTTACAAATGGCAATTTCATTCTTTTTTTGGCCAAGATATATATATATATATATATATCTTTTCAATCTTCAACACACCTTTTAACATCACTCTCGATCAGAGTGTATTTTTCTGGAATCCAATCTAAGAGCACAGATAAATATAGATAAAAAGTTGTCTTTCCATTATCCTGGAATTGCTGTTAAGATCAAAATCTGAAGAAAAAACTGCTAAAAAGCCCCATTCTAAGTTGAAAATCACAATGGAAGTTGTACCTAACCACATCCTTGCAAGGCTTACAGAGAATGCATTTCCGAGAAGAAACCCAAACCCCATTTCCCTGCCTCTGACTATGACAAGAGGAAGATTAGGACAGAGAAAGAGCCTCTTGGAGAAAAGTTTTCAAGATAAACCCTATTTTCTGAAGGGGAGGAAAATAAATTTTCTCAGCTATCAGAACAAGTCCGGAAAGCACAGGAGAGTTTCTGGTAAATTCTGAAGCGTGTTAGAACTATCACTCACACCTTCTCCAAGTTGCAGACTCACATGAAGCTTGGCAAGCCATTCAGTCTGGGGTCTGAAGCTCATGCTTCATGGAGAAAAGGGCAAGATGACAGCTTTGAAGGCGGCCGCAATAGTGAAAGAGCCTGCATTATCCCTCCTTGGCAGACCAGGGTATATGAGTTTCCTGGTGGCTGAATGAGCACGAAGAAAGCAGCTGGCCTTGAGCCCTTCTCATGGTATCCCATCTAACAGGACCAGGCCTAGGGTGGAAAATTCTACCATGTGAAGCAGATTTCCCATTCTAGGGATGCTGAATAATCCACAAAGGTTACTCTATTAGTGAGTCAACTTTTGGAAAAGGGATATAATAACCAGTCAGTGTTGAGGGGCTAACCCCAGCAATAGCGTCTGTGTAGGCACACTTGGACCTTCTTCCGTCTTTCTCTTGGTGGCATTATCAGAAAGGAAGGCAGAGAATAGGACCGTGAACGTAAAGAATTTCCCTCCACTTCAGCCACTAGAGCTACAAACAGGTCTTTGCTGCAGCAGGGGATGGAAAGATCTTACACAGCAGGAAATAAGAGTTCATCGTAGCCAAGTTTGGAGTAGCTATCGCCAACAATAAAACCATTTCATAGGATCGTGAGTCCTCCGTAAACCCGGTAAATATATACACTTCAATTAAGTATTTATTCAGCACCTTGCATTATACTGTGCCAGGTGTTAGAGACACCTTGATGAGCAGAAAGAGGTGGCTCCTGCCTCTTCTGGAGTACACACTTCCTTGTCTCCTTTTGCCTGCCTGTGTCTCTGAATCACTCTGTCTTCTCCCTCTGACAGACTATTCTTCAAAGAAAGTTAAGACAGCATCATCCATTAATTACTGCTTATTTTTTTTTAAGCAACATAAGGAAAATTTGCCCAGAATACATTTTGAGAAGCAAAGAGACTGACTGCATTTTCTTACTTCAAGTACTGTACATTAAATTCTGCCAACATTCCTTTCTCAACCACATTTCCCAAAAGCTTAGCACTTGGCCATAAAAGTTCACCCCCATCTAAAATTTGGCATGCCTGACGGCAAAGTCTTCAAATTTGCCAATTTGGCTAACATCTCCATTTTGAATAACAAGTAGAGAAATAGGAAAAAAACTGGAGTGAAATGCTATAAATCATGGCATTATTTAGACAATTCATTTCATGGGATAATCGCAGGTTTAAAAGAAATTTACTCTAAATTATGGTAGATTTGTTGTCAGATTTTTTACAAAAATTTAAAACCTGCATAGAAATATAATATACAAATTTAATTAATATACAAAGTTCTGAGAATTTCAATTCTATTGAAAAGTCTTCTTTTTGTATTACTTACACATGACTATTACTTAATTTCAGAGGACATTTCAGATTAAAACAAAAATGACAAAACAAAAACTCCTATCTACATAGCATATATGGATATATATGTAAATTATAAAGATTATATATTATAGTATATAATATCCTAAAATATGAAGAATTATAAAGATACATAGCACATACACCGATAAACTGTATATATACATAGGTATATACACATATATACATACATATATATGTACACACACACATACACACACTCACAAATGTGTGTGCATATATATGGTACTAGAATATTTGGCAAAGAGCTTTAGGGAGGCTTTTGTTAGTTTTGTTGGAAATAACTCTAGGTATGTGGGATTAAAGGATTTAATCCTATCCATTGATATACCTTGTGTAGTTGGGCTTGAGGTATTTGTACATAAAGACAGAATCATGTTGGATCTGTAAACATCATTTGTAGGATGGATTTTTAAAAGTGGTGATTGACAGAATTCCACAGAGAAAGCCAATATAGAATAAATGTGTGTTCTAAGGGTCTGCTGCCAGGCAGGACTACAGAAGGTTCTGTCCAAGGCACTGACCACATTTCTGCAGTTCTTCCTGTTTCCCACACTTTCTGAAAAATGAAACACTCTTGCAACTTTCCAGATTCCCCGTGTCAAACTATCACACAATTGGAATAATTAGAAAACACTATCTTATCATTCTCATTTACAAAGATAAATCACGTGTAGTTAGTAATCCTAATTTTGCAAAAATTGGTTAAAAATCATGTGATACAGATCCCCACATTTTCTTTTTTCTTTTTTTTTTCAGTTATACCTCATTTTATTTTTCAATTTTTTTAAATTTTCTTAAATTTAAATTCAATTAATTAACATATAATGTATTTTTAGTCTCAAATGTAGAGTACAATGATTGATCAGTTGTATATAACACCCAGTGCTCATTACACCACGTGCCCTCCTTAATGCCCATCCCCCAGTTACCCCATCCTTCCACCCGCCGTCCCCTCCAGCGTCCCTCAGTTTGTTTCCTGGAGTTCAGCATCTCTTATGGCAGATCCCCACATTTTCATACAAGTACAGAAGCATTTGTCTGGAAATTCTATCTTAATATGAGGTGCACACTAATAAAGCCTCGATGACCACAAATAATGGCACAAACACTGGATTCTCAAGGTAGCCATAGGGTTTTCCCAACTCCCTCTTTAAAGAAGTATTTGGCACAATTCTCTTGTCACTCCTTAAGAAAATTCAGAATTATAAAACGTAATTTAGAACTACTATATATTGTATTAATGATTCAGGAAGCATCTTTTCAAATGAGCTATGGGCATAACATGTTTATTTCCATAATTACTGCAGCAAACCTAAATTTCCTTGAACAAATTTTTTTTTTGAAAGGACAACCTTCAGATTTCACATCACGCAGTCTGAAACTTCTTAGGCTTTGCTCATCAAAAGCCATTATGTCATATGCCCTGCACGTGAAACACATGCCCTAGAGCAACAATCTTAGCAAGTTTTGAGACTTCCTGGGCTTGACGACACAGTTCTCTCTAGAACAATCTTAACAATATCCATCTATGTTATAGCAGAACACCTTCACCAAAAGATGAAATCTCCACACATTTAGTAGACAGAATGGAAAAGCAGACCTTTCGTATTATTGGAGATTAGGGGTCAAAGCCATCAGTTGAATACCATGTTCACTTAAAAGCCAATAGGCACTAATGTTGCGAATAAATAAGGAAAGAACTTTCCTCGAGTGATACTTCAAAGACTTTGCAACATCTGGAATTTGGTTCCATACAGGGTATTCCACTAAAAAGTAAGTATAAAAAGATTTTAATAGGGCAAACAAGATTCAGGTTTCTTACAATGTGTTCTCCCCGGGGGGAAACAAATAACACAATGCATCTGACTAACCTTTCTGCACTTCAGCTGCATTAATTAACATTTAGTCATGGATTCCATCATGAGCCAGATGAACTCAGTGCTACAGCTGTTTCCAGTGAGGGGGAAAATATGCTTCCACATTTCAGATTCCCAGCATTTATAAATCCAGGGAAAAATGTTTTATTGACTCCCTTTGTGCCAGCATTATTGATATGCATTACATATTAGTCACCCAAATAAATTCACACACACCCTAGACTGTGATTAAATCAGTGTCAGTATCACATGAACTGGGCTAGCCTGAGCCAATGCTATAAAAACCACATTCCTAACCCTTTTTCTTACATCAAGATTTAAGGAAGGGCTAATGAACTGATCAAAGAAGTAGATCATGGCCTTGAAAAAAAAATTGTTGTTGAGTGAGTCAAACATTTAAGTGGAGATCAGGTACTCTGAGAGAGAAGGATGCAGATGACTAGAAAAAAATGAACAGATGTTGAAGAAATTTATCTGCAGGATCTCATGGCTTGGCAGAGACATCTGCAATGCTATAAGCCAAACACGTGGAAGTGGTTGTTTGGGAGCAAAGCTGAGGTACAGAATGGCAATGCTTGGTTAGTCACTGAAAGAGGATTTTTGTTTTGTTTTATTTTTAGAGTAAAGATTCCGTTAAGATGTAATTTGTGAGGAAATATGACAGTGAATCAGCCGGGCAACGCAGTCCACCTGTAACATCTTGCCAAATTTCTTATCACAAGAGCACTGTAAAACTAATTTTGTCTCCAATAGTCCCTTATAAATGCTGTGTCATGACTTCTGGTCAACTCTGGAGTCTCATGAACAAATGGATATCCAATAGTCATGTGGCCATGTGTGAGTGTGTGTGTGTGTGTGTGTGTGTGTGTGCGTGCGCGCACGCAGGTGCGCATGTGTGTGCAATCATTTGTACTGGGGTACAACTCTGGAATCATTACCTGTGTAAATATTAACCAAACTTGGCACTTGCCTTTTCAAATTAATGTTCTTAGCCACAACTCAAGAAGAATAAAGGTTGTGTGTCTTCACTTTTACCAACATGGAATGGTAATAACTTAATCAAGCCAGAAAACTCTCTTACCTGGAACTACTTCAAAAAGGAATTTTCCTGGGCTCTCTTCATTGCAGGGATGTTCAAGGACTTTATTTCCAGGCAGAAAAATGGTACCCTGTGAACACAAAGGCCCCAAACATCAACATCATCAGAAGGCAAATACTGAATATCATCAACCTCATCAGTGGATATCCAAGGCGTATCTGTAATCCAGTATACAGTAATATGCATCAGACTCATTTATATTCCCAACTGATCAAACATCATGGAACAGAATCATATTCATTCAACTTTTAATAGTATTTGTTGACCACCTAATGTGTACAAGACACTGTATTAGGTGCTGAGTTCATTTTAAGCACCAATTTATTAAATGCATTCTGTGTGCCAAAATTTTTACTGAGCATTCTACCAACATTATATTGTTTAATTGTTAGAATTTAGTTGTTACAATAGTCTTATAAGTTAGGTATTATTTTCCCCATTTTACAGCTGTGAAAACCAAGGCAATGATATAAATAACTTAGCCAATGTTACCAGGGCCTTCTCTTGATTATTCCTTCTCTTTTCTGTTAGATTTCTCTCTCTTTAGTGTATTATTTCCATTAGAGTTGAGACATACTTAAAAATCTATCCTAATAAAAGATAGGAGGCACCCGGGTGGCTCAGTTAAGCGTCTGCCTTTGGCTCAAGTCATGATCCCCGGGTCCTGGGATCGAGCCCCGCATCGGGCTCCCTGCTCAGCGGGGAGTCTGTTTCTCCTTCTCCCTCTGCCCCTTTCCCTGCTCGTACTCTCTCTCTCTCTCTCTTTCTTTCTCTCTCAAATAAATAAATAAAATCTTAAAAAAAATAAAAATTAAAAATAAAAGATATTACTTTGACTCCCCCCTCCAGCTATCTTTTTTTTTTCCTTGCCTAGTAAAGAGTTGCCTACATTGAATCTATTTCCTTACATATATCCACTGCAGCCTGGTTTGTGCACCCACACTTCTAATTACATGATTCTCACAAGCTGCATGCTGACAATTTTCAATCCTTACTAAATTATGACTTCCCAGGAACATTCAGCACTATTCACCACTCTTTCTTGAAGCATCTTCTTTCCTTGGTTTCTTAGTTTTCTCCAGGTTTTTCTCTTGGTTTTGTGTTGAGTCTCTTATGCTGGTTCCAAGCCGTCCTTTAAATATTAAAGTGTTTCAAAGATGTATCCAATGATTCCTTCTCTTCTGACTCTATTCTCTCTGGGAGCTATCTCATTCATGCCTATGACTTCAATAACCAACTATAAACCAATGAACATCAGATTACTATTTCTGACTCAGGGTTCTCTGAGCTTCAGACCTTTATATCCAAGAACTGATTTGAATTTCCATATCTCAAAAGTGTCTTACACTAAATTTAGTCAATTTTTTTAATTAACATATAATGTATTATTTGTTTCAGGGGTACAGGTCTGTGATTCATCAGTCTTATACAATACACAGTGCTCACCATAGCACATACCCTCCCCAATGTCCATCACCCAGGCACCCCATCCCTCCCACCTCCCTCCACTCCAGCAACCCTCAGTTTGTTTCCTGAGATTACGAGTCTCTTATGGTTTGTCTCCCTCTCTGGTTTCGTCTTGTTTCATTTTTCCCTCCTTTCCCTTATGATCCTCTGTCTTGTTTCTCACATTCCTCATATCAGTGAGATCACAACCGACAGAATGGGAGAGAAGATATTTGCAAATGACATATCAGATAAAGGGCTAGTATCCATGATCTATAAAGAATTTATCAAACTCAACACCCAGAGAACAAACAGTCCAATCAAGAAATGGGCAGAAGACATGAACAGACATTTCTCCAAAGAAGACATCCAAATGGCCAACAGACACAGGAAAAAGTGCTCAACATCGCTCGGCATCAGGGGAATACAAATCAAAACCTCAATGAGATACCACCTCACACCAGTCAGAATGGCTAAAATTAACAAGTCAGGAAACGACAGATGTTGGCGAGGATGTGGAGAAATTTAGTCAATTTAAATGCAATTATTTTGGGTCCTGTTTATGTATTCCCTAGCTTTGTGACTGGCATCTTCTTCCAATCAGTGGCAAAAGCCAGAAATGTAGGAGTCATCATCTCTAGTATATCTCTACTACCACCACTCCCTAGTTCAAGTGACTATTGTCTGCAGTCTGGTATGTTTTGTGTGTGTGTGTGTGTGTGTGCGTGTGTGTGTGTGTGTGTGTGTTTTAAGATTTTATTTATTTGAGAGAGAGAGAGGGAGAGAGCACAAGTGGGGGGAGGGGCAGAGGGAGAAGCAGACTCTCTGATGAGCAGGGATCCTGACATGGGGCTCAATCTCAGGACCCCAAGATCATGACCTGAGCCAAAGGCAAACGCTTAACCGACTGAGCCACCCAGGTACCCCTGTGGTCTGCTATGTTTCAAATTCACTGAATTCCCCATAATACTCAAAAATCTTTCAATCCACTTTTTTCCTTAATGCAGTCAAAGTATCTTTAGAAACAGAAATTTCACCTTGCAACTTTCTTGCTTAAAAATCTTCAATGCCTTTCATTTGTCCTAGGATAAAGTTCTGGAGGGTCTATAAGCTCATTTTTCTACTTTTTGGTTTTGATGCTTTCTATGACTTTCTATAATCAAGCCGGTAAATAAATAAGTAGTATCATAAATTCTATAAGTAGTATCATACTCCCGTCTACCTTAGGATTACATTCTTTCCTGGATTATTTTATAACCACTGATTGAACATCCAAAATATACTTGCATAGGTACCAGAAAATTTTCCTGCATTGATTTCCATTGTATGCAATTATGTTATTTGTAAAATTATTTGATTAATGCCTGTCTCCATCATTAAACTGTAAGGGAGCAAGGATAATACATGTTTTGCTCCCTAATTTACCACCAATGCCTAGTATTTTGCCTGCCATAAGGTTAATGCTAAAAATTGTTGAGTGAATTAAGTACTGTGAGTGTAGTAAAGCCAAAATTCAAAACCAAGCATGCTGGATTTAAAAGCCTGTGCTATTGTGCACTGTATTATATCCTCCAGTTTTGTCAGTTTGAAGCAATATTTAGCTCAAGTAATATTGTACTCAATTTTCATCCTACCTGGTTTGGCACAGAAAATTATAGTCATCAACTCCGTCCACTTCTAGGCTTAGAGTGATCAAGCATAACACTCCCTAACTAAAGCCCAAGGAATCATATGTCAGACACACCCCTTTCTCTCCCTGCTTACAAGATGAAGTGGTGGAGATATTGCCTTTGTTTTCCTGCTCCAGGAAGCAGATTTTCCTACTTCTCATCATATCTAGTGTGTCTAGCCTATGGATCCCATTTTGTTTTCTGGTACTTTTCAATAATTTTTTTAAAAATTACTAAGTACTTTGAAAATAATTCATCATAATTAAGATCTTTTTTCTATAGGTTGGATCTATATGGTTTCCATATAAAATGATAAAATCAGTTGCTTCAATTAAGAGTTTATTTTACTCACTGAAATGGTTTTGTGAAGTCATTAAATTTCTGATTTAGCTGAGTGTTAGAACATAGCATCTCAACTTCTAGACAGATGCAGTATTCATTTATGCATGCATGTGTGCTTGTATACTTGCACGTGGGTCTGTATGGCTCCTGTCTAATTCTACGCCTTCAGGCTCCACTTAGGATCTTAAGCTGTACACACATTGTATAAGTTTAATTCAAGCCACTTTCCTGCACAAATAATTCTCCTGCAAGAGCCATTCTCCTTCAGGAAATCCCCAACCACCTCACTTGGTCATTAAAAGGCAAAGTAGTGCTATCCTTTGTTGTCTTTGTCATACATATGAAATAGCTACTTCTGGCTGAAATTTTTATTTTCATTTTCAAATTTGACATCTTACAGATTTTATATTTTGGCTGTTTTCCAAATAAATCGTGATGTCAGCATAATAGTTTAAATATCAGCAGACAGTGGTTAGGGCAGGATATATTGTAATTGACCAAAATTTGCTCTGGTCAATTCTTTAAGTCATTCAGTAAGTAAAATAAAATTATTTAATCGAAACTGCTAACTTGATCTCCTTGTATAGAAACCATTTAGTTAAAGTCTATAACTGAGAGAAGAGTCTTTTTTTTTTTTTTGACAGAGAGAGAGAGTGTACAAGCAGGGGAAGCAGCAGGCAGAGGGAGAGGGAGAAGCAGGCTCCCCGCTCAACAGGGAGCCTGATGCGGGGCTCGATCCCAGCACCCTGGGATCATGACCTGAGCCAAAGGCAGATGCTTAACCTTCTGAGCCACCCAGGCGCCCCTAATTGAGAGAAGAGTTTTAATTGTGATAGTTATTTTCAAAGTATTCTGGAATTTTATGTTGTTAGAAAATGCAGATAAATTTTAAAAATCTGTAATTTACCCACTGCCATAGATAATTAACATTAGCCGTATTTGTATATATTTATGTATATATGTGTATTAACATCTACAGTTGACTTTTACAAAACAATAATCAAAATAAAGCCTAATTTATTATCTGCTTCAAAACTTAAAAATCATGTACTGTTATTATGCCAATTTAATAATTAACATCATTTCTTAAAACTGAATAGTATAGTGCTTGTTTGAATATACATGCTTTCACATCCTCTGTTCTGAAGTATTTATGGTTTTTTGTAAGTGTTACTATAACGAATATTTTCATGAACATCCATTAAGCTAAATCTTTGAGCTCCTCCTTAACTTATTCTGTAGGACAAATCCCTAAGAGAGTAATCAGTAGTCAAAAAGTATGCACTGTTTATATGGGTTTGGTTAATTCTTTCCAGAGCTGCTCTAAATTAGCTAAGCAAACAAATAGACAACTAATGAGCAAGTAAAATAAAAGTGCCCAATCTGACTGAGAAGTAGTTTATTGAGACACTACCACATGTCAGATATTATTTCTAAAACTATGTCAGATGATGTGAAGTGTGTGAAAGAAATAAACTCTTTACTCTCAATACAAGAATAACATGACTACACAAGAAATAAGTACTTACAAGCATGTAGAAAAGCAAACAGATAAAATAAGTTTAAGAAGAGAGGGTCATTAGAGCAGTCTGATTAGTTAAGAAAGGTAATATGAAAAAATGGTTTTTAAAGGAAGATAAGATTTTAAGATTTAGTGAGCTAGGGGTAATTCCAAAATGGAGGAAATCACATCTGCAAAAGCAGTAATTAGGGCCATATGCACAGAGCACATTAGAATAAGAGAATTTTCACATGGAGGAATAATTAGGAAGTGAAGACTGTTGGTGATGTTGAGGACACCCCGTGGAAAGTCTAGCCCAGGGCAGAGGATGCTGCACTTGACATCCATTAATAACTGAGAACATGAGCAGGCTCTAGAGCAAAGCAGATGGAGATTTAGGAATACCAGTCTCTTAGAAATTTGTTACCATGAAGCAATTAATTTGTCAGAGATAGCAACATCAAGACTTACCAAAAGGTGTTGGCAGCAGAAATGGTATAAATTTTCCCCAGAGATGCATTACTGGAGATATAATTTTTGGAAATATAAGAGAAACTGGACAGAGTTTAAACAATAGGGAATGAAGAAGGAAGAGTCGAAGATGACTTCAGTTTTTCTGTTCTGTATATCTAGAAGAAAGGTGGTGCCTCTTATTTGAAATGGGGAATAAAGAAGAATTAAGCTCCAATAAGCCCATGTACTTGAGCTAAAACTGTGTGATATTCTTTAATTTTCTGTTCGATTGTAGTTGGGCTGGATGCTCTCTGTTTGGCCCTCCCCCATCTTCTTTCCACCCATCACTCTATTCCGTACTTCAGGAAAGTAATCTCTATAAATATCAAAAACCAGGCTCTCTTGACCTCTGACTTCAGGTTGGTTTTGAGAGGTCATAGCAGAAAATAAGAAGGCCACAAGAGAGACAGACTGAGGTGCTTATTGACCTGCCCTCCTCCATGCTAGCCAGAAATTTGGCCCTACTTGCACTGGATACCTTAGTCCACATCTCCTAAATTTGCAGGCTTCCCCTGGTTCCAATGGAGCTAACAGGCCTAGGATGTTTCCCCTATTTGTGGATTTCTATGAACCGTTCCAACACTTTATAAATGGTTTCTTTATCATATAGTCTACAATTACCCCTTTTAAAGTGGAGCCATCAATTTCTTGCTGGGATCTTGAGTGACAAAATAGGTTGCAAGTGCTCTGAGTTTTCTAAGAAATAGCATATTATCCCATGATGTGCAATATGCTTCACTGTTAATTTTGGAGGATCATGGAGAAGAGGCTGGAGTATAAGAAAGAGATGTAACCTTTTTGATGGAAGTTTAGTGCATATGGCAACAATTACATGTCAATAACTAATCAGCACATTCAGAATGGAATTATGCTTATTTTTATCCATTATAGGAAATATCTTTTCCTAAAGAATCTTTAAAACTTCAAAATGAGATAATATGTTAAACAAAATCTTTTATAGTTTGAGAGCTAGGAGTTGGCAAAAGAAACATAGTTCAGAACGATAATAATGTCTCATTTTCAGCCTAAATTGCTATCAGAAAAGAAGCTCATCTTTAGTTACTATCAAATCACTGAGCCAAAACCACAAGATATTGGGGTAAAAGCAAGATGATGTTGAAAATAAGCATAGTCATCTTATTCTCTAGAATTTGGATTGAAAAAAGAAATGTATGCATGTGTAGTACCTGTGTTAGTTTCTATGAACACAACAATAAGAATTTTTTTCCAGCACTAACAATAATCATGAACATCACAAGGGACTAGGCAAAGTCTCAGCTTGACAATATATTTATGTATTTTTAATGCAACTAGAAAGAGGTTGAAAAATGACATCAAGGGGAAATCGCTATTATTCAACAGTTTTTTTTAGAGTAACATAGGTTGATTTTTTTCCTTCGTAGCAAGTAATTTCATTAAGTCATTCAACAAATATTTATTTAACAGCATTTGGCATATGACAGGCCCTCTCCTAGGCACAAAGGATATAATGGAGAGAAATTCCAATAATGTCTTTGCACTCCTGGATCTTAGGATCACTCAGGGAAGGTTGAAAATTAAAAAAAAAAAATGATATAAAATTTTACCCAGAAGCACTCTAGCCATATAACAATCTCCCAATGACAATGAAGTTTCTGGTTAGGTAAATCTGCTCTGCAGTTAATCTACTTAGTTTCAGATTCCCACTCTACCACCCATTAGCCATATGACTTCAGGCAAGACTGTTATTCCTCCCTTTTCCTCAGCTTCTACAGTCTTAAAATGGGATTAAAAATAGAACCTACTTCATAAAGTCACTGTGAGCTAATATGGGTAGTTTTCAGAAAAAATGCCTCATACATACTATTTTTTTAGCTGCTTTCAATATAAAAAAAAATCTTTTTTTTTTTTTTAATATCCCAGAAGCCTCAAGGATATTTTGGGCCCATATTTTGCAAATCCCCAAATAATGAGGTTCAATATATATCTGCTAGTATTATCATCTAGTAAAGTTTCAATATGTATCTGCTAGTATTATCATCTAGTCAAGTAAACAGGGAGGTAAACTAATTTAAAAATTTTAAGTTATTTTTTACTATCGTTTGTAAAGTTAGACTAACCAAAAGAAGCAAACCTCTAATTAACATCAAAATAGTAAATAGCACGGGATAATGATATTGATAATGATGATTGCTGACATTTCTTACCTATCAGTTTGCTAAATCAATATGTACACTGTTTACATCATTCATTTGCTCATTGACTTTGTGATGTAGGTATTTCTCATTTTATAGATGAAGGAATGAAGCTCAGGGAGGCAAAGAGCCTGACATAGTAAATTCCTATACATATTTGAACAAAAAATGAATGAATAAATGAATACAAGCTGCTTTAAGGACTTGATCTTCGATTAGTGACCCAGTTTATGTTCCTATTTCTAATCAATTACTGCTTTTTAAAGCAGGTTGGAGAAGTTTTATAGAGTTATTAAGTTTTTTCTTAGCCTCTGAAATAAGTTACACCAATTCCTGGAATGTTGCTGGGAGGGAAGTGAAGGGGAGACTTGCAAATCCATACATTTTAGAATCTACCAAAGTAATTTTGATATGAAAACTCTTTGGGGAACACTGACCTAAGTGTTGTTATAATTGCCTTACAGAGAAAAGAGCACAGTATTCACAAAGCTGGGCACATTGTAGAATGTACTGTTTTTCCTCAAAGTAATAGATGTAATATTTCCAAACCATTATTTAAATTAACCATGACAAACATAATAGCATGAGACTATTTTATAATTATTGAATAAATAGAAATAAATTCTCTATATAGATGTCTCATGTTGCTACTTTATATTAACTGCAGATTTAGCACTTGAGAAGCATAGTCATTCTGCATTCATTTTCGTTTAAAGCAGCATTTTCATAATATTATTACACATGTTCAGATCCTAGGAGGCTAATTAATTATGCATTAATTGTGATGGAGAGAAATATGTAACATATTTTGATATAATTCATTTAAAAGCTTTTAACCCTTTCTTCTCAGACACAAGAACCCATGTGAACACCCCCTCTGGACAGAACAGAAGTACATAAATTTATTCCCCAATGGAGTCCTCCTGCATGAACATTCACCCTGGGAACATGGCCATTACCTGTCTAGCTACATTTAGATCACTCCTATTTGTCTACATGTTCTTGATTTATCGGAAAATGGAGAAGTTCCTTGACAGCATGAGGAAAACAAATTAGGAATATGGGAAAAGGAAGATATTATTATTCAAAATTCAAAATTCTATAATCATACTCTCAAAATTGGTAGAGACCTTAGAAATGACCATCCTCATGCTTATTAAATATGTGAATCCTTTTTCAATACCACGGTCATCCAGAGTTCAGCCGGAATATCTCACTAATTTCCTTATGGTGTTCCATGCCATTTTTGAAAGATTTAAATTAATTAATTCTCAATTAATTAATTAATTGGGAGAAAAAAATCCAAATGTTGACACAAAATCCATCCCCCAACAATTACTAACTTTGGAGTGAAATCCCCTTTTTCCATCTTGAATCTTATAGCTAATATCTACTGAGACTTATGTGCCAACCCTCTGCTGTATATTGTAATCTTCTAAAAAGCCCTATGTGGAGGTACAATTATAACTGTCCATTTCACAGTAGGAATGTTGAGGCATAAATAGATTGAGTAACATATAGCTGGTGAAGTGCAAGAGATGCAACCTGACCCCCCTAACGTTCAAGCTCCACTTCCTTTATATGATAGAAAGCTACAATGCAATGTTCACTTGCTTGTTTTTTCATCAAATATATATTTAGTATGCACCACGTGCTGAGGATGCTAAATGCTTAGGGGAAAAAAAATGGAGATGTTAATAAGTGGTTATCTTTGACTATTCAAGTCATAGACGATTTTTATTTTGCTAAGTTTTTCCTATTTTTAAAATAACTTTAAAACTTTAAAATTTTAAAATAACTTTAAAACTTTAAATGTGAGCACATTTTACTAGCATACCAAGAAAAAAATATAAGTATATTTTTAAAACAAAGAAAAATGACAGGAGAAATCAAGGTTGGATAGGGGCATTTGGAATCTCAAGGTTAAATTTCTGCTTTGCAGTAAAGACTGTGGAAGACAGTTCAAGACCATGTCTAAATATAGTATAGTACTCTGAATAATGGCCACCCAAAGATAGCAGGTCCTAATTCCTGGAACCTGTAAGTGTAATCTTATCAGCAAAAAGGGTCTCTGTGGATGTAATTCAGTTAAGAATCCTGACAGAGAATTATCCTGGATTATCTGGGTGGGCCTTAAATCCAATCACAAATATCTTTAGAGAAGAGGCAGATATGGTGTGCCCTGGTGGTGCAGTCCGTCAGCGTCAGACTCTTGGTTTCTGCTCAGGTTGTGATCTCAGAGTCATGAGATCGAGCGCCGCCTAGAGTTCCCTGCTCCCTGCTCAGGGCAGAGTGGACTTGAGATTCTCACTGCCTCTCCCTCTGTAACACCCTTCCGCGCTCCCCCCCCCAACGCCCTCTCCCAAATAAATAAAGAAATATTAAAAGAAAATAGAAGAGGCAGATACGATAATCTCACAGGGGGCGATGTGGAAATAGATGCAAAGACTGAAAGGGCACAGTCACAAGCCAAGAAATGGTGACAGTCACCAGAAGCTGGAAGAGTTCCTTCCTAGAGCCTCTCAAAAGTCCGGCCCTGCCTATATACCCTGATTTCAAATCTTTTGACTTCAGAACTGTGAGAGAATAAATTTCTGTTGTTTCAAGCCATCAAATTCGTGGGAACTTGTTATAGCAGTCAAAGGAAACTAATATATATAAGTTAATACATATAAAAGATACTTTGGAAGCAAATGATCCCTTGTGAGGAGTCGTAAAAAGTTGAGGTTTTGAAAGAAGTCCACTGCTAATTCTCAAAGGGTTGGTAAGTGATGGCTAGGCTCTAATTAGCCAGTGGTTCTGGGGGCGAGTCCACAGCATACAAGGTACTGAAATTAGGTGGTGGCCAAAGAAAATCCCTCCTTACTCCACCCTCGACTCTCAATAATAATCTTCAATAATCCTCAATACGAGGAACCGATTAGTGTCACCTTCATGTTTTTGGAACCCCAGAACAGAATATCTGCGGCAAGGTTAAGAGTCTTTATTTGGAGAGGACTGAGTTTAATTGCTAACCCCTCTCAATTAAGTACTGGGACCTTGACTTTGTATTTTATGTCCAACAATATATACCATTTTACAACGTTTATTATTTCTCAACCAGAAAAAGAACTGTCAGCTGTTCAGAAGGTGGTAAATGCCAAAGGTTTCAAGTGAGGTCTATGGCAGTAGGAGAAAAAGAAAATTCTTTTGGAGCTTATGTCTCATTATGAAATAGAAATATGAAGAGCAAAAACATAGCTATATAATATCTATTATGGGAAAATCTGGAACCCCTAAAAAGAAGGGTCCAATAAGCCATTTTCAATGGACCAGAAAATTGATGATAATTAAAATAGTTCCATTTAACCTTTTATCTTAAATAACTAATAAACACTTTGTGTATTTAAAAATAAAGTGGAGGGTGCCTGGGTGGCTTACTCGGTTAAGTGTCTGCCCTCACCTCAGGTCATGATCCTGGGGTCCTGGGATTGAGCCCCAAGAAGGGCCCCAGCAGGAAGCCTGCTTCTCTCTCTCCTTTTGCGCCCCCCCCAGCCCTGCTTGTGTGCGTTCCCTCTCTCTCAAATACATAAATAAAATCTTTAAAAAAAATAAATAAAAATAAAGTGGGAAAAAAATGTGATTCAACCTTACAAGAAACTGTATAAAAGGTAAACCTACAGTCCCAAAATAAATTGAGATGCTAAATACAAAGATTTTGCTAATTCTTTTAAACAACCAAGTACAATTGTTTTATAGTTAAATAACTTTAAATAAATTTTAAAATTGGGAAGTTTATTTGGAAGAAAAATGTCTTTAGCAGGAAGAAGGCAACCTAGGACTTAATCACATTTGCTTTTGACACTGAACTTTAAAAAAAAAATCTCCTTTGACTTACGGTACACCTACTTTTCTTGGCTTTCCTCTACTTCTTTGAACTACAGTCAATTATGTTCAATATGATCCTTAAAATTTGGTGCTGAAGTTGCATATGCAGTGCAGGTTTACTTGTGTAAAGATAATATGCTTTTGCAAAATTACAAAAGTTTTACAACATTTTCTATTGGTAAAGAAAGCAGCACTCTTGGGGCGCCTGGGTGGCTCAGTTGGTTAAGCATCTACCTTTGGCTCGGGTTATAATCTCAGGGTCCTGGGATCAAGCCCTGCTCAGGTCCCTGTTCAGTGGGGAGTCTGCTTCTCCCTCTCCCTCTGCCTCTGCTTCTCCCCCTGTTCCTGCTCTCTCTCTAACTCACTCTCATAATCAATAAAATCTTAAAAAAAAAAAAAAGAAAGAAAGCAGCACTCTCATGTAGGAGGTGGTAGGAGGGAAAAACAGTAAAATTCTTATAGAAGGTACTTGGGTGATATTTATCACACTCAGAAAGCTAAGAAACAACATATATGCAAGGTTATTTGCATTACAAACAGCAGAACTGGAAACAACTCAGGTGTTCATTAATGAAAAATTGATTTAATAAACTATGATACATCTGCCTAGTGCTCACTTTGGCAGCACATATACTAAAATTGGAACGATACAGAGAAGATTAGCATGGCCCCTGTGCAAGGATGATATATCTGCCTAATGGAGTATTATGCAGTCATAAAAATAAAGTAATTTATATCTATCAGAGAATTTGTATATTAGCTCTCTACAGAGCTATATATATATACACACATATATATGTACATATATAGCTATATGCATATACAGAAAATAATAATATATATATATATATAGGATTTTTCAACGTACACATTTAGTACAGTTTTGATTTTGAAATCATATGAATGTTTTACCTATTCATAAATTTAAAATGAAAATAACATGCAAAAATAAAATGTAAATAATATTTAAAACAAAAATATAATCATAAACTATTAATACTTTTCTCTATACTGTTGAATTTTTTAAATATCCCTTTTACTTTTTCTCCAGAATTTCTACATTGCAAGAATATTACTTTTTTAATATGAAAATATAACCCTTTTATGTAAAGAGCTGTTTTGAATTAATTCACTCACAGCGTTAAAGATACAGCTAGTGGGCTCTGTGTTATTCTGGATATACTAAGACAATTTGGAACCGAGAAACTGCAGCGAGTATGAGCCTAGGCACATTTAAAAAAAGTTTGGGGGGGTAAAAAAGTTTTGTTTCATATTTAAGTTTCTTTGATAATGTGTGTATATGTGTGTGTGTAGGAATATTTTATCCTAAATTTAAATTTGGCTTTCCTTGGTGAATAGCTACTCTTCTTGCTTAGCAAAATAATCTCAGAGGAAAATATCAGTGACTAAAGTTTTGGATTCAATAGTCTAGTATTTTTTTTTTAATAGTCTAGTATTTTTAATCTCAGAAGTTCCATTGATTTTATAGTTGCTCTCCCACGACAGCACACATTATGTTTGTTCCTGGCTCCTGTCCCCAGCTACTCAAGTGTCATTGACTTCTTTCCCTGCCTTAAAAACATTGAATTGGCTGCTATGATTAAGAAGCAAATAATACATTATATGTTAAAAAAAAAGAAGAAGATAGTAGGAAGGGAAAAATGAAGGGGGGGAATCGGAGGGGGAGACGAACCATGAGAGACTATGGACTCTGAGAAACAAACTGAGGGTTCTAGAGGAGAGGGGGCTGGGGGGATGGGTTAGCCTGGTGATGGGTATTAAGGAGGGCATGTATTGAATGGAGAACTGGGTGTTATGCACAAACAATGAATCATGGAACACTACATCAAAAACTAATGATGTAATGTATGGTGATTAACATAACATAATAAAAGAAAGATAAAAAAAATTTAAAACAAGAAACAAAGTGTTTCAATTCGAAATATACATTTTCACCCTGCCCTTGTCAGATCAACCAGACACAATTAATGTGATAATCCAATTAAAATCTAATTTACAACAGTTAAAATTAATACAACAATATTCCCACTTCTAAAATACATTAAGTGGGTTTTGGGTTGTTGCTGTTGTTCTGGTTGCTATTTTAACATGCATCGATTTCCTACACTAAAGAAGGCACTGTAACAAAACACAAGGCCAGATATCATGACAATGCTATAATCATGCAACATGAATTTTTATAGAATTTCTTCCCTGAGTCAGAAAATATTTTGAGTGAAGCTACAGCAGCATAGAAATTAGATAACACTCCTGTTATCATGAAGCTTATATTTTAAGAAAGGAAGACATACATATATCTGTCCATTTATAAATAAAATTTAAAACATAAGGGAATAATTAGATAATGTAAAACGCTGGGTTGTAATTAAAATAGGGTGGTATGTTTGAAAGTGCCTGGATGGCTACTTTGGAAAGACTGTTCAAAGAAGTCCTCTCTGAGCAGGTGACATTTTAGCTGTGATCTAAATGCTAAGAAAAGTCCATCCACGTGAGGATGAAGGGGAAAGTGTCGATGTCTGAGAGGAAGGCAGGGGTACCTTGCTCTATAAGCTAAGGTTAAGTGTTTGTATTTTTATTCTAAATGCAATGAGAAGCCATTGAAGGGTTCTGAGCACAGTATCACCTGATTTTTATTTTTATTTGTTTTATTTTAATTTGATGTAGTTAACATACAGTGTTATAATAGTTTCAGGTGTACAATAGAGTGATTCAACACTTCCATACATCACCCAATGCTCATCATGATAAGCATACTTAACCCCCATGACATGTTTCACTGATCTGCCTTTTTAAAAGAACACTGACTATTGAATAGAAAATATATTGTAGAGATACAAGAGAAGAAGCAGGAGGCTAGGCTAGTTCAGGATAAAGAAGATTGGTAGCCATTGAGAAAAAGAAAGGTGTTATTATTTGGATTATGTTTTGAAGGTAAACAGGATTTGGTAATGTGTTGGGTGTGGGGCTCAAGGAAAGAAGAGGAGACAAGCCTAGAATTGTGTCAGCATTACAATGCTGGGTGATCTCCTATATTATGATGGGGGAGATAGGGTAGGGAAGAAACAGGATTTGGGGGAAAATCAGGAGTTTGGTATACAGTAAGTATAAAGTGCCCATTAGACATACAAGAAAATGACAGTAGGAAGTTAGATATATGAGTCTCAAGTTCCAGAGACAGATTCAAGCTGAAGATTTACTTTTGAGAGTCCTCTGATTATAAATTGCATTTGAAATCGCAAAATTCATTCAGGTAATCCAGGGAGAATGTATAGCCTAGTTAAGGTAGGAGGCCAAGGGAAGATCTTGAGAGCACGCCTAAATCTAGGGGGCCTACAGTGGAGAGGGAGCCAGACGGAAGGCTGAGGAGGGGTCAGGGAAGAAGAAGGGGCAGGTGCAGGACGCCAAAAGCCCCAATAAGAAAGCATTACAAGAGGGGCACCTGGGTGGCTCAGTCGTTAAGCGTCTGCCTTCCGCTCAGATCATGATTCCGGGGTCCTGGGATCGAGCCCCACATCGGGCTCCGTGCTCGCCGGGAAGCCTGCTTCTCCCTCTCCCACTCCCTGCTTGTGTTCCCTCTCTCGCTGTGTCTCTCTCTATCAAATAAATAAATAAAATCTTAAAAAAAAAAAAAAAGAAAGCATTACAAGAAATGGTCATCTGCATTAAATGCTGTGGAACAATCAAATGAGAGCACAACTAGAACACTGACAGACAGACTTGGTCCAAAAGAAGATATTGGGCAATCTCAAGGGAGTGGTAGAAAAGCAAGTCTTACTCCAGTGGGCTGAAGAAAGAATCTGTGACAGGCAGGTGGAGACAGTTATTACAGATAACTTCCCCTAAAATTTTCATGTGACAGGGATCTGGCAAATGACTAGTAGCAGGATGAATGCAGGTACCAAGGTGTTTGTGTTTTGTCCTATTTTGTTTTAGGGGAGGATATAATAGAGTGTATTTACTTGCTGCTGGCAATGATTCAGTAGAAATGGGAACAATAATCCCAGAACCATTTACTGAGAAGTCTATTCTTTCCCAACTGATCTTCCTATCTCTTCCAGCTCTGTTATTAAATTACTTTTCACATACGTGAGGATCTGTGTTATTTTGTTCTATTGGTCAATTTGTCTGTCCTTACATGAATAATATACTATATTACATGAGTTATATACTATATTAATTATTACCATATTTGGTAAGGTAAGTCTTGTTTCATTCTCCTTCATCAGAAATGTCCTATCTATTCTTGGCCCTTTGCACTTCCATATAAAGTTAGAACCTCCTTATCAACACCTCCCTCCAAAATATCCTGTTAGGACATTTATTGGCACTGCATTGAATCCATAGATCAATTCCCTTCTTACAATATGAAACATTTATAATATTAATGGAATCTTTACAGGATTAAGACTTCCAATCCAGAAACCTGTTACATCTCTCCATTAATATAGGTTTTTAAATGTCTTTCCACAAATAATTATCATGTGTATATTTTCATATATATACAAATTTCTTTTTTTTTTTTTTTAAAGATTTTATTTATTTATTTGAGAGAGAGAATGAGATACAGAGAGCATGAGAGGGGGGAGGGTCAGAGGGAGAAGCAGACTCCCTGCTGAGCAGGGAGCCCGATGTGGGACTCGATCCCGGGACTCCAGGATCATGACCTGAGCCGAAGGCAGTCGCTTAACCAACTGAGCCACCCAGGCGCCCCTATATACAAATTTCTAATTGTATATATGCTATTATATATTATATATGCAGTGTATGTATATATATACACATATATATGTGTGTGTGTATATATATACTTTGTATATTTTGATGCTTTTTAAAATAGCATTTAAAATATGCTTTTGAACTGTTTACTGCTAGGATATGAAAATGTGTATTGATTTTATATACATCAATCTTGTTAAACTCTTATCTGTAACATATCTGAGGGTTTTCTAGGCACACATACGATCTGTAAATAATGGCAGTTGTGTATCTTCTTCTCCAATCCTTAAACAGTTTCTTTCTTTTATCTTAATGTTTGCTGACAAGGACCCACTAATAAAATGGTGAATTGAAGTAATGATCATATGTATTCTTAACTAAGTCCAGGTATTAAGAAGAATGTTTTCAATGTGCCATTATTAACTGTGATGACTGCTACAGGTTTTTTGTTTCTTTAAAAAAAGATTTTATTTATTTATTTGACAGAGAGAAAGAGAGAGAGCACAAGCAGGCGGAGTTACAGGCAGAGGGAGAGGGAGAAGCAGGCTCCCCACTGAACAGGTAACCGGATGCGGGGCTTGTTCCCAGGACTGTGGGATCATGACCTGAGCCAAAGGCAGACACTTAACCAACCAACTGAGCCCCCCAGGCGCGCCTGCTAGAGGTTTTTAATAAGATACTCTTTATCACTTAGTTTGCCAAGAATTGCTTTGTTTTGTTTTTCAATATCATGAATAGAAGTTAAATTTTATTAAACTTCTTTTGTATCTATAGAAATAATCAGATGTTTTTCTCCTGTAACCTGTTATACTATTAATAATTAATTCTTAAATCTAAATGAAGCACAGCTGGTACTATATTTACACAGCCATTGCATTTCCCTCCTGAGCACACCACGAAGCTTCATTTCCCAGTCACTCTTGTATCTAGGTGAGGTGATGCGACTGAGCTCTGACCCGTAGCAAATGGGCACAACTGATGTACTTCCAAACTTGGCTCTAAAACATGCTGTGTGATCTTCTCCTCTGTCTCCTCCCATCTGTATGGTTGAAAAAAGGTGTCCTTAAACTGCAAAGCTGCAAATGATAAGTGCTTAATTCTAGACATAACTGTGAGTGATGTGCATGCACACACATGTGTGTATGCATGTATATATAGATATGTGTGTGTGTGTGTGTGTGTGTGTGTGTGTGAATCATTCTCCAGGAATATTCTTTCTACAGATGTTTGGAGAACACTGCCATCTTATGAGAGCTTTGAAACCCTCAGGAAACCCTTCTATCAGAATGGGTACTACTTGAATTTTTTTAATAATGACGATTCATTACTAAGAAAGGAAGCAGAGTAGTGTCACTGAAAGCATCTGAGCCCCCAGTATGCTATAGTCTCTAAAGCCCTCAAGAGCAGAGCTATCTTTACTTTTGTATCCCCAGTAGTTAAGACGGTACTAGGCATATAAAAGGTACAGACAAAAGTTGAATGAAGTCACCTAGTTTTTTTGGTGAGTTTCATCACTTATAAAATAGGGATAATTATAATATAGTACATACTTGGACTAACACAGAGGATGATTTGGAGATTAAAACCAAATAAGGTAGGTGGAATTTGTAAACTGTTAAACATTATAAAAAAGACAATATGTTTCCTTTTATTCTCCCAAGATAACTCACATTGTCTAATGATTATAGATTTTGAAGGATAAAATTGGTTTTTTTAGATGAATTGACTTGAGACCTCACTTGGTGAGGTTGTTAGAAAGAGGATTCCGGTAGTGGGTGCGCTCTGACCTCCCAAGCTTTAGCCTCTTTTCCAACATAAAGGCACCATGATGTAAGCGTCGGGAAGGGGAGGAAAATATGCATTCATTAGGATTATTTTAAGTAGAGAAAGACAGTAAAGTAAGAGCACAGGCTTGAGATTCTGATGAGCTGGTTTTATTTTTATTATTACTATTTTTTTAATGAGCCGGTTTTAAACTCTAACTTCTACATCCTAGATATACGACTTTGAGAAAACTATTATAAATATTTGTATCTCTGTTTCCTCATTAGTAAAATGGAACTAAAAAAAGAGCCTAGAATGTTGTTTAGAGTTTTAAACAACATAAGACATGTACAGTGTTTAGCATAATACCTTATACATGGTTAGGGGTAAATAGTTGCCATGATTAGGATTGTTTTTATCTAAGTCTAGTTTGGTAATTCATTTGGTACAGGATAGAGTTTTAACACTCAATAAATGTTATCTATTATTATTATTTATATTTACAACCTAATAGAACAATGTGCATTGAAAAGTAATCACACACACAATATGACTCAAAATAACATATATTGAAGAATAAATGAGGTTTGAGCAAGATACTGTTCAATACATACATCGGTTTTCAGGTTCATCTGAAAGATGAGAGATTTTCTTTGGCAAATTAGGAAATGAAAACCAGCAAGCCTCTGACCTAGAACTAGGCAGAATTCTAAACAATTTCCTCAGCTCACTCAGACCATTATGCCACCTATTAACAACAAGCTGATGGAGACTGGGGGGGGAAAAAAGCCTGTTACTTCCTTTCCATCTAAAAAAGAAATATAAAATTAAGTAAATTATGACATAAATCAGATGCTCTTTGCACATTCAGAACTCGGTGCAATAAGCATGCTAGCCTCATTTTCATTCCAGATTGAGATAATCAACCTTCATTTTTTGTACCAGAGACATTGGTGACCTTGTTTTTGGATGGGACAATAAATGGTCCAACACTCTAATGTCAATTAGGTTTTCTTTTCTTTTTTCTTTTTTCCAAGAAAATATAGCTTGTGTGCTGCATATTTGTCCAAAGGGTAGAAACTATTTTTAACTATTTCTACTTTTAATGAAAAATAAAAACCTGTAGGGGAATCACTGTTGTTCATCCAGTTCTCTCTGAGGAAACCTAAAATCTAAATTTAAAGTCTAGTTGTATTCTATGATTATAACTATGTAAGTATTATTTAAAAATCTTATTGGAAATCTTTTTCTAGACTTAGTAAAAATAAAAGGTAAATGGCTAACAGTTATCTCTTAGATGGTCAAAGTAAAATACTAATTCAGAAAGCACAAGGAAGAGCTCCCAATTTCTCTGGTGCAAATAATACAAAAGCACAAAAATCAACTATATTTTTTCATTTTCTTTACCCACGAGCACGGGTAAAAAAAAATATTTCCTAGCAAAGATGTATAGCAGTGGTATTAGGAAATAAATCTGAATTTAAAAAATATAAACAAAAGGAGGTACTCATATAATATATCTCAAAAATACATCTTTTTGAAGAACCCATATTTCAGTGAAATATGTTTCATGTCTAGTAGAAATCTGTTTTCACTAAATTTTTAAAATAAATTAATGATTGTTAGTCATGGAACAATATCGAATTAAAGGTGGACTCTCTATGAAAGTTCTTCATTGTAACAGGTAAATTTTAGTAAGCAAGATGAAATTCATGTTAGCATTTTTTAACAAGAAATTTTCACAGTATACTCAGCCATTTCTACTTAATAATCAAGCAAAATATATTTTACTAAATTATCTTTAAAATATACCCCGTTCAACAGATATGGTATTTAACAGATTTGGAGTCGAACAAAGAAAGACTTTTTCTTTTTTCTTTTTTTTTTTAATTATTATTAGAAAAGACTTTTTCTAATGGAATTTTGGGAGGTAATCTGCCCCCTCAGTTGATTTTACATCTACATATCACACACTCCTAGAGCTGGGAAGTATTTTAAAGTTACTCAGTCCATTCTTCTACAAAATACCTTGATTCTGTCTTCATTCATCTTGAATTCATGTTGAACATTCCACTGAAAAGGCACTTACTACCTTTAAAGGAAGTTCATTCCATAATGGTAGCCTCTGGTGTCCTTTCCAAGTGCCACTTCATACCCAGCTGAAATCTGTCTTGGGAATTCCTGCCCCATTCCCACCCTCCTTCAAAACCACTGCCTGATAATGCCCTCTGGCTCTCAGCATCTCTGAAGAGAGTTACCATGCCCACTTGAAGTCTCTCCTTCCTGTTCATATTTTGATCATCTGTTCAGAAGCATAAGGTCCAAACACCTCATCATCCAGATGGTCTGCTCTGAATCCAAGCTTGTTTGTCACTCTAACCGTTAAAGCATGGTGCCCCAAACTCAGTACCTCACAAGAAATGCCACTGAGTAGAAGTAAAGAGCATGAGTTCTGGAGTCAGACCGACTTTGTTTACATATAAGCTTTGCTTCCTTGTTAGTACAATCCTGGGCAACTTTCTAAACTGCTCCATACCTCAGACTCTCCATCTCTAAGACAGAGATCATTCTAACAATTGACTCATAGAACCATTGACAGTCTAACATAATGCCTGCACATGGTAAGTACACAAAAAAACCCCACTAATTTTTAGAAATGCTGCACTATATGCATCTATATCTGGGCAACGTAATTCAATAAAAAAAAGCTCTAAAATTTTGCTAACAGGTGTTCTGATTACATTGTTTTTGTTCCCAGTGAGTGTGTGATGGTCCATTTGGCAAAAGTTACTTTTAATTATTGCCCAAACTCCCCTATCACTGCCTTATTTTCTCTTATTTTTCTAATGGTCTCCATTCCATAGGTATCTTATAAAAGTTTTCTTCTTACAGCCACCAAAAAATGTTAACTTATAAATAAGTGGTTTGATATTAACAATTTAGCACATTCTTATATGCATTTTTAAAAACCTGAACTTGAAGATGTGGTTTTTATTGACTCAAAGCTGAAGGCTGCAAAGGTGGAAAGAAGATATATTACAGCATGAGTTGTAGAAATGAGTATACAAATGTATATAGTGGATCTACTCATAATTACCCCCAAACTGGATGTAACCCAAATGTCCCTCAGCAGCGGAATGGATAAACAAGGGACGATGCCTCCCTACAATTGAGTACTACTCAGCAATGAAAAGGAAGGAGCTACAAAAAACACAGAACAGCATGGATGAATTTCAAATGCATTATGTTTAATGAAAGAAGCCAGGCTCAACGGCCACATGCTGTAGACTGCATTTATACCATATTTGGAAAAGAAGAAGCTACAGGGAGAAAAACATTATCAGTTGTTACCAGATGCTGAGGGTGAGAAAAGAAAAGACGGAGAAAGGACACAGGGGAATTTTTTGTGGGGTTATGTAACTATTCTATACCTTGACTGTGGTGGTGATTATGTAACTATATGTAAATTATACCTCAGTAAACCTGACATTTAATAAATGCAGTGTCACTGATGCTGTGGGGGGCTGGAGGATTTCCCACTGCTGCCAACTCAGTCAACCCCAAACAGTGCTTCATCCACACCCCTGTGTTCTGGCCCATCTGCAATCTCACCCCACTCACCCGAACACCTGGTCTTGAAGTATCCTCTCTACACATCACTCCAGTCAGAATGATGTACCCTTGCACCATGAAATAATTTTGCAAATTTCTCCTAACAGGAATGCCCAATTCCTGTTGTACTTTTTCTCATCTGAGTAATATGCTCCAAGGCAGGAGTTAGGTGCGTAATGCATTTTTGCAAGCTTCTCCACAGTATCAGTCACACTCCCTGAAGAGAAAACAGTAGGATCTTTCAGATAGCGGGTACTCAGAATATTTGTGGACTGAGTAAATTATTGAATAGATGAATTAAAAAAATATGAATGAATTTCTTATAGAACTCTGGCTCTTGGTGACCTGGCAACTTTCATCGTAATTATTCTATTTTCACTGAATTGATAGAATCTGTTTTTAACATAAATTAAAGATAAAATCTCCTTCCCAGCCTCACTTTCACCAACAATGACCCAACTGTCTCATGAATAATCTTGGTTGGACCTTTAGTTCATTTTTACTCGTTTTTCTCCTTCATCCCGTTAATATACAGGTTTCTCTTTCCTGTCCTTTCCTGCACGTGACCTTTCCTTTCACATGGGTCTCTGTGATGGTCTCACTGGCACCTTTGACGTATGCACCTCTGTCCATCCACAACCAACCTTACTCAGCCAAAAAAGTCCTTTTCCCTCACTGTTCTGAACATATCTTGTATTTTCCAGACCCAAAGAATGGCCTCCAGGGATCCCTTATAAGAAGTTAAAATTTTGCTTATGCTTACTCACAGGTTAATTACCCAGCTTAACGAAGCTGGGTGGGTGTGCCACTGAAGATACTAGAACTTCAAGACACACATACAAAAACCAGTTATATCACAGTAAGCCTTGTCTACATTTTCACGGTAATGGCATCTGAGGTTCCATGTTCAAAGCTGAGTACAAATGATGCTGTAAATTAAACATGAATTTAATCTTAACAACCTAGTCATGTATTCTGAAAACAATCTCAATTATAGTATATCAAAGTTCACAACCCTTAAGGCAAACAAAACAAAACAAAATATAAACACATCTTTTTGTTTTTTACATTATACTGAATAACTCATTGATGATTTGTGTAAGAAAAAAATGATCAAACTGAAAGGAACATTATAATTATTTTCATTGTGTCTTAAAAATATATCTTTTCAAACTGAGGGTTCTGGGGGGGTGGGGGGATGGGTTAGCCTGGTGATGGGTATTAAAGAGGGCACGTATTGAATGGAGCGCTGGGTGTTATATGCAAACAATGAATCATGGAACACTACATCAAAAACTAATGATGTAATGTATGGGGATTAACATAACATAATAAAATAAATATATATATATCTTTTCCTATAATAATTTAAAATCTATAAAAACACTAATATGCTAATGGAAATGGAAGTATTTCAGTTAAAAATCCATTTAAGAAATATATATCATTAAAATGAATATTAATAAATTATTAATTATTAGTAAGGTTGACATGTATTTATTATGGTGCTAGGAAGTAACCTGAAATAAACATTTGAATGTATGCATTATTCTAATTTTAAGAAAACTGCATCTGTGTAAATAAAAGGTGCATCTGTTTCTCTTAGCCAAAAAAAAGAGCAGATTTTTTAAACAAAGACTAGTTTCATTTCTCTCTTTCATTGTGCCTTTTCACCAAAACATGAGAGTATACTTCCCTTTTTAAGTTCCTCCTCTCCCCTCATCTTATCGATATACTTACATAATAGTCATAAAGAGAGAAGCTTTATTCCATATGGGTGTGCATATTTCATACACATATATGTTATAACCAGAGAAAAAGAAAAAGAGAGACACACATATTCAAAGGCCGACTAGAGTGGAGTACAGATGATATAACCTTTCAGCAGAAGAAATATACACCCTGGGTGATAGACTTTTGAATAGCCTTCTTTAGACTGAGGAACTGGATCCAAATCTCTGGTTATTTTGTCCTCTCAGACAAGACATGAAGGACGTGTGATCTGACCATACTGCAGATGGTTTGGATGATCATCTTTCAAAAAAGAATTTTATTAAATTCACTTACCACATGTTTTTAGTCAGCTGGAGCCCTCATTTTATTATACAAATACATACAGTACACACACGTGTGTTCATGTCTCTAGATGGATCTCGATGTCCCTAACTCTACAGTTTGGGCTAATGTGAGAGTTTAAAGGTTCCTGAACATCTGTCAGGACCACCCAAGAAATTCTTAATCTTAAAAAGAGAAAACTGCAATCAACCAAAATCAGATCAGATAAGATATGAAATACAAGAACAGACTTTTCCTTTTATGACAGATGTTCCCAATTCTTGATTTATTGATGTTATTTATTTTACACAGGATGCAGTCATGCATAAGGTACAACTTTTTTGAAAGATACAAACAACAAAAACAACAAAAAAGTACCTAGTGGCTATTAGGCAATGCATACAACAAATAGATATTGTGGTCATGAAGATAAAGGGATTTCAAGTTTAGTGTGGCCGTCTGAAAGAAGACATAGAAGTACCTGAAGGAGGCAGAATTAATAGAAGTGGTTATTGTCTTAGCTCCTCTTTCTATAAAACTTTAAAACTCCTGTAATCATAGAGACAAACTAATAAAATACCTAAAAGGTATTCACTTTATGCCTTACAATGAAATATGTCCTCCTCTTTAAGATCTACTTAGTTAATTTCCGGGAGAAGGGTGTGAAAAATTCTCAAGGAATAAATACTGCAAATAAAATGTGCATAAAAAATAATTTAGGATAATCCAAAAATAGTTTGAAATAATCGCAAAGAAATATTTTATTTTTCTCTTGCCTGCTGGAAGAGAAACCCTAAAATGGAAATGTTCACCCAGGGTACTTCTCAAAAACAATGAGACTGATTTTCCATTGTTTTCTTTAGTGATATCTTAAATATACATGCATAGTTCACTTCAAATCAAACTGACAATAATAGGAGTGAGTTTTTAGATGAAATCAATATAAATTTGCATAAATCTTAAGGATAAAAGTCTGAGCTTTTATCCTTAACTTGATATTCACATATTCAAGTATTTTGTCTTCACCCGGATGTCTGATGGACATCTTAAACTCAACATGACTAGAACTGAGCTCCTCATCTTACCTCCAACCACCATCCACACCATCAACAAACCTGTTCTCCCTGTAATCCTTCCTATCTCAGTTGATGTCAATTCTATCCTTTAGTTTGTTCAGCCAAAATTCTTGAAGTTATCCTTGATTTCCCTCTTTCACACCCACACTCAGTGCACGAGCAACTCCTGTTGGCTCTCTCTTCAAAATACATCCACTTATTACTTCTACTGGACGATCTCTTAAGGAAGTAGAAATCATTGGGACGCCTGGGTGGCTCAGTCTGTTAAACGTCTGCCTTTGACTCAGGGCATGATCCCGGGGTCCTGGGATCAGGTCCTGCATCGGGCTCCTTGCTCAGCAGGGAGCCTGCTTCTCCCTCGGCCTGCTGCTCCCCCTTCTTGTGCTTTCTCGCTCTCTCTCTGACAAATAAATAAATAAATCTTTAAAAAAAAAGAAGAAAGAAAGTAGAAATCATTGCTAGATCTGAGTTTTGAAATCATAATTTAGCTTATACTTCTACTCGACAGTCTCTTAAGAAAGTAGAAATCATTGCTAGATCTGAGTTTTGAAATCATGATGCAGTTTACACAATTAGTCCTTTGTTAAAATTATTAATGGGCGATAGATAAATATATCCTTTTCATCTAGCTAACTTAGTAGTTGTGCATTTATTCATTCAGTAATATATATTGAGTGCCTACGATAGGCCAGACACCATCCTAGGTACCTTGGATAGATCAGTGAACAAAATAAAGACCCTTGTCCTAGTGAATCTTATATTTCATTACAGGAGACAGACAAGAAACAATACATAAAACAAGCACATTTTATAGTATCTTAGAAGATGGTAATAACTATGAAGAAAATCTAAAAAATAGAGTGAGATCAGGAGTTACTGGGAGGTGGGGGGAGGGGTCAGGTTACAGGATTAAATAGAGTGGTCTGGATATGCCTCTTGGAAAAGTGAAATTTAAAATAAAAACTTGTTAGTTTGATTCCCTTCTGCATATCTAGAAAGAAGATGAACGAGGAAGTGCTCAGATCGAAGTGGTGTATATTGCCCTCGTCTCTCATTCAAACCTTTTTCCATGCCAACCGAAGGATAAGTTAGAAAGGGAGAAAGCAAAGAATGGTGGGGAATGGGGAGAGGCAGCCAAAAAAATCCACTTGTTATGGACTGATTATTTGTGTCCCACCAAAATTCATATGCATGGTTTCCTGGCTGCCTTATTTCCTCCTCAGGAAGCCATAGAGACAGAAACCCTAATAACCCTCTATGTGTCCATTAGTTCATCAAATGATTAAATACGAAGATTCTCTGGTAAGAATCCAAGTTCCAGACTGATAAAGATGTTGACGTATCTGTAAAGCTGAAATAACTGAGTTTTCTTATAAATTGTCACAACGGGCAGAACCATACCCAAGTTTTAGTGAATGCACGGGAACATAGATACTGCTGGAGAGCTTCCCTTCCCACTTTTCTGTTCCTCACTCACAATCCCCTCAAGCACACACCTCTTGCTTAATAAATAATAGTGCATGTTTGACTAAGAAAATATATTAAGATTAAAACATAATTTTTTTAAAAGACTCAGCATTTCTACCAAGTTTCAAAGCTTTTTCCAAATTGGGGTCTCCCAGCTTCAATTTTAATTACTTACCAACATTTACTATGACATCTGGTCAATGCTCCCTTCCTTTTTCTGCTTGCCCCCACCCTGACCCCCCCCACACAGAGCATTTCCATGTTGACTTTCTGTGCTTCTGTGCTCACCCTGCAATGCCCTTCCTGTCACCTTTTGTTTTCAACACTTGACCAATTTTAAAGCTCAAGCTCTACCTTCTTCACCATTCCTTTCCTCAGAAACCAAGCCCTGCTGATTTCCATTTTATCTCATTTGCTATCCTCTCTTCTAAAACATATTCACATAGTTACATTATCCTATTTGCTATTTACCATATGACTGAACTTATTGCCATAGTAGTGTGTTGTGTTATTCTAAGTAATGTTCACTGGTTTCATGCATGTCTTTTTTTCTGCACACAACTAGATCATTAAGCTTCTTGAGTACAGAAACAGAATTACATGATTCTTCATAATCTCTTTAGAGTGTAGCCCAGTGATAAGGACAAAGTAGTTCTCTCTATATGTAATAATAATTAAATGTTTGTTAATAGCATAAAATGCATGCCAGTTAAATAACTGAGTTGGAAAACAGCATAAAACTATAAGATCATTTCCTCAGTAGTTGGTCATGATTTTTCTTCCAATGATCATCTACAACTCAAAGGGGATTTTTCTTATGCTTTCCATTATAGCATATTCATTATCCATTGATATTATCATGCTCAACTATATCCAAACTGCACTCCAACTACATCCTACCAGGAAAACTCTTCTGTCAATACCCATCCCTTTCACTGCTTCTTTTTCCATCGGCAAGAAGGGGGGTTCACAATAACTTGATAAATGTTCTGCTTGTCTTATCATTGCTGCATGTCAAGCAGGGACGTCAAGCAGGGACTCTGGAAACCCCTGCTTTCACCCAGCTGAAAGAGCAGCCTCTGCCTTAGCCATGAGGATGATTTGCTGGGTTTTTTAATTCACAATAAGCACAATCCAGTTGTGAGTTAAGTTGAAAGAATTTGTACATATGATATCAGTGAACTCTTTCCAGCAAACAAAATCGCTATTTAATACAAAATGCAAAAACGTATACAAGGATAGCCAACTTAAACTAACACAGAGCCTTACAGGCATTAAAGGTGGAAACGGAAATATGTTAGCAACAGGAAGGAAATAAACTGTGAATCTAAGATGATTCAGTGAAACATTCTGCTTATCACAGTCTAAATAAGATTGATACTTTGGGGCACCTGGGTGGCTCAGTTGGTTAAGCATCTGACTCTTGATTTTGGCTCCAGTCATGAGCTTAGGGTTGTGAGATCAAGTCTCGTGTAGGGCTCTGTGCTGAGTATGAAGCCTGCTTAAGATTCTCTCTCTCAGACTATGGACTCTGAAAAACAAACTGAGGGTTCTAGAGGGGAGGGGGGTGGGGGGATGGGTTAGCCTGGTGATGGGTATTAAAGAGGGCACATTCTGCATGGAGCACTGGGTGTTATGCACAAACAATGAATCATGGAACACTACATCAAAAACTAATGATGTAATGTATGGTGATTAACATAACATAATAAAAAAAGAAGATTCTCTCTCTCCCTCTGCTCCCCCTCCCCTACTAAATAAATAAATAAATAAATAAACAAATAAATAAATAAGGTTGTTATTTCTTGGATATACAGCAACCTTTTCCTTATTCTAATGGTAAAATGATGGATAAATAAATTTCCTTCCTATTACTTAGGTTACCAATCTGAATGTCACACTCTAATAAAAACTGATGACACAGGATGAAATGAATATACATTCAATATGTATACCCTTTTAGGAATTTAAATATGAGGCATTTTAGGACTCAGTTCAATAAAAATAAAAAGCTGTTGGTCCCTAAATGAGATCTATCACTCACAACCTAACTCATATATTCTGAAAATTTCCCATCACCCTAACATCTGGAAACACTAGTCCATCTCCAAAATGTTATATTGTCTTTTATCTGTGTATGGCTAAACATAGATGAAGAGGAAACTGACCATTCCTTTGGTTGCTTTAAATTATTTGTAACTTTGTCAATATATTTCCTTCAGGAAAATAAATTCAAGTTATACTTGATCAGTGTATTTTCTCTATGGAACTGTATTTGCTTTTGAGTACCATATACGTTGGGGACGGGAGGTAGGGACTGGCAGACACTGCATAATGTATTACACCAAATAATTTGCTCCCCCTCGGATAAAACTGATTAAGAGGAAATTAAATGGATTTACTCTAATGAATATTAACTAACAGTAGTTAATTTGAAAACATCAATCTCTAATTTATTTGACTTCCTGCTGTTATCGCCCATCAAATGACTTAGGTGTGATTTACTTAGCTTCAGAATTTTAACATATTAATTTCAATGTTTCAGGATCAATGACAATTAAATAGAGCACAAATCCTTCACTAATAGCCACACTTGTTATGACAATGGGGTTTTAGTCCAAAATAGAAGGTTAACAGTTTATAAAGAGATACCTTAGATGAGATTTTTTTTCCATCTATGGTACAACTGGGCATTCTGTTTATGCTATGGTAATAAGATTCAGTGTTAAACCTCTTTCAAGGGGATAAACGAACCAGAAAGTAGTTAAACCCTCCCCTTGCCCGTGTTATGGACACACATCTCAGGTGAAGATAAACCTTATCTTTTTTGTTGCATATTCCATGGCCTAAGACAATATGAACTGTGGTCTTTTGAGAGTGGCAGCAAACTAGCACAGTCTTGTATCAGCATCTTTTGATTTTTTTATATAGGGATGGATATAGGTAGGAAATAAAATTTCTTTCACTTCACTTTTCAGAATGGAAAGTTCAGAATAAGCTAAAAACTACATATATAATATTCAGAACTCACAGTGCAGATGATGTCTGGGGGTTGAATTCTTCTACTAAAATCCTGAAAAGAAACCTGTAATTTGGGCTTAAAATACACCTTAGAGTATTAGGCGTATCTTTTTAACCTTCACATTCATTGTTGTTTCCCTAACTGAGCTAAATGTTGCATTTGTATTTAGTTATTTACTTTTAATACCTTGTATAAAACTGGACCACTCAGTGTATGATACATGGGGCTAATTCATTACTTGAGGAGATTTATTTAAGGCAAGAATCAGAACTGCATTATAATATTGACATGAAGATCCATCTATATAATTAGGAAAGGAAAGACAGCTCTCTAATATTTATATACACTTGTCTAACATTTTCTCTGTAGCCTGAAGGCTAAAGCTAACCTGAAAAATGTAAAGTTATGTAAATGTAACTGTATTTATGTGTTTATGCATTTGTTATGTACAACACACACACACACACACACACACACACACGCATGCACGCATGGTGAGGAGAGAGAAAGAGAGTCAGTGACAGAGTTTCTTAAAGGCCAAGAAAACTTTTTCACCATGTATACAAACAGTACAAACATTTTCTAGTCCTTTACAGATTACAAAACTTAATAACAGTAGTTCTATCATCTTCAATAATAATACAAAAATTTCCATTCAAAAAACAATTATACTGCTCTAGTACCTGGCATACCACGGTGAGAAAGGCAGATGAAGATCCTGTTCTGCCGGAGCTTACATCTGGTTGACAATAGGCTCGGTGAGGTTCTCTATGTGCGTGCCACTGTTAGCCTGACTCTGAATCCCCTGTCTTCCTACACCACCTGGTTGATGTCCAAGTCCCTCCTGCATTAACATTACGGTGAATCTCTCCTATTTGAGCAATCCTACAGTTTCCCAGGACTTAAAGAAAAGCCAAAGCTATGTATAAATAAACAGATGAGTAAATCAATTTCTGCACCAATCTAATCTGTTTCCCAAACTAAGTACCTTCCGGGAAATTTCAAAACTTCTTCCTACTAATTTCTCCCTAAACAAAAATTTTAATTGAAATGATCCATTTATCTATCTATCTATCAATCTATCTATCTATCATCCATCTATCTAATTGGAGATTGGGAAATTTTTCTAGAAGCTGATGAATGTATGATCCTTTTCCCCAATCCTGTCTCTACATTGACAAGGGGCAACACCTGATAAAGATTCAAAAAGGTTAATGGAAAGATTTCTGCATCAGGACAGGGTTCTTTTGCCTACTTTCTAGTGGAAATCTCTCTGAAAATATTTGCAATGCCCGTATCTGTTGGTCAAATGTCTGATGCAGAGAAGACTAATTGACTGATATAATACAATAATTTTAGTGAAAATCTTATCTTCTTCCTTTAAAGTACTCCCCACACCAGTGAAGCCTTACAGTTTAGGATAGTAGGGAATAGAGGTGTGTTCCGGTTTCACAAGTGCATTTGGACTTCACAATTTAGGCTTTCCTTTTCAATAATCAGCCAGGCTTTGGGACTTGTTTAATGTATGCAAGGCATTCTTCATAAAGAGAAATAGGAGAGAGCATCTCTCTCATACACATTGCTCTATAGCCTATAAATATTGTTGCAAGATATTCTGAGTAAACTTTTCCAATACTAGACCTCTCTAGAAGTTAATCTGGGAGCTTCCATTAAGAGTCAAATCAGTAGGGGCCCCTGGGTGGCTCAGTTGGTTAAGCAACTGCCTTTCAGCACAGGTCATGATCTCAGGTCCTGGGATTGAGCCCCATGTGGAGCTCCCTGATCAGCGGGGAGTCTGCTTCTGCTTCCCACCCCATCGTCCCGCTCATGCTTGCTCTCCCTCTCAAATAAATACATAAAATCTTAAAAAAAAAAAAGAGTCACATCAATACAAGCAGTCATCAGGGGCTCAATTTTCCTGATAGACCACTCTTTGTCATGACTTGCTCTGGAAAAATACAAGTTCCTAAGTTTATGCATGTTTGTTATCTAAAAGAGATTTGATAATAGAGCATATTTACTTCATACTCTGAATTTGATACATTTTTAGATCATAATCTGAGAGTGTATTTTTCTTTTTTAAGTCCTTATTTAAATTCCAGTTAGTTAATATGCATTGTAGTATCTGTTTCAGGTGACCCAGAGAGCCAACACCTCTGTACAACACCTGGTGCTTGTCACAAGTGCCCACCTATTTAACCCCTGCTCAGTGGGAGCCTGCTTCTCCCTCTCCCTCTACTGCTCCCCCTGCTTGTGCTCTCTTGTTCTCTCTGTCAAATAAATAAATAAAATCTTCTTAAAAACTTTTTAAAAAATTTTAAAAAAGAAAATCTACAGCTATCTCTGCTAGAGAGCTCACACATAGGTGCTATAATCAACAGCCATGACTGAGGCCAGCTGTCTGAACCAAGGTGAGCGAAGCTGTCCCGAACCCAGTAGACCAGCTCATCCAACAATGAATGCCACCAAGTGACCTCGCTTGCTGCCAATTGCAGCAAAAGAATTGTTCAGTCAAACTCTGCCCAAATCTCTGACCCACGAAATCATGAGATATAGTAAAATGGTTGTTACTTTAAGCCTCTAAGTTTGGGAATAGTTTATTATGCAGTGATAGATTTTGGAAACATAAAGCAGCACCTAGAATTCAGCTGCAATTGTAGCAAAAACTAAAATATATAGCATTGACCTTGGGACCAGAAGCCAGTAAGAAGTACAAAATGAAATGAGACCTGTATTTCTCAAACTCCTACAGCACAGGAGGCAGGCTGAAAGGCCATTCAGTTTCAAGCACAAGCCCATTTCTCATGTCACAGAATAAGTGACTCAAAGAGCAGAGATTTTTAGATATTATACCATATAGGATTTATTCTCTGGATATAATCAAAATTTTTTAAAAATTAAAGTGCAATATGTTTTATCACTAATCATCAGAGAAGTAGAAATTATAGCCACAATGAGTTATCACCTCCTATCACCTCATACCTGTCAGGATGGTCATTATTTAAAAAAAGAAAAAATAATAATAATAACAAGTGTTGGAAAGATGTGGAGAAACTGGAACCCTTGCACACTGTTGGTAGGGATGGAAAATGGTATAGTTACTATGGAAAATAGTATAGAGGCTCCTAAAAAATTAAAAATAGAACGACCATATGATCCAGCAATCACACCAAAAGAGTTGAAAACAGGACTTCAGGGATGTATTTGCACTCACATGTTCACTGAAACATTACTTATAACAGCCCAGAGGTGAAAACAATCTAAATGTCCACTGACGAATAAATGGGTAAAGAAAATGTGGTACATAAAACAATCTAAATGTCCACTGACAAATAAATGGGTAAAGAAAATGTGGTACATAAAACAATCTAAGTGTCCACTGACGAATAAATGGGTAAAGAAAATGTGGTACATACACACAATGGGATATTATTCAGCCTTAAAAAAGAAGGAAATTCTGTCATATGCTATAACATGGATGAATCTTGAGGACATTATTGTAGGTGAAATAAGCCAGTCACAGAAGGACAAATACTATGTGATTCAACTTATATGAGGTATCTGAAGTAATCAAACTCATAGAGGCATAAAGTAGAATGGTCATTTCAAGAAGTTATAGGGAGGTGAAATGGGGAGTTGCTGTTTAATGGGTATAGAATTTCAGGCTATGAAAAATGAGAAAGTTCTAGAAATCAACCATACAACATTGTACATATAGTTAACAATAATGTACACTTCAAAACTTGTTGACAGTAGATCTCATGTTATATGTTTTTTTAAATCACATTAAAATATATTTAACAAGGTAATGTATTTTAATATTACAAAGTAAAACAACTTCAAAGTATTTTCAAATAATCCAGGATACCTAATCCAATAGAAGCCATGTTTTTATATAAATTAGCTCAAAAACTTTTTTTTCTTTTTAAAGTAGTTTCCACACCCAGCATGGAGCCCAACATGGGGCTTGAAATCATGACCCTGAGATTAAGACCTGAGCTGAGATCAAGAGTTGGACGCTTAACTGACTGAGCCACCAGGGCACCCCACTCAAATACTTCTTTAAATAAGTAAGTGAGTTAAGAGTTAAATGAGCAATTAAAAGATCAAACAATTGAAAGATCATGGTCTAGGTTTTTGTAGAGACCCATCTATAAAATGAGGTTTTAAGAGCAGTTTTCTTTATACCAATAACCTTTAAAGGCAGGGATAGAATTTCATCATTCCATAACATTACAATGTGTGAGAAAATTTTGTAAGCATGTGCTGACAGATGGGAAGTTTTTTAATGGAAATAATATAGGTTCCCTCCCCTGCCATGGTTCTCAACATACCCTAAGTTATAAGAACTAACTTTATTATTAGCAAGACTCATTGCCTCCTATTACCTCAGTCTTTCTCTCCCTTTCCCTTTCTCTCTCTCCCTGTCTCCCACCCCACACATTCCCCACACATACACAAAATTGAGGGAGGTAAGAATTGGTAATGAATCAGGGATAGTGAGAAGTTTGGCTCATTCAATCTTTGAACCCTAATCTAAGGCTCAGCCTAGATACAGAAACTTATAATTTCCCCTCATTTCTTGGAATGTAGCAGGCAGAGAAGGGGGAGAGATCATTTCTGGCAACAGGATGGGAGATTCATAACCAAATACTCATTATATATCTGTAAAAGTGCTTAATATTATATTGGATAAGCATGAGATGCACTGGTCACATTAATGAGAAACAGGAGTAATGATACTGCTTCTTGGGGGAGTAATTTTCGAGGGAGAAAGTTCTCTCTACCCTGTCTCCTTTGCCCAAAGTCCAATACTGTTAAGATAATGTAATTTTCACAGTGCCTGCTTCTGAAGGTCTATCAAGAGGAGGCAAATGTGCTGTGCAGACAAGGTTCAAAGAACCACATAAAGTGGCAGGAATATTTTTCTCTTGATTATTCAGCTCCAACCCTGAACTTCTCTATTCCTTGAAAGGCAACTTCTTGAATTCTGTTTCTGGAGGCTAAACTGATGATTCTGTTTTTCTAAAGCATCTCTACCATCTCTCTTCTTGCTTTTCCCCAAAATAATGCAGGTTGATCTGCATCGTGGCCATGTGGGAAAGTCACTGGAGCTGGAAGAGTCAGAATGACTGCCTTTGGTTTGCCTCAGTTTATTCTACAGCGTTCATAGGATGAAGCCTCATTGCTCTGCTTTGGGAAAATGCAGAAGTCTGAGGCAATGTGAACCACTCTCTATCCTCATTCAAGTTAGATATTAAGCTTTCTAGTAATACAGCAAATAAGCATACAATTTTTTTTTTTTAAAGTAGGCTTCATGCCCAATGCAGAGCCCAACGCGGAGCCCAAAGCAGAGCCCCACATGGGGCTTGAACTCACAACCCTACGATCAAGACCTGAGCTGAGATCAAGACTCGGGCGCTCAACCTACCAAGCCATGCAGGCACCCCAGCGTACTATTTTCAAATTAAAGCATTCTGTTGGGGTAACTGTGAGGTCACACAATATAAGTAATCAGGAATACTTGTCTATCTGTGGCAAGTTAAATTTATGTACATTTTTGCTTTTAATGCAATGGCAGGGGACCACTGGTACTGGTACTTAAAGGTCACTGTCCAACTCAGCTTGGTGACTGCTTCCTGGAATAGATCCTATTTAGAGCAGAGTGTAACTTGGTGATTAAGAGCCCAGACTGAGTCAGACAGACTGATTTGAATTGGGCTCTATATTATTTCTTAATCTTGGACAAGTGTCTTAACTTTGCCCCAGTTTCTCCATCTAAAAAATGAGGATAATAGCAGTACCTACATTCTAGGAGTGCTTTAAGGATTATAATATATATACTCCCCATAAATCATTCTGAAGGGCACCCAACTCATAGTAAGTACTCAACAAATCTTAGCTATAGTCTTTATCTTTCCTTATCTTTCTATAAGAAAGCATTTTGTTATTGAATTGAAAGTATCATTTCCATGTAAATAAAGGCATGAATGTAAGACACATATTAACAAGGCTGATCAGCTTCTCCCTAACTTGAACAATTCAATTTCCCCTATGAAGATCATGTAGGGACTGTTAACCTGTTGTTATTTTGCAGAGGAAATCTGAGTACACAGATTTTTCTGAATCGCTGCATTTAAGTTTCATACATATAAATTCTTTGGCATCTTTCCTAGAAAAATTGGGCACTCTCTGGGGTGAGCCTGTGATTTCCAGATGCATTCAGAGAGCTCAATGCAGCTGTTATCTCCTACTGACCAGCCCAACTGGCTCCGATATTTCAAACAGGATGTAGCCCTTGGGAGGGGAGTGGATTGATGAATGTCATAGGAGTCAGCAAAGGCTTTCTTGAACTTACATCATGTTTAATTGTATCAAATGCTGTTCATTATGTGGTTAGGTTTGTGGTGTTTCTTGGAGAAAGGAACAAGGAGAAAAATTGCTGGCATCTGAAACAAAACCAGAAATCTCTGTTCATTGGGGACCTCAAATTAGACTTGAGTCATAGGATTGTCAAGTTGCTCATGCTGGAGTCAGCTGGGCCGAATGTCTTCTTACAGCACAATACACACATTCTTACTTAATCTCATTGTCTCATTTTTTTAAAAATGGGCTTAGACATTCTCAGAAAGCAAGACTTGGGAAGACTTAGCATTTTAGTTTCAAATCTTAAAATTATACTGGGAGATTTTCTACATATTTGAAGGCTGTCGCATTGAATATAGAGAAAATTCCATGGTAATTCTATAAAAACACTGGTGTATCCATGCAAGACCCACTCCTGGATGCCAGGATGAACCTTTAAACAAGATGTTCTCTAAAAGTCCTCCCTATAGTATTTGCCACTTTATTTTTAAGAAACCATCAGGAAAATATAAAGAGGGAGGCTCATCACTGAAATACCCTCATTCTTGTTAGAGGGGACTGCTAAGCTTGTGAAATCCAAAACGTAAGTCCTAACTCATGACATATGCAGTCTCATAGCCATCCATACAAATGGAGAACAAAAATGCACATGGGCTTGGCTTCGGACTACTTCAATTTTTACTTCACCTCTGCCACTTATTACCTGTTTAACTCTGGGTTACTCACTTAGCCCCTCTGAATCTCAATTCACTCTGAAACATGAAAAAACGGCACTTACCTCACAAATTTCAAATACCCTGTGAGTACATGCTAGGAGTAGGGTATCCTGGTTGGGATGAAGAAGCCATAGACCTCATTCCCCATGCACTCACAGTCTCATGCCTCAAACTTTGAATGAGAGAAGATATATAAAACTTCTCTGGTATGTTTTTGGCTCTCAGCATTAATTGGTTTCAACGTAGCAATGTCTTTCCAAACCTGTAGTTCACTCTGGCAATATGGCATTTAATGGAAGATTGATTATGCATTGGGTGGTAGGCATAGCTTTTTAACAACTCTTCTGACTGCCTTTCAGTTTCAGCTAATTAGAAGTTGGGCCATGGATAGGCATGGGGGGAGAATAGGAGCAGCCATGGGAAGATATATTTTGGTAATAAAAGATTTTTTAAAATGAGAGTTGGGGCACCTGGGTGGCTCAGTCAGTTAGGCACCCTACTCCTGGTTTCAGCTCAGGTCATGATCTCAGGGTCATGGGATTGAGCCTCATGTTGGGCTCTGTGCTCAGCCAGGAGTCTGCTAGAGATTCTCTCCTTCTCCCTCTCCCTCCTCCTCCACTCCTCCCCCAGGTCATTTCTCTCTCTCTTTCTAAAATAAATAAAATCTTTTAAAAATAAAATAAAATGAGTTGTTCAAGGGCAGAAAGGGCAACTATTAGATTTCATTTGTATTTCATCAATGGGCCTGTTTAATCAGTCCAGAGAGTCTGGGAAATGCTTATGTTAACCAGATTTATAGCATTGGAGATAATTGCGCCTGGATGATATAGGTATTATTGATGAACTTTTCCTAAACTTCTTCACTGGCTCATGACCATGCCACATTTGGGCCCCTGGAAGGACGTTTTCATCTCCTTGGAGGGGAGTAGAGTCAAAGAGGAAAAAACTTCAAATGAGTAGCAAAGCACAAAAGCCTTAGACCAAAAATATGACAGAAGGTCCAATTAGGCAGAACCAATATATTTCCTCTTATTGGCTCCTTATTTCCACTTTCAACTACAATTTAAAAAAAGAATATAAACTAGGACCTTTAATGGGAAAGAAGAATTGAAGGAGAAGCAAGAGGGACAGACACTGATGAGACTCTCAGAGAAAGAACCCTGTGTTCTGGGCACCTGGGTGGCTCAGTAGGTTAAGCGTCTGCCTTCAGCTCAGGTCATGATCCCAGCTTCCTGGGATTGAGCCCCACATGGGGCTCCCCGCTCAATGGGGAATCTGCTCCTCCTTCTGCCCCTCCCCCTGCTCATGCTCGCTCTCTCTCTCTCTCTCTCTCTCTCTCTCTCTCGCGCGCGCGCTCTCTCTCTCACAGATAAATAAAATCTTAAAAAAAAAGAAAGAAAGAACCCTGTGTTCTGACATCCTTGTGCTTAGGCTCAAGGTCATTTTTTCTGGAAAGCAAGTAAGAGAGTTTCTCATGCTATCCCAGCATGGTGCATATCTTTTGAGAATGTGACTCCAGGGAGGATATGGAGGAGCAGTTAAATATTCATATGTCTCGAAAGGAGGCACTGGAGTTAGGTGAGAATGGACAGCGTTTGATACGTGGCTGAAGAAGATAGAAAATCTCTGAACTGAGGGCCAGAGACCAGTAAGACCCAGGACAGCGTCTTAACAGATATAAGTGTGCAGAGGCAATTTCTGTGAAGAACTGATCTCCACTGTAGCGGATGCCAACAGGGTCTGCATCACTCTTCAGATGCTGTCGCACCACGTACTACTCCCTAGACCATGGTACACATTCTGGGAACAAGGAGGGAAAGAAAAACTCCTGTTTCAACTGACTGTAAATCTGAAAATGACTAAGAATTGTGTGAATCATGTTTCGAAGATCAATCAGAATAAGAATTTGGAATTCAGGTTGATATATAAAATTAAGTAGGTAAAAATGTAGTTACATTTAATTTTACTATGAGTTTGTCTTCTGAGAAATTGATACAGCCTAACTTTCCAATTCTTTTCAACCCTGAGTATCTAGAATTACAGATACAGGCCCAAGCTTTCGGTATTAGTTGTACTTCTCTGACTGTCTTTATTACTTGGCTTTTGTTTTACTGTTTTGTTTGTGCCTTTTATTATATGTCATTTTAAAACTCTTTTTGAAAGTATTGTAAATAAAAACAAATTTGGGCACTGGACCCAAGATCTCTGGCTGATTATGTTGAGCTTTGATATTGGTTTTCACACAAAAACTTTTATAATAACTTAGTAAAAGAGAGCCCACAAAATTGAAAAATGACACATAGCACCAATCCGTGGTTGGCTCATGTTTGTTTTCCTGACATTGGATAAAAAGTGCATCGCTGGGGCGCCTGGGGGGGCTCAACTGGTTAAGCGTCTGCCTTCGGCTCAGGTCATGATCTCAGGGTCCTGGGATCAAGCCCCACATCGGGCTGCCTGTTCAGCGGGGAGCCTAATTCTCCCTCTGCCTGTCGCTCTCTCTGTCTGTGACAAAAAAGTAAATAAAATCTTTTTTTTTTTTTTAAGTGCATTGCTGACATAAACAGAGGACTCACAACAGTTTATGCTTAAAAGCTCACTTCACCATCAACAGCCACAGTGGTAGCAGCTGTGGAAGGATGGACGCATCCTTAGTGACCTGCCAGGTCCAAGGGCTGGCTGGAAAACATATACTGAATGGGAGACAGGCTAAGGAAGTCCATTGTTCCCTGGCTGTCACCCTCAGGGAGGGCAGGGGGTATGGGCTGTGTGCCTCACTAGGTTGGGTGGCCAGCTTGAATCCCCTCCACCCCTCGAATATGCATATGAAGTGTGGACTATCTGCCAAGGTCAGGAGCACGAGATAAAGCTCTGTGTGTAATCGTGCTAACATAAAAATTGAAGATTAAAATCTCATTAGGATGTTGGGAGGGGAATGAAGAGAGAAGACCGGAGCAGAAGGCAAAGCCATGACCTGCACGTGTGTCTTTTGCTAATGACCTTTATTTAATCCAAGCTTCTTTTTTTTTTTTTTAAGATTTTATTTATTTGAGAGAGAGAATGAGATAGAGAGAGAGCATGAGAGGGGGAGGGTCAGAGGGAGAAGCAGACTCCCTGCTGAGCAGGGAGCCCGATGTGGGACTTGATGCGGGACTCGATCCAGGGACTCCAGGATCATGACCTGAGCCGAAGGCAGTCGCTTAACCAACTGAGCCACCCAGGCGCCCCTAATCCAAGCTTCTTGATTTGAGGACAAAAAATTTGAGCAAAGCCGCTTGGGTAAAAAAAAACAAAACAAAACAAAGCCGACACAAAAGCACTATTTTGCCCCAACAGGAGTGCTCTGCCCTGCCCCAGTGAAAGAACTTACACCCCGTGCGGCTGACGCCTCCCCTGCTAGCCTCCAGGAGGCGGCGGCTCTCCATGCCCTTCTTTTATGCGCTGCCATTTTTCAAGATCCATAGGCACCTGCGTCTTGTCATGACACTGGATAGGAAATAGGAAAACCCTTTCCTTAACATATTATTTTACTTCAAACCAACTACTTCTTTTGACAGAATTAAAGGGCAATATGTTTAGGGAACGAGATGACATTACTCTGACTGCCTCAGCAAGACTTGTGGAGAGAAATAGGCATGCCTGTCCCACTCCGGCACTAGACCGTCTGATCTTCCTGCTAACCTTGCTCTCTGCCCTCCCCGGCTCCAGACCTAGTACGTGCACTGTATGTTCCAGCAATTGATCCTCGCGAGCCAAAAGGCCACCAGATAACAGTCAGAGAACCAACACAAACACTTAGGTTTCTCGACTCCTTGTCTGGTGCTTTTTTTCCCACTTCACTGGGCTCTGACTCTCTGAACCCTGCCCCCGACTGCCAGACTCCAAGCCTCTGTCGAGCTGCAGATATACATGTGAATTCTGGCGGAGCTTGCCTAACGGTTGTTGCTGAATTCTAATAAAAAGATCACTGTTGGGCCATTTAGAGGATTTTTGCAAAATGATCTCTCAGAGTTTCTGGAATATGAAAGGCAGAAGCAAAGCAAAATGTCAGCATTAATTTGATATGGCTTTTTGTTGAATGCAAAACGGTTCATTAAAACCTTAAACAGGTGGCAGGTTTGGCAGCCCACTGTGTGTGCACTATGGACAGATTTATTATGCCTTTCATTTTAAAATATTTATGCAGAAACAGGCTCCGTGAGATAAATTATCTTGTTCACAAGAGCATTCTGTTCAAGGCTGCTATGATAACTGCCATATCAATCAAATTATGCAATGAAAACTTACCATCAGTTTTGTAATCATCATCAATTATTTGTAACTTAGGAGATTCTTTTCATTACTTCTCCATTTTAATGCTGGGGTCTTCCAGGCAGGTTTTTCCTAACAGTGGGAGATAGGGCCACAAAATGGGGACTGTATGCAGGAAATCACTGCAGTTTCTGAGGTTCAGAGTGGGAGCCTGATCTGCATTTCAAAGCAAACATAATTATGCGTGAATAGCGTTGGCTCTACCCATCCTGTATGATGACTGGGTGGACAGGACCATGTAAACATCAGAGGCATGTTCAAACATTGAGGCAGCTTTGCTTCATCAAATGAGGTGAGCCACAAGCCAGTTCAAGCTCAACATAATGTCACGTGCAGCAAAGGCCAGACTTCAGGGTCATTATTGAGTCCTTAAGTAATTGCAGTAACTCCATAGGCTCACCGTCATCACTTATCCAGGAGCTGGAAGTTTCTACTGGCAGCATCTGTCATTTGGCAAAGGTTGGTCTCATCAACTTTAAACATTACAGGATATTTTCTCTTGAAGAATATCCAGAAACGGTTCCCCCCACAGTCCAGTCTGTCACAGAACTTCGCAGATTCTTTCCGTCAGTGCCGTGTCTGGAGTTTCACAAGCATTACCTAATGCAACATTCTGCTAGCTGCTTTCTGATCATCCTGACCTGCTAAGGTCACTTCCCACAACTGCAAGATGCATGCGAAATCTCTCTATAAGCACACTTTCCTACAGAAAACACCCAGACAGGACCAGTAAGGGGAGGTGATACAACTTGCATTTCTTACTTGGGACTCTTGCCTCACTTCCATTAGGGAAGCCCTGATTATATTCACTACGGTCTTAGCTGAGTATCTCAAGGGCAAGTACATCTTGGTTTTTCAACTGGCCTCTGATGCAGAATTGCCCTCATCTTTCTGCTCCATGCAGCTTTTCAGTCTTCACTTCTGCCAAGGAAGGAGGCTCACCAACCTTTCCTTCCCCCTTTTCCCTCACCAGAATAGCTCTCTCCTCGACTGTGAACCGCATCGTGTATCTTTTTTCAAAGCAATGCTCAAGAATAACCTCCATGAAGACTTCTCAGACTAACTCTCTGATTACAAATTGTTATGGATGCCCTTTTCGCACCTGTGAGTAACCCATGCAACTCTAATTGTATTTCTGGGTGTGGCTATTTCTGGCTTTGTTTTTGTCCCCATCAACCATTAGGAATTCTCAGACAAGCAGTAACAAAAAGCCAACCTCAAGGCAGATCCTTTGGGTCAATTGGAGATGGTTATAAGAGTGTTGGAATGTGAGTAATTACTTCAGGGTTTCTGAGGCTAATCCTCATATATACTGCATAGCCAATATTATGCAGACGGACACACTCTACACGACAACGAGAGGTGCCATTAGCCCATCGATCTTCACTATTAAGCTGTCGGAAGAACACGGGCCTTGGAGTCAGAAAAACTGAGTTCTAATCCCCGCCATCTCTTCACTTAGGAGCTGTGCAATTTTAAGTCCTTCGCGGTCTTAGAGGAGGCTCAGCTTTTCCATCTATAAAATGTGCAAAATGGCATTGGCTGTGGCAGCCTTCAGGGGAGGCTGACTTAGGTAAGGTACGCACGCATTTGTTTAGTAAAGAATGAAGGAAGATATAATATTATTATTACAACCACACATCAGTCAAAGAGATTTTGTATTATTCTGGGATAAATGATAAAATGACATAATTCATGTAATCTTCTTTAAGAAGTGAGTACAAATGGTCTGAGTTTAATACTACAAGGGGCTGTTCAGCAAGACCAGTTGCATTTGCCTGCTTAATCCCTTTTAATTAGGCTGAGAGTAAGATAAATGAAATCTACTATTTCTGCTAGAGCAGTGGTTCATAAAAGTGTGATCACTGGTCCCACAGAAGCAACAGCATCTCGGAACAGTATGAGAAATGCACATTTTGGGGCTTTACACCAGACCTACTGAATCAGCTTTCCAGACAGTTCTGATGAATGCTAAAGATTGAGAACCGTGGCTTGATCAGTAGACTGGGGTTGATGAAACAGTACCACATTTTAAGAATTATTCAATAAACAGTGTTCATCCTTTAAAAGGAACCTGCCTATACGGGTGTGTAGGAATGCCTTAAGGGCTCTCTGTATGGTTATGAAGGGGAATGAAAAATTGTCCCAAAGAAGGACAGCAATGTGCAAGTCTGCCACAAGGAATCTTCGAGCCCAGGCCACTGAAGGGAGGTAGAGCTTGAACAAAAGGAGGGGAAGAGGGCAACACAGCTGTTACACACTGCACATGCTCCTTGCCTAAGCTAGTCTTTATCTTATTAAAGGAAAACCTTTTCTCCAGCTCGTTCTGTCAAAACTATGCCACGGCCACTGACTAGCTTCCTCAGGGTAAAACTCACACTCCTCAAAGTCCAGAAAGAACTGAACTGAATGTTTACAAGTGCCCTTAGAGAAAGGATGACATAAATTCAATGTATTAGTAAAGACAGCATGCCATTACACCATTATGGTTGCAGAACATCAAACTACCAGACATAATGAAAATAAACTCCCAGCAGGGGAAATATTTAATTACACAAAGAGGAGCAGCTAGCCTCTGAATGCTAGAATTCAGTATTTTTCATTTCCACTTTCCAAATGTTTTTAAATAAAGTTTTCCCTCATTCCAATTGACACTCAGCAGCAAATGTTTCGTTGCCATGGAGAAATCCACACAGCTATTTCTTTCTGGACCACCAGAGACCAACCGGAACCAGGAGTCTGCCTTTCTTGTTTGTTTGGCACCAAAACTCACTGCTACAACAGATGGGTCAGCTGACTCGATAGCCAAGATTTGCCAGCCGATACAGAGCAATAATCAAGCTGGCGATGGGAAAGATTCTACCTGAACTCACTGCCAAGATCAATTTCTGCAACTCCAACCAGGGGTGGGGGGATGGGTGGGGGCAGATACTCAAATACAGTCCCTCCCATTGGGTGTCTTCGTTGTGACATCTGTGTATAAACCATGCTATGAATAAATCAAAGTTATGAAGTCCCCCTTGTAAAGTCCCAGTTGAGAGGCCATTTGCACATTTCTCAAGGATGGCTAGACGAAAAGGAAGTATAAGCTAAAAGGAAATTCACAAACAAGAGAGTTTTGTAGCCAGAAATCAAAAGATCTCATCTTGCCACAATATGGCTTCATTAAACATCTTCTCTCTCTAGTTCATTCCAGCTCCACTCATATTTATGTCCAGTGATCTTTCTCTTTATGCACTAGGCTAAGTATGTTTAATAGAAATTCAATCCACATGATTTCGGATTCATTTATATACATAAAACACATCAGAATAACAGAAGAATGGCTCCTGATGGGCAAAACGTTTTCTGAGCCTGCTTCCTCATTAGGAATGGAAAACTGTGCTGTGTGCTTATTATACTCATTCATCTTTCCATAGGTTAAAGTTTCACTACAAAGCTTGGGCCCCAAAAGGCCAGAATATGTTGAAAGTTGGCAACTCTGCTCCTTAAATGGGGAAATGCATTTATCTCTGATGCTAGGTCTTTAGAGGTGTCTTGGCCCTTTCTCAAGAGACTTTTCTGTGTTTTTTCAGAGGTAGATTTGCAGCACATTCTCCATTTTAGTTGAGACACCAACAGGTACTCATTTTTTACCTAGGCAATCCTAGTCTCCAACTATCATTTCCCAACCATAGAAGTCAGCGTAAGAAAAGTTCTACAGAAAATTCCCCTTTCAATTGCATAAATACACAGTTGACCCTTGAACAATATGAGGGCTCAGGGTGTTGTCCCCCCAGGCAGCCAAAAATCTGCATATAATTTTTGACTCCCCCAAACCGAACTACTAATAGCTTACTGTTGATCAGAAGCCTTACTGATAACCTAAAGTCGATTAACATGTATTTTGTGTTCTATGTGTTATATACTGCATTCTTACAATAAAGTAAACTAGAGAAAAGAAACTGTTATTAAGAAACTCATAAAAGAAAATATATTTATAGTACTGTCCTGTAGTTATTGAAAAAATCCATATATAAGTGTACCTGTGTGGTTCTAACCCCTGTTGTTCAAGGGTCAACTGTACTTAAACATGTAGAAAGTGTTTTGGAAAACTTCAGAAGAAAAAGAAGTGCCCTCTTAACAGAAATGGATGCCTTGTACTCAGAGCTCCAACATAAAAGGCTGCAGCAAAAGCCTCTGTTTATTTATAGCTCCCAGTTTCCTCATCCACAAGCTTGGTTGAATCATTTCCAGTCACATACACATTCATTAGTTTACTCATATTTTCATTTGGCAAATATTTATTTCACTGCCTACTTGGAGCCAAGTTATTGGAATATGGAAATTTGAATAACGGTTTTGATTTCTTAGAAGAAAAGAGGCAAACAAATATAATAATTTTTATAATTGACCAATGGACAAAGTGCCGTAGGAATACAGAAAACAGATCATTTAATTTTTGCTGAGAAGGGCAGAAAGACTTAGAGAAACCAAATCTAGAAAGATAGGTAGGATGGTTCAAGGAAAGGGCAGTCTGGTCAAAGGTAAAATCAAGTACAAAGGCACCAAGGCATAAAAGACAAATGTGTTCCCCAAAGTAAAAGGAGTTCAGCATTGATGAGGCAAAATATAAGGTGTCATCCGAGAACGTCTAAGACGGGGGCAAATAATGGGGAGGGCTCTGTATGCCATACAAAATAATTTAGTTTATCTTGTAAAACAGTTGTTCTTAACTGTGTGTGACCTAGAGATCCTTTTTCAAACACTCACCTGGGCCCGAACTCAAGAGATTCCAATTTCGTTGGTTTGGGATGAAGCCTTTCATCTAGATTTTCTTAAACATCCACAGATCATGTTGCCTATCCCTGCTTTAGGCTCCTAGGAACGACTGAAGAATTTTGAGTATGGGAAAGCCATAATGAACTTGAGTGTTGGTAGGTCCCTTTGTGAGGAATGTGAAGGAAATGTTGCAAGTGATAAGAGAGATACCAGGCAAGGAGTTTCAGAGGCAATGCAGAATTTCAGGCAAGAATGAATGAAGTCCTGGGGACATGGCAGGAAGCAAGGTAAGTGGACTTAAGAGAAATGAGGGGAATTAGATCACTAGAAATCGGTGACCTAAAATTACATTCTCTTTGGTGACACCATTCCGCAAGAAAGTAGACATGGGGTGGAGGAAAGTAGAAAGTAAGTTCAAGTCCTCATCTGCTTAGTGGATTGGGTTCAGAATGTAAATTATGTAGGAGACTAAGAAGGTATTAATTTAATATTTCCCTACTGCTTTCTCCTTTGTTTATAATGTTGGTAATTTGGGAGTGGTTTTATTTGAATTGGCTAACATAGCACTTATTAAGATTTCACAATTCCAAACACCATGGGCAAGTTGCAATTCTAACAATTTATGTCAAGTAAATGTCAAATACAATCACTCTGTCCTCCTCTAAAGGTTGGGAGGATATTAAGAAGGCATCCTCAGAGAATTTTCCCCAATCTTCTTCCCTCTCTCTGCTGGAACCACTCAGCACTATGGTCTGTATTCAGCTGCTTGATGCGGCCAAACAAACTGAGAAGCTTATTGGATAAAAAAGTGGCTGAGTTACAGAATATTCAAGTAGGAGAAACCATTCTTAGGACAGAATCAGAGTTTGCAGCCACTCCATCCCAACCCAGACAGAAATTACTTTCCACGGCTTCACTTCCGTTCTCTTCTCCTCCTACTTTTCCCGGCCCCCCTCCAAGAGTCAGAGTTCTGGGGATCTGTCCTGAGGCCCCAATAAAGGGTGTTGACATATTTTCCTATATAGTTGGGGAACTTAGTTCAACAACATATTGAATTTATTTTTCCTGAATTGCTGAAAATATCTATATATTTGATTGTGTTTTTCATTACAATATCCTCATGTGCAGAAGTAGATGCATTAAAATCTTTTTCTATCATTATCTCCTATGGACAGTTCGGGCCACTAAAATATATGATTAGCTTGAAACTTCTCATGTATTACACAGAAAAACCTGTGTACCAAATGTTTGGAAGTACAGGGCCAATGCAGGCTACCATTTTTATCTTTTCATCCAGATTATATCTTTGAATGTTTGCAGTGTTGGTGACTTGCAGTTTTTTTATTTGAATAGGCTAACACAGCACTTAAGATTTCCCAATTTCAAACACCAAGGGCAAGTTGCAGTTTTAACAATTTATGTCAAATAAATTACATACATACACATAAATACATGTTTATTTTACATACACTATGTACAGACAAGCATTATACACATACATATGTATTTTTTATTGGTGGTCTTTTTTTTTTCATTTATTACTGAGTTGTCTGTCTTATTGAGTTGTAAAAATCCCTTATATATTTTGGATAGAGAACCATTTATCAGATATGTGCCCTGCCAATATTTTGTCCCAGTTTATGGTTTGGCTTGTTATTTTCTTAACAGCGATTTTCAAGGAGCAAGGGTTTTTAATTTTGATGAAATCCCACTTTTAAATATTTCATCCTTTGTACTCTTTACGTCCTCTCTAACAAAACTTTGCCTTAACCAAGATGACAAGATCTCCTCTTGTTTTCTTCTACAAATCTTGTAGTTTTGCATTTTGGTGGTCTTTTCTTTTTTGTAACAGCATTTCCTCCTGTCAACACCGTCTCTGTACTTCTCTTTTCAACTTCCTCTTCTCATGTGATGTCTAACAAAATGTAACATGTGATCAAGATGGGTCTGTTTACCTGCAGTCATCCCCCATTCTCCAAATAATGTGGGCTATGAATTTTTAGTGAGATGTGCTACTGTAATATGTTGACAACATGGCCCTGAAACCTAAATCAGGCTTACAGGGTAGTGAAACTTCACATTAGGGCCGGACTTCCTCAATTACATAAAATCATGTTGTCTCTCTAGATAACCTACCTTGGAAGTGAAGATTGAATTCTGAAGCCATTTCACCCAGGGCAACAGAATAACAGGTAGATTTTGAAGGCTTGATGTTCTTGCATTCCGTGCACCCAACCACGAATAGGAAGCATGGTCACTGAGCCAAAAGCTGTGACCACCAAGCATTCCAGAGGAAATCCTGTCACTTAGTGACAAAATGGCAGCTAAGAGAGTCTTACGAAAGGCAGAATATACATGGGAATGTTAGAAATTCTACGACTACATGTAAAATCCACTTTCAGCATTGGTTCAGACCTTAGTTCCCATCAACCACCCTTTCCCCTTGATTACTTCACCAGCCGAACTGCCTTCACTTTGGTCTTTGCCCCTTTTTTCCCTCCCAAACTAGAGCCAAAGTAATCCTTCTGACAGGCCTATCCAACACTTTAGTTTATAGCTTAAACCCTTAACCCATTTTCTCTGGATCAAGTTCCAACTCTAATGTAGATTGGTTCCTGAGGCCCATCATGAATGACCACCTTCCTACACCCATAGCTTTGTTTCCTGAGGCTTCCCCCCATCAAGCTCAGACAAAGCAAGATTTTCAAAATCCCAGGCTCTTTGCAAGGACAGTCATCTCTTCTCTGTTTCCAGCTAACCCCAATTCACCTTTTGATCTCCAATTAGAGGTTATTTCTTCTGGGAAGTTGCCATTAGCCCCTTCTATGTGCTACTATAGTAACCTGTACTTGCCTGTATTTATACAGCCCTTTGCAAATGCACTCTAATTGTCTATCAACTTCCCTGCTCTCTTTCATTTTCCCCATCATCTCCTTGTGGGTAGAATATTTTATTTTCTTAGTAGCTCCTGTAGCTCACTGCTTACAACATAGTAAGTTCTCAGTCACTAGTTGTGGAATAGAATGAATGAATGAATGAGTGAAGCAAAACTGTATACGGTGTTCTGTTTTGTTTTAATGGTCTTTGATATGATGATTGAGAAAAATCACAAATACAAGTCTAGTGAAAGTCTATGAACAAAGGATTCAGGTAAATTAGCTAAAACACTGAGGAGAAAATGAGTCACATATACTTTAATAAGAAATTTATTACATTCTAACCCCTGTTTCTTTTTTCTATCAGGATGTCAAGGAGTGCCACAAAACTGAAGAGATTATCCCAACCAGCATTTAAATAAGCCTTGAGATGGGTAATTTTTTCTTTTTCTTTCTTGCTTTTTTTTTTAGAGAAAGAGAGAGTGCGCGAGTGCACGCAGGGGGTGGGGGAAGAGAAAGAGGGAGAGAGAGAATCCTAACCAGTCTCCCTGAAAGCCTACTCAGTGTAGAGCCCAACATGGGGCTCAATCTCACGACCCTAAGATCATGACCTGAGCCGAAATGAAGAGTCAGATGCTTAACCAACTGAACCACCCAGATGTCCCATAATTTTTTTCATTTTTAAAAGACCTTTAGGATTTATGTTTCTCAACCACTTAAGAAAAGCTTAGGATTTATTTATCTTAAATTTGATTTAATTAACATATAGTTATTATTAGTTTCAGAGATAGAATTTAGTGATTCATCAGTTGCATATAACTACCCAGTTCTCATTACAGCAAGTGCTCTCCTTAATGCCCATCACCCAGTTACCCCATCCCCCCACCCACCTCCCCTCCAGCAACCCTCAGTTTGTCTCCTACAGTTAAGAGTCTCCTGGATGCCTGGGTGTCTCAGTCGTTAAGCGTCTGCCTTCGGCTCAGGTCATGATCCCAGGGTCCTGGGATCGAGCCCCGCGTGGGGCTCCCTGCTCAGCTCCCCCTGCTTATGTTCCCTCTCTCGCTGTTTCTCTCTCTCTCTCTGTCAAATAAATAAATAAAATCTTTAAAAAAAAGGGGGGGGTCTCTTATGCTTTGTCTCCCTCTCTATTTTCATATTATTTTATTTTTCCTTCCCTTCCTGTACGTTCATCTGTTTTGTTTCTTAAATCCCACATATGACTGCAATCATATGGTATTTGTCTTTCTCTGATTGATTTATTTCACCTAGCATAATACCCTCTAGTTCCACCCACAGTGCTGCAAATGGCAAGATTTCATTCTTTCTGATGGCTGTGTCATATTCCATTGTATACAGATACCACATCTTCTTTATCCATTCGTCTGTCGATAGGCATCTGGGATCTTTCCATAGTTTGGCTATTGTGGACATTGCTGCAATAAACACTGGGACGCAGGTGCCCCTTTGAATCACAATGTTTGTATCCTTTGGATAAATACCTAGTAGTGCAAGTACTGGGCTGTAGGATAGCTTTATTTTTAACTTTTTGAGGAACTTCCATACTGCTTTCCAGAGTGGCCGCACCAGCTTGCATTCCCACCAACGGTGTAGGAGGGTTCCCCTTTTTTCACATCCTCACCAACATTTGTCCTTTCCTGACTTGTTAATTTTAGCCATTCTGACTGGTGTGAGGTGTTATCTCATTGAGGTTTTGATTTGTATTTCCTTGATGCCGAGTGATGTTGAGCATTTTTTCATGTGACTGTTGACCATTTGTATGTCTTCTTTGGAGAAGTGTCTGTTCATGTCTCTGCCTGTTTCTTGACTGGATTTTTTGTTTTTTGGGTGTTGAGTTTGATAAGTTCTTTATAGATTTTGGATACTAGCTCTTTATCTGATATGTCATTTGCAAATATCTTCTCCCATTCTGTCAGTCATCTTTTGGTTTTGTTGACTGTTTCCTTTGCTGTGCAGAAGCTTTTTATCTTGATGAAGTCCCAATAGTTCATTTTTGCCCTTGCTTCCCTTGCCTTTGGAGACGTGTCTAGTAAGAAGTTGTTGCAGCTGAGGTCACAGAGGTTGCTGCCTGTGTTCTCCTTTAGGATTTTGATGGACTCCTGTCTCACATTTAGGTCTTTCAACCATTTGGAGTCTATTTTTGTGTGTGGTGTAAGGAAATGGTCCAGTTTCATCCTTGTGCATGTGGCTGTCCAATTTTCCCAGCACCATTTGTTGAAGAGACTGTCTTTTTTCCATTAGACATTCTTTCCTGCTTTGTCGAAGATTAGTTGACCATAGAGTTAAGGGTCCATTTCTGGGCTCTCTATTCTGTTCCATTGATCGATGTGTCTGTTTTTGTGCCAGTACCATATTGTCTTGATGATTACGGCTTTATAATACAACTTGAAGTCCAGAATTGTGATACCTCTGGCTTTGGTTTTCTTTTTCAACATTCCTTTGGTTATCCAGGGTTTTTCTGGTTCCATTCAAATTTTAGGATTGTTTGTTTCAGCTCTGTGGAAAATGCTGATGGTATTTTGATAGGGATTGCATTGAATGTGTAGACTGCTCTAGGTAGCATAGACATTTTAACAATATTTGTTCTTCAAATCCATGAGCATGGAACGTTTTTCCATTTCTTTGTGTCTTCCTCAGTTTCTTTCATAAGTGTTCTATAGTTTTTGGAGTACAGATTCTTTACTTCTTTGGTTAGGTTTATTCCTAGGTATCTTACGGTTTTGGGTGCAACTGTAAATGGGATCGACTCCTTAATTTCTCTTTCTTCTGTCTCATTGTTGGTGTATAGAAATGCAACTGACTTTTGTGCATTGATTTTATATCCTTCCACTTTGCTAAATTCCTGTATGAGTTCTAGCAATTTTTGGGTGGAATCTTTTGGGTTTTCCACAGAGAGTATCATGTCATCTGTGAAGAGTGAGAGTTTGACTTCTTCTTTGCATATCTGGATGCCTTTTCTTTCTTTTTGTTGTCTGATAGCCGAAGCTAGGACTTCCAGTACTATGTTGAACAAGAGTGGTGAAAGTGGACATCCCTGCCATGTTTTTGACCTTAAGGGACAAACTCTCAGGTTTTCCCCATTGAGGATGGTATTCATTGTGGGTTTTTCATATATGGCTTTTATGATATTGAGGTATGTACCCTCTATTCCTATACTGCAGAGAGTTTTTATCAAGAAAGGATGCTGTACTTTGTCAAATGGTTTTTCTGCATCTATTGAGAGGATCATATGGTTCTTGTCCTTTCTTTTATTAATGTGGTGTATCACGTTGATTGATTTACAGATGTTGAGCCAACCTTGCAGGAATAAATCCCACTTGGTCATGGTGAATAATACTTTTAATGTACTATTGGATCAGATTAGCTAGTTTCTTGGTGAGAATTTTTGAATCTATGTCCATCAGGGATATTGGTCTGTAACTCTTCTTTTTGATGGGATCTTTGTCTGGTTTTGGAATCAAGGTAATGCTAGCCTCATAGGATGAGTTTGGAAGTTTCCTTCCATTTCTATTTTTTTGAAACAGCTTCAGAATACTAGGTATTAATTCTTCTTTAAATGTTTGGTAGAATTCCTCTGGGAGGCCATCTGGCGCTGGACTCTAATTTGTTGGGAGATTTTTGATTACTGCTTCAATTTCTTTGCTGGTTATGGTCTGTTCAGGTTTTCTATTTCTTCCTGTTTCAGTTTTGATAGTTTATATGTTTCTAGGAATGCATCCATTTCTTCCAGATTCCCTAATTTGTTGGCACAAAATCTCCCTTTGTGATCCAGTAGTTGTTTTCCTCAGCTTTCCTATTTTCCATCATTTCTTTTTCCTTTTTCTTTTTTCTTTTTTTTTTTTAAGATTTTATTATTTATTTGACAGAGAGAGCAGCGAGAGAGGGAACACAAGCAGGGGGAGTGGGAGAGGGAGAAGCAGGCTTCCTGCTGAGCAGGGAGCCCAATGTGGGGCTCAATCCCAGGACCCTGGGATCATGACCTGAGCCGAAGGCAGACACTTAATGACTGAGCCACCCAGGAGCCCCTCCATCATTTCTATATCACTGACTCTTCTCTTCTGCCTCATTTTCCTTGCTGTTAGAGCCTCCATTTTTGACTGCCTCTCAGTTATAGCATTTTTAATTTAGGCCTGATTAGATTTTACTTCTTTTATTTCTACAGCATAGGATTCTCTGGTGTCTTCTTATGCTTTTTTTCCAAGCCTAGCTAGTATCTATATAATCTTGTTTTGAAATCTAGTTCCAACATCTTAACTTATATCCATATTGATTAAATCCCTGGTAGGGAGTATTTCCTCCTTTCTTTCTTTTGGGGTGAGTTTCTCCATATCATCATTATGTCCAGAAATGAACAGAAGAAAGAGAGAGAAAAGACAAAAATAACAACACCAGAAAAAAACAAACAAAACAAACCAGAAGAAAACACAAAAAAATCAAAACAAGAAAAAAATTAAAAAGTAAAACAGAACAAAACAATAAACTAGTTAAAAGAAACTAGAGCCCAAAATAGGAAAGAAAATTTATATACATATAAGTTTTGTGTGTATACATACATACATACACAAAAGTAAAATAAAATACAATGAAAGGAAACCAAAAGTAAAAAATATATATACAATGTATATATAAAAATAAAAATTAAAAAAAGAATAAAAAAGAATTGAAAAAATAAGAAAATAGCTGAAAAAAAAACCTTAAAGACTAAAGAATTTAAAAAAGAAAACCCAAATGCTATATACTGTTTTCCCCAAAAGCTGAAGTTTTGCAGTTCTGTATGATTAGTATACCTGGTGCTAGGGAGTTGTTCTTGCTGGTCTTCACTGGGAGGGGTCTGTTGCGCTGATTCTCTGGTGTCCTTGCCCTAGTGGAGTTGCGCCTCCTTGCCAGGGGGCCAAGCTCAGTGTAAGCACTCCGGATTGCGCTAGGTGGCATTGTTTTACTCCCTGAAGGCTTTCAGCACCAATGGGGGGTGATGAAAATGGCGGTGCCCAGATCTCTAGCCCCAGAGCTGAAAGTTCACACCCCTCCACTCTTCTGTGAGTCCTCACAGAAAAAGAGTCAATCTCCCTGGTTTCCATCCAAACTCTGTGTTTATCCAGCCTGTGACTGAGCATTTTTATCTCAGGCCCACGACTCAGTTTCGAGTCTCCAAACTTTATGTACTCCTGCGGCGTGGACCCAAGCTTTTCCTCCTGGGGGAAGGAGGGAGGTCCTGCGCTGCTTCTCCCTTTTGCTGGGCCCCTGCCTGGAGAGCAGCCATGTGACCGTGCAGTTGTTTGCAGTTTATGGCAACATTGAGCAGAAAGATGGCACCTAGAATTGCTGTTTTCAGCCAGCTTCCCCGCTCTGATGCCTTGGAACTCTGCAGCACTCAGGCACCCCCATTCTTCTTGTAACCCCAGGGATCCTGAGACCATGCTGTCCCACCTGGGATTCCACCCTGCTTTGCCACCTGAACACCTTTAAGCCAGGGACATCCCCCAATGTAGCAGACTCCTAAAATCTCTGATTTAGCACTCCACTGCTTATAATACTTGGCGGTAGCCTCCTTAAGCAAGCTCCCTCCCCTCCACCAAATCTTCCAATACACCTCCTACCTTCCAAAAAGTGGTTGCTTTTCTATTTGGAGAATTGCAGCAATTATTTTCTCAGATCTCCAATTGATTTTGCAGGTGTTCAGAATGGTTTGATAATTATCTAGCTTAATTTCAGGGACCAGATAAAATTAGGGTCGCTTACTCCTCCACCATCTTAACTCCTTCCTCCTCTGCAGTTATTTATTTATTTACCCTTACAACAGATAATATTTACATGTTCCAAACTCTTTAACTCCAATTTAAGTGTACTTCTTTTTCTTTGTTTCTAGACACACACAAGAAAAAAAGAGGTTAAACGATTGTTGGAAACCTCAAGAGAATCAGACAGCAAGCCAACAGGTAAGAAACTCTTTTTCGTCTTTCTGGTAGATTTTTATCTGCCTTTTATGGTAATTGGATTCTTTAGGACACTGGATACAGAAACACACAATTAGCTTACTGATACAGAATCCAGTAAGATAATTAATGGATGTTAAGGGAAGAATAGAAAATAAATGGCAAATTAGGCAGAACCTGTATATTTAATAAATTAAATCAAACTTTCATGTACCTTGTAGCTTCTGAAAATTTGCAAGTCTAAAGAAACAAAACAAAGGAGGACCATATGATGACTTAATAAGCAAGCTGTAATGGATTAATTAGAGTTGTGTGCTATTTTTTCTTGACCACAGAGAAAAAGCTAAACCAGAAGAGTCTAGAAATTGGGTTGCCCTGCTCTTTCCTCAGATCTTTAGAAAGATTCAGTCCCCAACTACTGAATTTTAGTTAACTATACTATTTCTTTGCTTATTATTAACTAGTCACAATCTGTATTTTGTATTTTTGATATTATCAATTCACTATATTCAATTTCAAAAAGATGTGCCCACACAACAATTTTGTTATAAAACATGTTTAAAACAAAATCTGTGTATGCTCCTAAGGGCTTTTCTAGGTTTGTAACATGCATCAGTCATTTTTGTAATGTTTCTGATCCAATGCCTGAGTTTAGATATCTTAATAAGAAATAAGAAAATAGAAGCCACAGGCATCATAGTATTTGTCTTTGACTGTCCCTATTTCTGAAATCTTAATAAAAGTGGTATAAGTGAAGATGAACCGAAACTCTCAAAATACCAAATGGGCTAGAAACTGAAACTCTAAAAATAATACAGAGGATTATGTCTACCAACAGCTTTCTAAAAAATCCCCATGTACAGATTTTCTTTTAAATTAATTCACCGAGTCACACCATTTCACTACTTGCAGCCTTGGACATCTGGGTTATTGAAACCAGTAGCTGTGACTTAATCATTCTGGCTGTTTTGTTATGTTTATATGAGAGATGTGTTTTAAAGCTAATTTAACACAGTATTTCAAGAGAAAATTTGACATTTGGAAACAAAAAGTGGGAAACATTGAGCAGTGTTAACTACAGTTTGAGACTGAGTTAAATCACTAGCATCTATATTTTCCTTGCTTTGTGGCCAGTGGGCAGGTATAAGGTATTTACTGATTAGCTTCTTCCCCTAGAGAAAGGAATGCATGTAGGGAGAGAATGAGAGGGACAGTCACAACTTGGAAGTTAATTAAGAAATTCAATTTTAGGCATTCAACTGCAAAGTTGAAAGACTTTAAAACCTTAGGTTAAGCACATTCCATTTTTTCCACATAACCTACCAAGCTTGGCTGACAAGTAATAAGGCCAACTTCCCCTAGCAACAAGCCATACTGTCCTTGTAGCTGCTTGTTCAGCTGCAAGCATTCTGGGTTTCAAGGGAAAAGGAAGCTATTTTAAAGGACTAATAGGTGAAAAGAAACCAATTATTTTTAAGGATGGCCTCAAAAAGATATCTTCTGAGCTATCAGAAATGCTGCTTGGAGATATGTGTGGTATTAGCCCTGGATCCAAAATAGAGAAAGCATGTAAAGGGGGAGGGTCTCCTTTCACATAATCTCTCATTTTCCAGTCTTTCTAGCATGAACATTTCCCCTTCATAAAAATCAGACTGAGTCAAAGGATAGAACTATAATGTACTAGGAAAAACATTAATTATAACTTTTATCCTTTAGCTATAACATGTGTTTATCAACATGATAATGCAGAATTTTCTAAGATTAGAATTGTATTATTTCAAATAGTATGCTAGAAGCAGCTGGGAGAAAAGTAATACAGACACTATATTCATGCTTGCCTTACACCTCTGAGATATTGGAACCTGTGTTCAGCCTCATTGAGGACACGGGCATAGTTGGAGACACTATTTCTCTGTCACTGGGATTTAATTTCTAAAGGCACCCTTTCAATATAATTTTAAAATGGATAAACTATAATCTCGTTTTTACTTTATAGCATTGTAATATGTGAAATTGGGCTCTTGAAAAATCTAACAGGGACCTGAAAGAGACAGAATTCCTGATTTCACTTTCCCAAACTACTCCACTAGCAGTCTCCTCATTCTGTTACTAGCAACTCCATCTTTCCAGTTGCTCCGGCCAAAAACCTCAGTCCAGTTTCTCAACATCAGTGCAAAATTTCTCAGCATTATGGAAATTTGAGGCCCAGTAATCTTTTGTTGGAGACAGCTGTCCTGTGCATCACAGGTCAAGCAGCATCTGCCTCCATCTAGTAGATGCATATAGCATCCTCCCCGGTTGTGACAACCCAATATGTCTCCAGACAATGCCAGAACATTATCCCCAGTTCCTTAGAGTCATGACTGACTCGGATCTCTCCCACAACCCACATAAATCTCCTAGCCAATCCTATTGGCTCTGCTTCAAAACACTTGATTATACAAGCACTTCACACACCTCCACTGCCCCCATGTTGATCCAAAGCTGCCATCATCCAAATCCTGGATTACTTTAAGGACCTCCTAACCTGTCCTCTTCCTTCCACTCTTGGCTACTTCATTCTATTTTGAACACACTAGCCAGACAGATACTATTAAAATGCTATAAATGTCTCTTCCACAAAATCTTCCAATGGTTTTCTATCTCACAAAGAATAAAAGCCAAAGTCCTTAAAATGGCTTTTCTGATGTCAACTCATTCTACTGTAATCACCTCCTTGTTCTTCCTGGTATACTTCAGGTGGGATCCTGCCTCAGGGCCTTTGTACCTGCTGTTTCCTCTGCTTGCCAGGCTCATTCCCTCAAGTCTTTATTCAGAAGTCATGCCCTTGGTGAGGCCATCCCTGACAACTGGATTTAAAATGGGACTTCCTTCCAGCTCCCACTCTCTATCCCTTTCCCTGGTATATTTTTCTCCAAAGTACCTATTATCTTACTGTATCATTTACTTATTTATTTTGTTTATTGTCTGGTTCTACCCACTATGCTTCATGATGAGAGTACTTTCTGTCTACTTTTTACACTAATTTATTCTCAGGGCCAAGAATAGTCCCTGGCATATTATTGAGAGGCTCTCAAACAAAATATATTGAATGAACAGCCTCTCTAGGAAAACTATTGGACAGTCTCGAAGGGGCTTTTGGGGATTTCCAAAACCATTTATTTACATTTGGTTTTTCAATCTGGAGAATTAAAATGTAAGTATTTTCTTTGTGATTGGTATATTTTCAAATTTTGAAACTATTTTGAGATCTCAGAATAACTTTTCTTACAGTGTTTTTGAATTTGGCAAGCAAGGTGATATGAATTATTGCCTTCACACTCACAGAAGTCCAAGGAAATGTTTTTAGATTTTCTCATGCTTATCAGTTAAAATTAAACAAATCTTTGGCAAAAATTATTCAGTCAAAATCGAAACTTAATGTTTCTTAACACAATTTTTAGAGCCACAAAATCTCTTCTTTACTTTAGTCAACCTACATCAATTTTTAAACCTCAATGAACTATGTACAAAGTGTAATGCTTGATTTTGCGAAGTAATTCATCTTATAATTTAAGAAATCCAACAACTTCATTTTCTTCTAGGAATCTTTTTCCCTTTTGTTGTCTCGGATGACCTCAGGTGATAGCAATGCTACTGATACTTACCCACCTTGGGACCATTTCTTTTCCTGTTTTTCTTCTGCTAAATCAAAATAACCACTCAAAAAATATCTTTAGTTGCTAGAAGGTTGAAAACACTTGAGAACAGTTCAATTTTTCATGTAGTTTGTTTATGAGGGATTGTATTTATTTTTAGTTTTACTCCTAATTTCCCTTTGTGAGTGTCAAATATGAGAGGCTAGAGGGCTTAAATTTCTCTGCTTACTTCACTGGTAGGGTGAGCCTGTCTTTCCCACATGTGCTTGCCAACACTGTACTCACTGAGCCTGTTAAAAGGAGCTCTAAGACCTGGCCAACTACAGAGAAAAAAATGGCTTCCAAGATTCCTCATGACCCGTATTTATGACTAAACTGTGTGAGAACATGCAATATTACTATAAAGATGATTCTGGGAAAATGAGTCTAAATGTTATGGTGCTGCACCAAATTCATTCTCACATAATGAGGTACTTTTACATTCAGATAATCAATGCAAAGCAGGTATTTATTTGGTGCTTGTTGTGGGCTTAATTCTGTATCAGAGCAGCATTTCACTATAGTAACTTGGGGTCTGAATAATAGTTATAAAAATGCTTCTACTTTGTTCCACGAATAATGGGTTGATACCAGGAGTTTTCACTAGAACAAGTGACCACTTGAACTATTTTATTTATTGAAAATGAATTATATAAACAATTTATACAAGGGCAGTGGAGAGGTAAAGAGTGTGTTTCTTCTTTTGTTAGTGGCAAAAAGAAAGTTTTGACAAATTGACCAATGAGAAAGTGATTATAAATGGAGACCAAAGGGGGCTGTGATACTGTGTGAAACCTCTTTCATAGTTATCATCTACCCCCTGAAGTACTGGTACTTGGCCAACCAAATGAAAATATATTCCCTCCTGAAAATGCCTCAAGGGGAAAGTCATTAATTTGCCTAACACTCTGTCCCCATGGGAGAGCAGGCTGACATGAAGTTTTCTAAAGATTACTCTCCTTTGACCATTTTCCCATATTTCTTTAAAAACCTATTGAAAATTTCATTGCTGACTAGCTGTTAAGATTCACTGTTAATTTTCAGCACACAATTTCTGAGAAGTAAGGGTTAAGAGAAAGAAGGCATTTTTCCTTTCCTTGAAGAATTCCTTAAATCTTATGGAATTCAAAAGGGAGAGGAAGTAGGCCACTTAGAATGCATTACCTTCCCCCCAAGGTCTCAGTATGCCTGACAGCACTTTATTAAAATACAGTCATGAGTAAGTTCCAAGAAATTCTTCTACCAGTTGTACAAAGGACATAAGTTAGGCTTGGAAAGATGGAGAAATGTAGCCATAGCCCAGAAAGAGATGAATAGGCTAAGGAGAAGTTCAGCAATATTTACATTTAAAAACAAAGAATAAAATAAAAACAAGACAAAAAATCTTCTTTGTTTTTTTCAATAGAAAATTGTTCCAAAACACCACTGAAATCTTAGATTTGTATTACTCAAAGCCTTTTTGATTTTGACCCTAGTCTGTACTATTCTACATGAGTTGCTGTAAACTTTTTCACCAACCTGTATGTACTCTAGCCAAGAATCACTCTTAATGAACTATGAAAGGAGAAAGGCTTTTTAAACACTAGTACGGTTAGCTAGGCCACTATTGTGTGAAACTCAGACGACAGCTATGGATAAGTATGGCCACAGGCCATGATTACCATGCTTGCATTAAAAAAAAAAAAAAAAAAAAAGCTGGGGGTGACTCAGTCGGTTAAGGGGTGGACTCTTGATTTTGGCTCAGGTCACAATCTCAGGGTCATGATCTCAGGTCCATGAGACTGAGCCCCATGTCAGGCTCTGCGCTCAGTGGGGAGTCTGCTACAGATTCTCTCTCTCCCTCTGTCCCCCGCCCCCACCCCTGTCCACACACACACATGCGTGCTCTCTCTCTCTCTCTCTCAAAATAAATACATCTTTTAAAAAAGCTGATTACTTGAACATAAGCTTTATTAAATCATTCATATGAGACAAATTAATTGATTCTAAAATATCATTTACCTTTTTGTTGTTTTATGTGTTGAAGGATTTTTATGCCACAACATTTCAGGCAAAATGAAAAATTCTCACTTTCTTAAAATGTCATTTAAATTTTTAATTATAGTTTCAAATTCAGTAGTTATACAAATTGTTTATTCTTATTTCATAACGGACAGTGTTTTTTAATTCATTTCAGAACTGTCTCTACAGAATATTAAGTAGTTTTGGGTTTATGGTCACCATCTTCTCTTACTAAAAAGTTAAGTAATTCACAAAATATGCTTTGACCCAAGAATATAGGATTATAACAGTTGATGCAGGTTATAATAGCTGCAGGCAAACTCTAAAACTGCATTTTGCAACTTGAATTCATCCAGCAGTTAAGAAAAGAGCATATTTATTCTACTGGAAAGCAACTCAATAAAAGGTGACTTCTCATTAGCTGCTGAGTGAAACTGCTTTATTTTATCTGATAAAAATTTCAAATATTTTCTTCAAGTGTACATTACAGTTATTCTCTCAAGGCATTGTCCAACCAACCCTCCATTTTAAAGCTTCGATGTCTATGATCAAGAGTTATGCATAAGAATTTCCCTTGGCAGTTACTAGACTGAATAGGTTATTAAAATAAATACAAATTAAAATGTCCTATTCGACTCATTTCATATAAAAGTTATTTTGCAGTAACAAGTCCCCAAAGGACCTTACTCAATAGCCATACTAAAATAATATGATTGTATAATAAACCTGATAAAATGTCCATCAGATACAAGAATATTCACGGAAAATACTTAACTAATTGTGAGGGCATTTATCACCCTATGCCCCTGAGCATAGGTAGCTCTTTCAATCTGACTGTAAGTAACCTAGTTTGAATACCATGTTGTAGCAAAGAATGTTCATAAGCTCACATAGGCCTAAAAAAGCTGCCAGAAAAGTTTTATGTTATTAATGAAAAATATCCAAAATATAAGAAATATTTTCAGAATAAGCATTGCTAATTGAATGACAAACTCTTCTATGCCAATAAATGACAAAACATTAAAAACAGAGTATCATATGAAACTATAGTTCATGTTCTATATTCTACAAAATGGGAGCAGGAGGATGGGGAGGCACTTGGGCTATAGATCCTTATCATAGCTATTGACACGTTAACAGGTATTATATAACGTTATGTGAATGGGTACATGTATACATGTGTACTTTTAGAATTAATAACTGAAGATTGGAGCTCATAAATATTGAATATAAGAAAAAATTGTGTAGGGCGCCCGGGTGGCTCAGTTGTTAAGTATCTGTCTTCCGCTCAGGTCATGATCCCAAGATCTTGGGATGGAGTCCCGCATCGGGCTCCCAGCATGGCGGGGAGCCTGCTTCTCCCTCTGACCTTATCCCCTGCCTGTTCTCTCTCTCTCTTTCATGCTCTTTCTCTAATAAATAAATAAAATCTTTTTTTTAAAAAAGATTTTATTTATTTATTTGACAGAGAGAGACACAGCGAGAGAGGGAACACAAGCAGGGGGAGTGGGAGAGGGAGAAGCAGGCTTCCTGCGGAGCAGGGAGCCCGATGTGGGGCTCGATCCCAGGACCCCGGGATCATGACCTGAGCTGAAGGCTTAACAACTGAGCCACCCGGGTGCCCCAAATAAATAAAATCTTTAAAAATAATAATAATAATAATAAAATAAAAGGTGAGGGGATATGGATGTATAAATTGCATCTAGAATAGCAGCGTCCAGTAGAATGTTTTGTCATGATGGAAATAGGCCGTAATTTATACTGTCCAATAGAGCAGTCACGAAGCATATGTGGCTATTGAGTATTTGAAATATAGAGAGTGCAACTGGAGAACTGAATTCTTAATTTTATTTTTTTAAATTATGTTTAAATAACCCTATATGGCTAATAGTTACTGTATTGGACAGTGCAAATCTAGAGCTCCTACACCTACTCAAAGTAACTTTCATCTTGTTTAGCTTTTTCTAAGTTTTCTACCACATCATACATAAAGGGACTTCTCTATGCCCCTGTATCAAATTGTCATAACTAATATAAAAAATCCTCCAATGATTCTATCATTATTCATGTGCAGAAAATATAAAATGGCTTCTCTATCTACAGTAGTGATGGGTTCTTGTTTTATTCAGTTCTGTGTAATCAAAGGTCACACATTTGAACACAGTAATTTTTCATTATATATTATTATTTTTTGGTTGGAAATTTCATCAGACTCCCCTCTGCCTTTGGACATAATTTAGCCTTGTCTTGAAGTTACAGATTCATCATTATGAGTATCATTTTAGGGAAAAATTTTACTATTATATGTTTATAATATATCTCAAGAGCTCTTAACATCTTGAGGCAAAATTAATATTCAAAACAAATCAACACAAAACCCAAAAGTAACAAAGAAAACAAACTTATGCCCCAGTCTAAAGCAAAAAAGAAACAAACAAAAATTCTGGTTACAAAGTTCCTGCTTTACTCTACCCAACCAATCAAGACAGGCCAACTGTGCAACAATTGCCCTATGTGATGGAAGTACCCCAAACACACCACCCCCACTTGGCCTTCCCAAAGTCTACAGTTTCTGCGTCTCTCAAACAGCCGCACATCTTCTCTTACATTTGTGTTACATTATTGATTGGAGGAAAGGAGATTTATCCCTCCTATCTCAAGAACTGGTGCTAGAATAACTCAGCAAGTTCTTACTACGGAGCTTAACATTCTCCTTAACATTTCATTTTCATCATCATTAACTACTTCTGCAGATGACATAAAGTCATGTTTTGCTCTAACACTGAAAAAGAACTTGTTGAAGTAAGCAAACAAAACAATAGGCCAGTTTCAGCAGCATTTTAAAGTTCTCAGATTATAAACTATGCTAAGAAATGAGTTTTCTGAGAAAGACATTAAATTGCTCACTATCTAAGCCCACCTGTTAATATTGTGTCTAATTTTGAAAGAGCAAAAGCATCCTTTTAAAAATCAGGTCTGGTTTAGTCAATGATATTTTTTATTACTCTTAGACAACTAATAATGGAAGATGGTTAATTTAATTAAAGATATGACCTTAAGAGAATATATATGCATGCAGTCATCAAAATTATTAAATTATATAGAGATGATGTAAGACCACTTATGGCCTATTATTAAGTGAAAACAGGAAAATTCCAGTATGGGTATACTACATTTTCAGTTATGAAAACTACTTTGGGATAAAGGCTAGAAAGGAAAATTTAAAAATGAAAATCTGGTATCATGAGGAATTTTTCAAATCACATCTTAAGGCTTTAAACATCATTTTTATAATTATAAAAAATAAACTGCATCACAAATTGCACACCTTTTCCACATAGGTGAATATGGCAAAGGAAAAATTTGGAAAAACGTAGGAGTTTTCCCGATTCCTCTGTGGCCTCAAATCTCGTATCTAATTCAATCCATCAGCAAGTCCTGTCATTTTTACTACAAAAACTTCCACAAGTCAGTCCACATTTTCCACCCCTGGACTGATGAATTCAACTCCTTACTGGCCTTCTCCCAAGGTGATATTGAGTCTAGCTCACGTAAGAATTCAGAACCTCCAAGGAACCCCCACACCGCAACCACCACCAATGGGTATCTCCTAACTGGAGCCCTTGCTCAGGAGTTCATATTCCTCAAAACTATAGGCAGTGAACTCAGTGAACTATTTGTTCATGGAAATCTTTAATAAGAATTACCATTCTCTATATTTAGGCACCCTGTACGTCATTGACACAAGGGAACAGTATCTGCATTTGTACCATCTTAGAATATCATTTAGTTTTTGTATTGTTTGTAAATCTGTGGGCAAAAGAGGGTTTCCTTCCTGCTTTTACTCTCTGGGTTCATAACAGGGAGGGCGATGTTCCATCTGCTTCTACCTCTTTCTGTTCTGTAACCCAGTCCGCTAAGAGCATCAGGTTAATCCATCACTTATAGCAGGTGAAACTCAGTGCAAGGTTCTCATACATCCCCAAATAGGTTTGGTTTCTTTGTGTTATGGTGTCCAATTTGAAATTGCCTATATGGTCCCAGTGACCATTTCCCAGTATAAAGTTTAAGAAGGGTGAGCTAGGTTTTTAACTGTCACTCTTCATGGTCAATTAGCAGTTCAAATTAAAGAAATACACAGACTCTTACCTGACCCTAATCACTAAGTCTTCTCTACTTAATACAGGAAGCCATTCTTGCTTAAAACCTTTTAATATCTTTCCATTAACTCCTTCCAGAAACACCCAAGAACCTATATGATCCCAGGTCTGTCTCACTCTCTGTCTTCTTCTCCTGCCACTCTCCCTCTTGCTCACTAAGCTCCAACTTCACTAAACTTTGTCACCTCGGAGCCTTTGCATATGCTGTTCCCACCACCTAGAGTATTCTCCCCACATAGATGCTTCTACAAGACTAGCTTCTGCTTAGCCTTCAGGTGGTTAATAGTCACCTGTCTAGAGTCAGTCCATAGAACCATGTTATTCTAAAACCTTATACTTATTTAGGTCCTCTGAGGGAATTTATAACTTCATAACTAATTGCTAATCCTCAATTTGCACTTGAGAAAGGAGCTTGATCTAGGAACATGTATGTTTATTAGCAAAAATGGCCTCCTTAAGGTGAACATTTTCACAGGTTCCTAATTGTTTTTTTTTTTTTTTTTCACAATAGGCACTCTTATTATCCCCATTTTACAGATGAGAAAACTAGAAGATCAGAGATCGTTGGTCAAGTTTTCATTCAGCTATTGGTGAAGCTAGCTGTCAAACCCAAGTAGTCTGCTGGTAACAACAATGCTAAATATGTAGTCCCTACTGAAAAAACAAAAGAACAAAATAATTGATCATTTCTTTGAGGTAATACTTTTGTGTCCTAATGATTTTACATAAAAATTGTCGAACTAATTTCTCTAAGTTTGCCTAAGTCTGTCCTAGATTCCTTTGGTGATGGTGACACTAAATAATTGATAAATAGTATTTATTATTCTGCTAAGTGGTTCACTTCTAAAATCCACCGTCTTTTGCTTCATTAGTAACAATATATCTCATGGCACAAACTTTCAGGGAAAAATATGGATTCTTTTATCCCAAATCACTGCTAATAGCATTACGGAAAGACCATGTACTTCTAATATTTACACTATATATCTGAGCAGTATAATGTCATTGATTGTGTAAGTAAGAAACATGAGAGTTGGGGCACCTGGGTAGCTCAGTTGGTTAAGTGTCCACTCTTGGTTTTGGCTCAGGTCATGATCTCAGGGTCCTGGAATCAAGCTCTGCATCAGGCTCTGTGCTCAGTGTGGAGTCTGCTTAAGACTCTCCCTCTCTCTCTGCTTCTCCCCCTGCTCGTGAGCTCTCTTTTTCTCTCAATCTCTCTCTCTAAAATAAATAAATAAAATCTTAAAAAAAAAAAAAAGAAACATGGGAGTTAGTGTAGTGGAAAGACTATACAATTTGGAGTTAAAAACTGGATTTTTTTCCTTTTTTCTTCATTGTTACCCACATGACCTTCTATGACTGCCTTTCTATGTTTACGCCTCAATTTTCTCATCTATAAAATGAGCAAAACAATGCCTAACATTTAAAGGCACTATGAACTCTAATGAGTATCAAAGAAATATAAGGAAATTATTGATCAAATAACAACATCAGGGCTATTGAATATATGTAAGACATCACAGAGTGCCAGAAGATAGTCCACATGCACTTTACTGCTTGTCTAATGAATGATGCCGGAAGAAAGATAAAAAGACTATGTCAGGAAATTTGTTCCGGTTTTGTTGGACTGGTCTTGTTCACAATTAGAGAATACTGAATTTTGAAAATAAGTCTCAATAGGCAGTTCTGTGGATCAGACATGTCTATGACAGACCATTATATGAGTCAATGATTTCTTAACTCTGAGTTAAAGCAATCTGGATACCAAGTGACAAAGAATACTTTACATTATAGTAAATGCCAGGAAGAATACCAAGTCATAACGAAAGGAGGCTGCAGTATAGTGAAGTAAGTCCTAGACTTGGAGGCAGAATGTCTGGGTTTGATTTCTGGTTGTCTCACTTACAGCTGTCAGAATTTCATCGAAAAATTGAACACTTTTGAGACTGTTTCCTTATCTCTAAAATGGTCATGCACACCCCCACAGGACTGTTATGAATATTAAACATGATCGTGCATTTTAAAACAAAATACCTGGTTCCTATGCTAAATGAGGTCAGCAAGACAAGGGGAATTGGCTACTGAACTAAGGCCATTCTGTGACTAAGAAATTTGATTGTTCTCATAACATGGAGAGTGCCACTTGTGGGTTAGATATTTAGTAAACACCATGGAATTAAAGTGCCTCGAACAGAAGTCTTTTCCGTGATATCTGCCAAACAATTACCTAGTTCATTTGTAGCCATTTTTAGCATTTTACTTTCAGAAATAAAATATTAACTTATCTTTTTTTTTTTTTCGTAGTTCAGAGTTCTGAGTGCACATAATGTGATCCAACTGTAAACTCCTTTTAGGAAGGTTAATTTCTAATTGGCAATATTTTTAAATGCAAAATTTTAATATGTTCTATTTTAGGACATTTTAGTGTACTGTTAAAATACCAACATGCTTTATACAAGGAAGTTAAGTGGCAGACATTAGGAAGTTCCCCACTGACACAATAATTAGGTTCTAGGAGGATAAGGGTGACTACATTTCCAGAAAGAAGAATAAAGTGATTTTTTTTGAAATAATTAAAATATATCAAACCAGCAGAAATTTCATAAGCTGAGACATATATGTTTTTTTAATTTTCTAGTTTGTAAATCACAAGCTATATCCTGACTGAAAATCTTCCTATTAAAAACTCAGGACACAAACAATAGTTTTCATAATGTATTTGGTTTCAGGATTTAAAATAGTAAATGGCTATGTTACATCTTTTGCTTTGACTGCTTTAAAGGTGTCTGCTCTGGGGCGCCTGGGTGGCTCAGTCATTAAGCGTCTGCCTTCGGCTCAGGTCATGATCCCAGGGTCCTGGGATCGAGCCCCGCATCGGGCTCCCTGCTCCGCGGGAAGCCTGCCTCTCCCTCTCCCACTCCCCCTGCTTGTGTTCCCTCTCTCACTGTGTCTCTCTCTGTCAAATAAATAAATAAAATCTTTAAAAAAATGAAAATAACAAATAAAGGTGTCTGCTCTGTCACTGGTTTTGGGTGGGGTGAATCTAATGTACCTATTTGCAAAACTCCAATGTATAACACCTATTTAAATATCCCTGTCACCTGTGTTCTCGAGGAATACAAACTGCAATTCTTTTTATCTGTGTCAAGTTTTTCATTTGTTCCTAAACTGGTTTTAAGTAGCTGATGTGCCCATGCACCTCAAACTCAGTGCAAAATATATTAAATATTCAAGAATAATATGCACTAGGCAGTAAGATGCCAGAGTAGCAGAGGGAAAGGTACCTCAGCTCAGCACTCTTCAGCAGGACCTCTGTAAAACACAACTGACGAAATTTTACCTATGCCTTCTCCAACATGGCATGGGATCAGGAGCTTCCACCTTTAGAATAAGCAGGTTAAGGTTTTGCTTCTGGAGATAATCTGTAAATGCATACATATCACCTAGGGTAGGTACGGACAAGTCCCATGAATCATATCAGCTTGACTATGTTAGCTGGCTTATCTAGGGGCCTGGAAGCTCTCATTCAATAAAGAATATTCAAATAATGATGGTCACTTTTCTTAAGCATTAGTGATAGAGCAGTGAACAAAAGTAGAAGAAAATCCATTCCTTCATAGAGTTTACATCTCAGTTAGGGAAAACAGGGATGAAATAAATAAAATGTATAGTAGGACAGATGGTGATAAGTCTCATGAACAAATATAAAGCAGAAATGGACAGAGTGTGGTTGCAGGGAGAGGACTGTAATTTTTTAAAAGGTTGGTCTGATCAGGTTCACTGAGAAGAGGATATCTGAGCAAAGATCGCTGACATTTGAAACCTAAGTATTCAGTGAATACATCAAATATATGTTAAATATATGGCCATGGCACTACCACCACCCGCACGGCAGGGGGCAGCACCTTCGTCATCAACTTCTGTGTAGTTATTATGATTAAGAGAGTTTTACATCCATTGTTGCATTTTATTCTTTGAGGTAATATCCTTTCCTATTAGTTTTATATGTGAAAATAATAAAGTGACAAGTGTTTAAATAACCTGTTCAACATCACTCACTTAGGAGCAGTAAAGATTGGATGTCACCTCCAGGTGGTTTGACTCTCAAACTTGCACACTTACTACTATACCATGGTGACTATGGGGTTGGGTCACCACAGCTGGATGTCTCAGGACACAAGGCACCAAACTCAGCTGAGGGACAGGCAAAAATAAAATAATAAAAGGCAGGCAAATAATGGATAATTTTGTTCAGTTTACTATTTTGCTATAATCTGGTCATATTTGGTTTCACAAATGTATCACAATAACTAAGTAGAGCATTATGCAAAGTAAATATACTTATAAATGTTAATTATAATAATTAAATCCAATTTCACTATTACCTCTTACTCTGCACATTTAACCTTGGGTTCTTGGACCTAACGGATTGCATGTCTCCCCATTTTATTTTATTACAGAAATGTCCTGCAAATGTAAATGTCTAGCTCTAATCCTACTATCACACGATTTCTTCCCAGTTCCTCATTTTCAGGTAAAATTCATCTCTGTCCCCTTTATACTCTGAATTCAACTGCTTGACTTATCAGATTTTTATGCCAGTCTCTCTGTTCCATTAAATTATGAATATTTAAGTGGCAGATGTAATGTCTTTTTCATCTTGTATGCCACATAAATCTGAATACAAAGCTTTACAAATGGTGTATTTTAAAAAAACATTGTCTGAATTGAAATCAAATTACGAATAGAACAGACATTCTCATTTCCTCAACTAGACCCTAAACTGCACTGCACCATGGCCAAATCACTGTCTACTCGGTTCCCTTATATTTTTGCAGAAACATAAAGGCAAATAAATCAGAGATTACAAAAAATTCATGATATTTGAAAATTATAAACTAGTCAAATAGTGGCATTTGTATACAGTTTATACAATGAAGGTTTATGTATACATAGTTATTTAATCCTAAAATAGTGAATCTTTGAAAAAGGACTTTAGAAATGAAGATGAATATAGATCGTGGCTCTAAGTTACACTAGTGTAAGAAGTAATGGTACAGACTTCTTTCAAACTAATAGCATCAAAAGGAATGGAAAAGTGAACAAAAGGTAGGTATTTGCAGCATATCATTTTTTGACATCTTACTGACTACATAAAATAAATGGAAACCTTTTTAAATATCTGTTTAATGAGATAGAACTAACATTTATAGTTTACTATCTATTATAAAAACAATTAAAAATTAAGACATTCTTCTGTAATGCAGATTCATAAGGTATTTTGAAATCTCCAGAGAATTAAGCTAATAAACTCAAAGCCATTTAAAGTCTTATGGAGTCTTCAAAAAGCTCTCAGCTGGATTATCAATTTCTTTTTGTGGACCTCAAAATTTACACTATGAACAAAATTTGTATTAAAAACATTTATTGGGAGTCAAATTTTCCCTCCAACTTGTGCTTCTTTTTCAGGGTTGAAATATAACTTACTAAGTAAGGGCATTTAGCACAAGACAGCCTGATGCAGGTGTGATACCCATTTCCCGGGGTCAAGCAGCTAGACACCTGGTTTTTAAAAGTCAGTTCGACCTTACACAAAGACTACATTCATACTCAGAGAGGATTTTCCAGCTTTAGAGTAAATATTTATATTTTCTATCTACAGTACAGTTTCTTTATAACCAAAAACTGTTCTCTACTATTCCTCTTGATTATCATACAGTCTCTCTCATTCTTGGCCATAAAGCAATAATATAAATATTGTATGCAATCAAGATTTTTTTTTAAATTATAACCTAAAGAAAAAAAAAAAGAGAATTAGGACCAAATTCTATTATCCAAACCATCACGATTCTGTCCTATTTTTCCTAGAAGTTTTCTATATGAAATAATGTTTGAATTAAATCAGCCAATGACCAAAACATGAAAGTAATTTTGTTATATAGAAATGATTAAAGCATTTTTTAAAAGGATGGACTTACTCTTTGTTATTAAACTGTCTGGAATTTTTATCTTAAGCTACTGAAAGAAAACAAATACTAAAGCATAAAAATAAGCAGATGTCCACTGATCATAACTAGAATTTATCCAAGAGAAATCTGCTTAAATGTAACTTTATTATCTAGGCTTGTCTTACTTTTAATGATCAGATTTTTTTTAAAGTAACAGATCACGTTCATGATTATCATTAGAAGACCTGATCTTTACAAAAAGTGTAGGAAATGAGTTGCTCTTTTCTCTTACCACCATCTATAGTTTGCAAGCACATGAGTTTCTACTTATCAAACTGAACTGTGACAATTTAGTAAGATTTGGCTAGATCTCACAAAGTCCATATATAATTGTCATGTAGACTAGGGTAAGTGAGGCAGAAGAACGAATAAGCGACCTGGAAGACAATATAATAGATAAAAAGGGAAAAGAGAAGGCCAGGGAAAAACAACTCAGAATCCATGAAAATAGAATCAGAGAAATAAGTGACACCATGAAGCGTTCCAATGTCAGAATAATTGGAATCCGGAGGGAGTGGAGAGAGAGAGAGGACTAGAAGATGTATTTGAGCAAATCATAGCTGAGAACTTCCCTAATCTGGGGAATGAAACATTCGAGTCCTAGAGGCAGAGAGGACCCTTCCTAAGATCAAGGAAAACAGGCCAACACCCCGGCATGTAATAGTAAAACTTGCAAATCTTAGAACCAAGGAAACCATCTTAAGGGCAGTTAGGGGGAAGAGATTCCTTACGTTCAGAGGGAAAAACATCAGAATAACGTCAGACCTATCCACAGAGACCTGGCAAGCCAGAAAGGCCTGGCAAGACATATTCAGGGTACTAAATGAGAAGAACATGCAGCCAAGAATACTTTATCCGGCAAGGCTTTCATTTAGAATGGATGGAGAGATGCAGAGCTTCCACGACCGGCAGAAGCTGAAAGAATATGTGACCACTAAGCCGGCCCTGCAAGAAATATTAAGGGGGTCTATAAAAGGAGAAAGACCCCAAGAGTGATATACAACAGAAATTTATAGGGACAATCTATAAAAACAACGTCTTCACAGGCAACATGATGACAATTAATTCATATCTTTCAATAATCACTCTCAACGTGAATGGCCTAAATGCTCCCATAAAATGACACAGGGTTGAAGATTGGATAAAAAGACAGGACCCATCCATATGCTGTCTACAAGAGACTCATTTTGAACCTAAAGATACATCCAGACTGAAAGCGAAGGGATGGAGATCCATCTTCCATGCCAGCGGACCTCAAAAGAAAGCTGGGGTAGCAATTTTTAAAAATAAGCAGATGTCCACTGATCTTTCAGACAAATTAGATTTTAAACTAAAGTCTGTAATAAGAGACACAGAAGGACACTATATCATTCTTAAAGGGTCTATCCAACAAGAAGATCTAACAATTGTAAATATCTATGCCCCCAACATGGGAGCAGCCATCTACATAAGCCAACTGTTAACCAAAATAAAGAGTCATATTGATAACAATACGTTAATTGTAGGAGACCTCAATACTCCACTCTCAGCAATGGACAGATCATCTAAGCAGAAAATCAACAGGGAAACAAGAGCTTTGAATGATACACTGGACCAGATGGACCTCATAGATATTTACACAACATTCCACCCTAAAACAACAGAATACTCATTCTTCTCGATCGCACATGGAACTTTCTCCAGAATAGACCATATACTGGGTCACAAATCAGGTCTCAACTGATACCAAAAGATTGAGATTATTCCCTGCATATTCTCAGACCACAGTGCTCTAAAACTGGAACTCAATCACAAGAAAAAATTTGGCAGAAATTCAAACACTTGGAAGCTAAAGACCACTCTGCTCAAGAATGTTTGGGTCAACCAGGAAATCAAAGAAGAACTTAAACAATTCATGGAAATCAATGAGAACGAAAACACATAGGTCCAAAACCTATGGGATACTGCAAAGGCAGTCCTAAGGGGGAAATACATAGCCATCCAAGCCTCACTCAAAAAAATAGAAAAATCTCGAATTCACCAACTAACTCTACACCTTAAAGAACTAGAGAAAAAGCAACAAACAATGCCTAAGCCACGCATTAGAAGAGAAATAATTAAAATTAGAGCAGAAATCAATGAATTAGAAACCAGAAACACAATAGATCAGATCAACGAAACTAGAAGTTGGTTCTTTGAAAGAATTAATAAGATCGATAAACCACTGGCCAGACTTATCCAAAATTAAAGAGAAAGGACCCAAATTAATAAAATTATGAACGAAAGGGGAGAGATCACGACTAACAAAGGAAATAGAAACAATTATTAGAAATTATTGTCAACAACTCTATGCCAATAAACTGAACAATCTGGATGAAATGGAGGCCTTCCTGGAAACCTATAAGCTGCCAAGACTGAAACAGGAAGAAATTGACAACCTGAGTAGGCCAATAACCAGTAACGAGATTGAAGCAGTGATCAAAAACCTCCCAAAAAACAAGAGTCCAGGGCCTGATGGATTCCCTGGGGAATTCTACCAAACATTCAAAGAAGAAATAATACCTATTCTACTGAAGCTGTTTCAAAAAATAGAAACAGAAGGAAAACTTCCAAACTCATTCTATGAGGCCAGCATTACCTTAATCCCCAAACCAGGCAAAGACCCCATCAAAAAGGAGAATTTCAGACCAATATCCCTGATGAATATGGATTCCAAAATCCTCAACAAAATCCTAGCTAAAAAGTCCAACAATACATTAAAAGAATCATCCACTACGACCAAGTGGGATTTATCCCCGGGATGCAAGGGTGGTTCAACATTCGCAAATCAATCAATGTGATAGAACACATTAATAAGAGGAGGGAGAAGAACCATATGGTCCTCTCAATTGATGCAGAAAAAGCATTTGACAAAATACAACATCCTTTCCTGATTAAAACTCTTCAGAGTATAGGGATAGAGGGAACATTCCTCAAGTTCATAAAATCCATCTATGAAAAACCCACAGCGAATATCATCCTCAATGGGGAAAAGCTGACAGCTTTTCCCTTAAGATCAGGAACACGTCAAGGATGCCCACTCTCGCCACTATTGTTCAACATAGTACTAGAAGTCCTAGTAACAGCAATCAGACAACAAAAAGAAATAAAAGGTATTCAAATTGGCAAAGAAAAAGTCAAACTCTCTCTTTTTGCAGACGACATGATACTTTATGTGGAAAACCCAAAAGACTCCACCCCCAAATTACTAGAACTCATACAGCAATTCAGTAATGTGGCAGGATACAAAATCAATGCATAGAAATCAGTTGCTTTCTTATACACTAGCAACGCAACTGTAGAAAGAGAAATTAGAGAAATGATTCCATTTACAATAGCACCAAAAACCATAAGACACCTCGGAATAAACCTAACCAAAGAGTTAAAGGATCTGTACTCTAGGAACTACAAAACACTCATGAAAGAAATTGAAGAAGACACAAAAAGATGGAAAAACATTCCATGCTCATGGATCAGAAGAATAAACATTGTTAAAATGTCTATGCTACCCAGAGCAATCTATACCTTCAATGCCATCCCGATCAAAATTCCAATGACATTTTTCAAAGTGCTGGAACAAACAATCCTAAAATTTGTATGGAATCAGAAAAGACCCCGAATCGCCAAGGAAATGCTGAAAAAGAAAAACAAAGCTGGGGGCATCACGTTGCCCAATTTCAAGCTATATTACAAAGCTGTGATCACCAAGACAGCATGGTACTGGCACAAAAACAGACATATAGACCAATGGAACAGAATAGAGAGCCCAGATATGGACTCTCAACTCTATGGTCAAATAATCTTTGACAAAGCAGGAAAAAACATGCAATGGAAAAAAGTCTCTTCCATAAATGGTGCTGGGAAAATTGGACAGCCACATGCAGAAGCATGAAACTCGACCATTCTCTAACACCATTCACAAAGATAAACTCAAAGTGGATGAAAGACCTCAATGTGAGACAGGAATCCATCAAAATCCTAGAGGAGAACATAGGCAGTAACCTCTTTGACATCACCCACAGCAACTTCTTTCAAGATACATCTCCAAAAGCTAGTGAAACAAAAGCAAAAATGAACTTTTGGGACTTCATCAAGACAAAAAGCTTCTGCACAGCAAAGGAAACAGTCAACAAAACAAAGAGGCAACCCACAGAATGGGAGAAGATATTTGCAAATGACCCTACAGATAAAGGGCTGGTATCCAAGATCTATAAAGAACTTCTCAAACTCAACACCCAAAAAACAAATAATCAAGTCAAAAAGCGGGCAGAAGATATGAAAAGACACTTCTCTGAAGAAGACATACAAATGGCTAACAGACACATGAAAAAATGTTCATCATCATTAGCCATCAGGGAAATCCAAATCAAAACCACATTGAGATACCACCTTACACCAGTTAGAATGGCAAAAATGGACAGGGAAAGAAACAACAAATGTTGGAGAGGTTGTAGAGAAAGGGGAACCCTCTTACACTGTTGGTGGGAATGCAAGTTGGTACAGCCACTTTGGAAAACAGTGTGGAGGTTCCTCAAAAATTTAAAAATAGAGCTACCCTATGACCCAGCAATTGCACTCCTGGGTATTTACCCCAAAGACACAGATGTAGTGAAAAGAAGGGCCATATGCACCCCAATGTTCATAGCAGCAATGTCCACAATAGCCAAACTGTGGAAAGAGCCGAGATGCCCTTCAACAGATGAATGGATACAGAAGATATGGTCCATATATACAATGGGATATTACTCAGCCATCAGAAAGGATGAATACCCAACTTTTACATCAACATGGATGGGACTGGAGGAGATTATGCTAAGTGAAATAAGTCAAGCAGAGAAAGTCAATTATCATATGGTTTCACTTATTTGTGGAACATAAGGAATAGTATGGGGGACATTAGGAGAAGGAAGGGAAAAATGGGGGGGAGTAATTGGAGGGACAGATGAACCATGAGAGACTATGGACTCTGAGAAACAAACAGGGTTTTAGAGGGGAGGGGGGATTGGTTAGCCTGGTGATGGGTATTAAGGAGGGCACGTACTGCATGGAGCACTGGGTGTTACATGAAAACAATGGATCGTGGATCACTACATCAAAAACCAATGATGTATTGTGTGGTGACTAACGTAACATAATAAAATTTAAAAAAAAATAAAAAGCAAAAAAAAAGAAAAGTTAACTACAAAAGAGCAAAAATAGATGCTCATATATATTATTCAAAAGCTTATACTGTTTATCTGTGAGATGCCATACACATATATCATCATCATTAATTAGTATTTCTCGAAGTCCCACATTATCCTTGCAATCCCAACAATTATTTGAATACCAAATAAGGATTAACATAAGAATAAATTCTATCAGTTTAGACATCTCTAAATTATCTAAAGAATAAATATCCTACAGAAATGAGTTACACATTTCATAAATATCTTTAAGATAATATGCCATCATCATCATTATCAGAGAATTATAGGCTTTTAGGGACAGGAGAGGTCTTAAATGTAATTTGGTACTACTCTTTTGTTTTCAAATACAGGCAGAGTAGTTAAATGACTCTTAACCCCATGCAACTAGTTAGTGATGAAGTCAGACTAAGATTTCAGTCTTAAACCGAATATGATATTCTTTCCATTATGCACAAAGCTACCTCCCCAAGGTAGTAATTATATTAATATCTGATGATTATATATTGGTTCCTATGTGCCAAGCTCTGTTCAAATCTCTATATTGATTTAATCTTTATAACACCCCGTCAGGCAGGTACTCTTAGCTTCACCATTTTATAGATGGAGAAACCGAGATAGCAAAGTTTAACTCACTTGCCGTTCATATGACTAGTAAGATATTGAGCTGTTTTGGACCCAGGAATGATGGCTCCAGAGCCCTTTCTCTCAACCAAGATATACTATTGCATGTATTTTATAAGTAGACAGCATGGGCTGCACCAAGAGTAAAATCAACAGGTATCATCTTTGACTTAGACTAACTTCCAATCTATGACTTAGTAATATAATTAAAGATAATTAAAGCAGCCCTCAAGCTGAGCTTTCCCAAAATTACCTGGGAGATTCAAACCCATAGCTGTCAGTGACACTTCACACATACCCCTATAAATAACAATGTGAGTTCACATCAGTTAATTCATTCACTTGTCCTTTCCGACAACAAATATTTACTGAGAGCCTACTATCAACCAGACACTCTTCTGAGAATAAAACAAATACCTCTGCTCTCATAAACTTGCATTCTTGTGGGGAAAACAGGCCACACAGAGTAACTATAACGAAAGTAAATACTATAGTTATATTAGAAGTTGATAAATACTGTAAACAACAACAAAAAACAAAAAAATATATATATTATATATATATAATATATATATATAAAGAAGTGTGTAGACTCAGGTTACAAGGTATTTGAAGTGTGGAGGAGAGGGCAGTTTGCAATTTTAGTAGTGTCATCCAGATAAGCCTTCTTGAGAAAGTGATATTTGAGCAAAGACTTAATGAAGGAAAGAGAGTTAACCATGAAATGATCTGGAAGAAAGGCATCTGAGGAAGACGGAAGAACTACTACAAAACCACAGGTATGATTGTGACTAGGGTTTTGGTGCCAGGCTGAGGAGAGTGATCAAAGGAGAAAGAAGCGGGGGACACAGACAGAGAGATACCTGAGGGCCAGGTGGTGAAGGGTCTTGAAGGCCACTAGAAGGGCTCTGGCTTCTGTTCTAAGCACCACAAAGAACACTACAAGATTTGAAGCAAAGGAGTGACATGATCGGACTTACTAAGTTTCAGAAGATCACTCTGGCTGTTAAGATACACTGTGACAAGACAAGAACAGAAGCAGGGAGGTAAGCGAAGGGGATTTTGGAGTAATTTAGGTGAGAAATGATAGTGGCTCAGACCAGGGTGGTAGCGGGAGAGGTGTAAAAAGTGATAAAGTTTTGGATATATTTTGAATATATTTAACAGATTTGGATATATTTTGGATATATTTAACAGATATGAGAAAATGAGAATGGCCAAGCATGACTCCAAACTTTGTGGCCTGAACAACTAGAAAGGATAGAACTGTCATTAACAATATTGAGGAAGGCTGCAGATGAAGCAGATTTAAGGGGTAAGAGCAGGAATTCAATTTGGGGTATGCTGAGTTTAAGATATCTATTAGTCATTGAGTAAGCTGCAGGAAGCAGTGAATAAATGAGTCTGGAAGTTCAGGAGAAAGGCATGGACTGGAAATAGATATTTGGGAGTCATTATCACATATACAGAATTAAAATCATGAGCCTAGATCACAATAAATACAGGGAGTAAACAGAGAATAAAAAAGTACCAAAGACCAATTTACAAAGCTCACAAACATTAAATATCTAGGTGGTCAAGTAAGGACAAAAAGAGAATTAGCAAAGAAGACTGAAAAGCTAAATGAGATAGAGGAAAACCAAGAATACCAAGTGAAGAAAATTTTTGTGTCAAATTCTGCTCACAGTTCTAGTAAGGTGGGCAAGGAAAATTGACCCCTGGAGTTAGCATCATAGAAGTAAGGGGCACCTTGACGATTAGTGGAATGGCAATAGGTGGAGGTAGGAAAAGCTGGATTTTAGTATTAAATATTTTATTCTAATTATTCTCATTATTAATTTCATTTACATTTTTCTGTATCTGTTTTGGGGATTACGGGGAAGAGGTCATACCTTATTTAGTTTGATATTCTTTAGGCTTGATAAACAGTTTCTGAATAATATCAACTGTTCAAGAATTTTTTTTGTGTTCAATGGATGAATAAAATATCTATATGTAAGACATATAAAAATACAGTTCTATTTTTGGTGGAACTTAATTATATAGTTGAAAGGAAAAAAAAATCTGGTTAAGACCAAATTGTTATAAATGTTCAGAGGAAGGAGTGCTCATTGAACGCTGGGTGACCAATTAAAGACGTAGCAAGATTTCAGTTGGATTTTAAAGAAGTGTGTCAATGTGTACAAAAGCTCTGTTTATCTCCAGAGATGATCTGCATTGTCACTTTGTTTGGTAACAGTAACACTTCCCAGAAAAAGAAGAGGAAGAAGAAGGAGGGGGGGAGGAGAGGAAGAGGGGGAGGAGAGGAGAAATAGGCATTTACCAGCTTATTTTGCTAAAATTTGGATTCTTTTTTTTTTTTTTAATTTTAGAGAGGGCGGGGTACAGCAGGAGGGGCAGAGAGAGGGAGAGAGAATCTCAAGCAGACTCCACTAGAGAGAAGAGCCCGATGCATGACTTGATCCCAGAACCCTAAGATCATGACCTGAGTGGAAACCAAGAGTCAGATGCTTAACTGACAGCATCACCCAGGTGCCCCTAAAATTTGGATTCTTAACTCAAGTGCAATGTGGCCTGGGAAATAGCAGGAATCAAAAAGATAAGTAAAAACTGAGGTTACTTCTTTTAGCTCAACAACCAGTTATGGAATACATTATGAGCTGAATTGTGTCCTCTCACCCCCCAAAAATCCTTTTTAAGTCCTAAGCCCTAGTACCTCAGAATATGAGTGCAGTTGGAGAGAGACTCTTCACAGAGGTTATTCAGTTAAAAGAAGGTGGGTCGTAATCCAATATGACTGGTATCCTTATAAAAAGAAGAAATTTGTGTGTAAGACTCATGAATCACAGACCTGTACCTCTGAAACAAATAATACAATATATGTTAAAAAAAAAAGAAGAAGAAGAAGAAGATAGCAGGAGGGAAAGAATGAAGGGGGGGAAATCGGAGGGAGAGACGAACCATGAGAGACGATGGACTCTGAAAAACAAACTGAGGGTTCTAGAGGGGAGGGGGGTGGGAGGATGGGTTAGCCTGGTGATGGGTATTAAAGAGGGCACGTTCTGCATGGAGCACTGGGTGTTATACGCAAACAATGAATCATGGAACACTACATCAAAAACTAATGATGTAATGTATGGTGATTAACATAACAATAAAAAATTAAAAAAAACTAATGATGTAATGTACAGTGACTAACATAACATAATAAAATAAAATTTAAAAAATAAATAAAAAGAAAAAGAGAGAAAAAAAAGAAGAAATTTGGACATAGACACACACAGAGGGAAGGCCATGTGAAACACAGGAAGAAGATGACCAGCTACCAGCCAAGGAGAGAGGTATGGAACAGATTTCTCTCACAAAACCTCAGAAGGAACCGACTCCGTGGATACTTGGATCTCAGACTTCTAGGCTGCTGAGCTGTGAGAAAATAAATGTGTGTTGCTTTAGCCGCAGAGTCTGTGGAACTTCGTTATGGTAGCCCTAGAAAGCTAATACAGAATATAAAGCTAAAATGGCACATCTTTTGCATTCATCTGCAAAAGTATGCTGTAAAAATGGAAAGGAAGATTCCCCAAGAGCATGGAAGGCAAACCAAGAAATGACTGGGTTTGGTCTGAGCTCGCAGTAACTTCTCTATGCGAGAGCTGCATTCTTGATATACTCTGTATCTTTCCACACAAGCGAAAATTGTTTCTATCATTCAATCAATATAAATAATTTTTTAATTATCTCTCAATTCATACAAGCTACACTGTGGCCCCATTTGTGCCAGATAATCAAATGCTGACTATATTTATGCAAATGCAAAAAGAAATGCATTTCAAGAGGTAGTTAATATAAAAAGAGATGACAATTACATTGTAAATAATCATTACTCTTTTACTGAGTTGAAGAAAGAATTAATAATAACTAGATTATAAATTCCCTGAGGACTAAGACTATATCTTATCGACCTTGAAAAATAGTATGAAACCTAAAATTGTCTTAGAATTAGTACGGGCTCAAAAAATGTTTGTTAAATAAACATAAAAGTATACCATGAGAATCTTACAGTCAACATTAAAATAGTGAGGTAGAATGCTTTAAAATACAGGTTTTATTATTAGTTAGGGATGGCAAGGGTTACAGATCAGGAGATGACTGCCATTGAAAAGACAGTTTGTTACACTCACAGATCCCAAAGGGGGGAGGGGCACGTCATGCCACATGTGGGGTTAGGGGGAGCCACATGGGGAAGCACCAGGACTGGTCAGAAGGCAGGGGGGGATGGGACGGGAGGAGTGAGGTGAAATGTGGGCAAAAGCCTTTATTGGGTTTCCACCATAAGGAATGGGGGAGGCAGGATAAGCAGGTTTAGGATTAGCTAGTTCAAGTAATTTCTATGGGCTCTGAGGTATAAAGGCTGTCAGAAGTCCTCTGGTACTTGGCCCTGGGGTGATTAGGGCAAGTGGTTTGTGGCTCCCAGAGTGTAAGAGTTCAACAGAAGAGATTCAGGACTGTGATTCTGGATTGGTTTGTTGGCATTTGAAAGGGATACTCTAGGCAAGTCCTTGACCAACTTTAGGAATTGGCTAATCTTGGGAAGAGCTGACCCTCCCGGATCAGCAAGGTCCCTGATGTCAAAGAACCAGAAGACAGAAAATAGAGACATGGCTAATATATAGGAGTTGCTTATTTCCTAGTAATTTGCCAACAATATTTCAGACTTTTTTCAGCCTCTCACCATAACATATTAGCCCAGTCTTACCTTTGGCATTGATGTTAATACATAGCTGCAATAAAATCTGTGTCAATCTTGGTAAATCTTTCCTAATTTTATAATTCCTTAATAAAAACAATGGCCATTTTTGGGAAATTATTTATTCCAATAAACAGATATGCAGAATTAGTATGACTTGTTTTTAAATGAAGGTTATTTTTGTGCACAAAAAAAAGCATAAAAAGACATCACAGAAAGACTTTTTTAAGGTTATCAATTCTTCATTGATTCAAAGGACACAGTAGCAATTATTTTCCTGAATTATACTATGTAAATGTCTTGGAGCCAACTTTGAGAGTTTATTATCTCTTTAGGTTTATTGAAAACCGGACAGGGTATAAAGAATCGTATTTTCCTTCTCCATATCCTATTCTCCTCCCAGTCTTTGCCTGAGATTTAGGGTAGGTGCCTTTGCTTCTATGTCCTCTGCATGACTTTTTTTTTTTTTTCCAATGTAATACTGAGGATAACACTAGCCATATGGAGACAGGCTCTGAAAATGCACTGAGATTCTAGAATTTACTGAAGTAAAAAATAGTACTGCATTTTCGGTAGTCAATCTCTTCTAAAACTGCAGAGTGAGAAATAGGTTATACCCAAGACTGTGATTAAAGATCATAGTGGTCATGTCTGATTCTCAATTCCATGGGATACATCCCCCTTTTCTGGGTAACGTCAGGACAAGCTGAGGAATATTCAACTAGAACAGAAATGTACGGCATTAAATCAATCAAATATATCACCATTCCATTAGATATATATTAGAAGCAACTACCTAAAAAATATTCTACTTTCCTTCTTCAGCTTCACGTCCCTACAGAATAACAGAAGGCCTGAGTAAGGAGTGGTAAGGATATTCTGAAAGTTAGCACCGTAAGAGTATGCTAGTGACTCAAGTCAACTCAACCCTAATGAAATGAACCAACAGCATTAGGTTCTTTTCTTTAATTCACTAGTGTTTTTATCACTAGTCTCTCCTAAAGGGAATTATTTATCTTCACAATTTTATTTAAAGAAGAGGGTTTTTAGTAATAAATATCAAATAAGCAGAGAATATCCCATCTCTGTCCATGATATACACTCTAGTAGTTAAATGTAAATTGTAATTTAAGTTAAAAATGAAGCTTCAGACGACTCCTCACTGATCCGGTTTGACACGGCGCCTCACATGTTGTGGGACACATACAAACATATGTACACATGCTTACACACACACAAATGAAATTAAAATTGATGTTAACACCAGAGGCGAAGAAAAAAGAGCAAGAATGCACAGCCCTGTATTGCGAAATTGACAGTCATGGAGTTTTCTTCAGGTTTAAAACAAGCTGCTCTTACTTATGGAATTTCTCTTCCCATAACCAGGAGAGGGTTTTGGAGAAGTCACATGTCAGTTGAAGAATGCATCCCTTTAGTTTTTCAAGTGGTGCCAAAAGGTGTTAGGGAAAAGAATATTAAATTGCAACAGGCTCTTCTCTAAATTCGTTGGAACAGCTGAACTAAAACCGCTAAGTCAAGCAGAATCTGATTACTCAGAAGAAGTTGTATCATATAACACATACGAGCCTAGTAAGTATCATTAAAAACGGTATTTGGATCTAAAATAAAGTAGCAGAAGACTAGCACAAAAGTATTCGTCTGGTTAAATCACTGCCACAGCTCTTCAATCAGAGCTAAGCTTGGGTTCTGAACGTGCGAGACCATCACAACTGAGGAGAAGCCGGTGGGGAGGACACAGGTTACTACAAAGCTGCGCATGCTCCTGGCCTGGCTGCTGCTGATTCCTGAGGAGAGAGACCGGGGCAGGTGCGTGCTGCGATGGAGGTGGTGTGGGGTGGAGGTGAAGCTCCTGCTCGGGAGATCATGCAAAGGGGGCGGAGATGTGAAAGATTTTATTTATTTATGTGAGAGAGAGAGCATGAACGCAGGCAAGTGCACAAGCACACGGGGGCGGGGGGTGGGGCGCAGAGCAGAGAGGGAGGGAGAGGACAAGCAGACTCTGCACCCAATGCAGGGCTCCATCTCATGACCCTGAGATCATGACCTGAACCCAAAGACCAAGAGTCAGACACTTAACCCACTGCACCACCGAGGCGCCCCAGGGTAGTGTAGATTTTAGATAAAGCCTCGTAAGAATGCAAATCACAGTCCTAGGTCTTAGCAATCGCCTTCTATGTTAGTACATGTTCCTATTTTAATGAGCAACCTCAAATATCTCTTTGATCTAAATCAACACCGTCCAATAGAAACATGATGTGAGCCAAACATTTAACTTAACATTATCTAGTAGCTACATCAATAAAAGTAACAAGAAACAGGTGAAATCTATTTTCATTTTACACTTTATTTAATCTAATAGATCCAAAATATTCTCGTTTTAACATGATTATATGTTGAAAATGTTAATGAGATATTTTACATTCTTTTTTCAATACAAAGTTTTTGAAATTGAGTGTCTTTTACACAGAGCACATCTCAATTCAGATTAGTCACGTTTCAAGTCCTCAGTAGTCCCATGTGATTAGTGGTTACCATGTAGGGCTATTGACAACACATATATAAATGTTGGAGTCTATTACTGAGGAACACTTTGAAACCCGGTGTATGTTTAAAAAGGAAAAACCTGTGAAGCTGAATGACTACTTAGTGGTATTTCAATTAACCTAAAATTTCTACTCTTCATGATTCCCGCACTTATTTGTTGTCAAAATATGGGGTTGTAGAGACTAGAAAGTTGATGTGAAAAATCTTGGATTATACTCTTGGCTCTAACCTTGGATCAGACCAATTTGTTTTGTTAGTGCATCTGGACTATGATCGTAGTTAGACCTACACAATCCATGGATATGTCCAGAGAAACCCTTTCTAGTTTCAGATACCTTACGAGTATGTACTGATACACCCTTAGAACTAAACAAAAATACACTGACATCTAGATAACACTGGCTCTCTATGCAATTCAAGCAGTCATTTATGTAGCTTGTACATTTCTCTAGTTGAACTTGGCTCCAGACTCAATATTGTTTACACATTACACATTATCTATGCAGGAAACCATTATGTGTCCATGAATGTGACACTTTGGGGGCATTCTAAAGAAATTCATTCATTCCTTCCTTCAAAAAATTATTTACAAAATGCTTGCCCTGTGTGTAGATAATGAAGCGCTGAGGGCAAAACAATAGGAGTATAGATCATGCCACAAAGAGCTTACGGTTTGGTTTGCCGAAATACATACATCAAACTTGTGTATATTATTAGTGTAAAAAGTGACATAAAAAGGGAGAAATTAATATGCCTTGGATTTATCAGGAGACTTCATGGAGAAATTCAAAATCACAGTGGTCACAAGGATGACTGGGTTTGGACTGACAATTCCAGATTGAGGAAAAAGTTTCAACAAAGGAATAGAATTGAGTGGCTGGAGATAGAAAGAGCCTAATTTAATTGGCAATTTTGTGTGAAGGAGTAATAATAATGGCTAGTGCTGATTACATAATATATAGTATATATAATATATAATAATGAGGGTGTAAGAATGAGGACACTGAAGCACAGAGAGGTTTAATAACTAAGATCTATAGAGCTGGAAAATATAGGCTGAGTTTGGGTTGGACACTTTGAATTCAGAGTAATAGTGGAACATCCAGTGTCAGGGGACTGTGATGTTAGAACACCCGTATAAGGTTGAGACTGGAGATATTATCTTGGGAATGAAGTTTATATTATTAATTAACTGTAGGAAAGCATCTAAAGAGATGAATAGTGAAGGCTAAGGCCTACTCCCTGGGAAATAACCACAGTTGGAAAAGGAACGTGAGGAAAGAAGAAAGAGAGATGGTCCACGAGAAAACAAGGAAAATGTAATATGATGGAAGCCAAGGAAGGAAGAGTGATGGACAATCACATCAAATGATATATGAAGATCAAGAAGAATAAAGTCCGAAAAACCCATGGGATTCATTTAGAAGGAGAGAAATGCAACAGAAATGGAAGGCAGTTTGAGTTATATTTATTTGAATCATAAGAGAGGAAAATATCTTTTTCAAGGAGAGTAGACAAGCATCAAAGGGTAGTAATAATTGTGAATATCTCAAAGGTCTGTCACTGAAAAGGTCTTTTGGCCCATGCACTCAAGCCTCAGATACAGGACAAAGAGCAATGAAAAAGAGTAAAACTTGAAAGAATTGGCATTAGTGGTAGTTTCACTGAGGATCGGAGTATCTTTGGAACGCAGGTCAAGAAACGCCCGTGGAGGGACACCTGGGGTGGCTCAGTCGGTTAAACATCTGCCTTTGGCTCAGGTCATGATCCCAGGGTCCTGGGATGGAGTCTCAGTGGGGAGCCTGCTTCTCCCTCTGCCTACCGCTCCCCCTATTTGTGCTCCCTCTCTCTAATAAATAAATAAAATCTTCAAAAACAAAACAAAAACAAAAAAGAAACACCCATGGATATCAGTAGTGATACAGGTGCTTAAGTAAATATGAACAATAGCACCTTTTGTGGGCATCTGAAATAATTAAATGTAGGAATAAAATAAGGAGGAATGTGAGAGAAAAAGAAATTGACAGAACTGATTTGGAAGCCAAAGGGTATACCTCACTGAGCACACAGTAGACATCTTCCGAGATTAGCCTCTAGTCTTTGGACATATTTGAAGATGCTTAAGTTCCTGAAAATTGAAAAAAAGCTGAGCCAGAGAAATCTTATATTTGACTATTATCATGATCTTAATTTTCCTCTAGGCTAAAATTAAAAATGGAATATTGAGGAATATTTTTTTTTAAGATTTTATTTATTTGACAGAGAGAGACAGCGAGAGAAGGAACACAAGCAGGGGGAGTGGGAGAGGGAGAAGCAGACTTCCTGCTGAGCAGGGAGCCCGATGGGGGGGGGGGGCTCGATCCCAGGACCCCGGGATCATGACCTGAGCCGAAGGCAGACGCTTAACGACTGAGCCACCCAGGTGCCCGGAATATTGAGGAATATTAGTGATAATTAGAGGCAGAACAAATTTACTGACCTGAACAACCCTATAGAATATTTAGTCTATAGACCTCATAAATTACTGAAACAAAACTGTTAATACTGAGACAAGGTATCCTTTTATTTCTCCATTGCATATCCAGTACATCAACACACAATCAAGTCAGCTCACTGACTGAAAAGGGACCAAACCATTTGTGAAATTTTTCATTCCTTAATTAGATTAGACTGCTAATTATTATATGCAAAAATCATTTACATAATTACATTCAAGTATAATGGCAAGTCATATAAATAGAAGAAATTGTAAAAACAATAATCAGTATTTTCAGAAGGGGGAATATTCCTGTAGAGTGTAGCTGGGGAAACAATTAAGAACCTACCTATGATAAAAAGTCAAAGGAACATTTACTTGGCAAAAGAAAATCACGCTGATTCACAGGGGCCAGAACCAGAGGCATCCAGTTGCTGAGCTGTTCTAAAACTCAGAGCTTAACTTTACAGAGGAAATATTTTAGGAAGCACCTAACAATTATATCTACTCTAAAAATATCTGTTTTGAACTATTTATTTACAATTGTAATTAAAAGGAGGAAAAAATCTAAGATCTTAATCTAAAATTGCATTCCAATTTCCTGGATCTTGGTGAGTGAGAAGGGGAATAAGGTAAAAAGGTAAGAGAGCCAATGGTTGTAAACATCTCTGTTAGAAGAACTTGGCGAGAATTGTGTACTTTACATAAGGCAAAATAAAATGAGGTCAGTTCAAGGAGCAATCTGCATTAAAATTTTAGGATCTTGCAGATGCGTAGAGTTAGAAGAAATTGCCCAATTTAAATACATGAGAGCACAATTCTATCCTAATAGAAGCTACTGAATAAACAGTGATTACAGAAAGACTAAATTACATGCTAATTTGTCAGTCATTTATACTGGGTAACTTTGTAAACATTCCAAAATAATCCAAGAAAGAGTAACTTTCTAAACATTCCAAAATAACCCAAGAAAGAGTAAAATATCATACAAATCATATGCCTTCCCTATGTGTGTAATTTATAATTCGATTGACAAATAACCAAAAAAATACACATCAAGGGGAAGAGACTCAGAGAGGAAGCCAAAGAAATGCCAGACAGTGAGAAAAGCAAAGAAAAACACAGACAAGCCATTCAGATGAACTGTTAATAAAAGAAGTGCCAAGATTTCCATATGGGCAGTGTGGTAACACTATATGTAGACATATAGTAAGCATTTTAATAGCCAGGTTTCACTAGGAGCTCAAAACAGTAGAGGCTAGACAACAGAGTGTGCTCATTATTATTTTTCCCTTGAGCCAAGCGCACATATAAAAGAAAGCAAAAATGCTATCCATTGGAACAAAACCAAAAGGAAAAATTTTTAATGAGCTTAATATATTCTAAGTAAATGATACTGTTCCTGGGGTAATTAGTGTCCTAGAACATCTGTTACCTTACCAGGGAAAACAAAATCTAATTTTATCTCCTGATACTCAAAAACATTTATAAACCTACAAATGACACCCTCATGCCATGAAGAAATATACAGCACAGGGTAAATGCAATTGCAAAACTAAATGGAGCTTGGAGAGTCAAGCATTTTATCGGACATTGACATTAGACATTAATTTGCTCTTAATTAATGCTGACATGGCAGCTGGGCTGCATACCCATGTACAGAAAATCAAATCCTAAATCTCCATTGTATATATGTGATTTAAAAGGCTTAAAAACACAGTGAGACCACAGGAATATTTCATTTTGTATTTCCTTTAACAACCTACCTTAGTTTCTGTTACTATGTAAAATCCAGCGAGATGGGAGTTCTGAGGTCTTGCACCAAAAGACCACAAGAAAATGTCTCCTGCCCCAAGCATCTCTATTCTTTCACCAATATAACAATGGTAGTTTTTCAAGCGACGCATGTCCCCATTTCACCAGTTATGTGATGTACAGCTTAGAACAAGAAAGCATTTCTCTCTAGAAGGCCAGTTTTTACTTATGGAAGAAACTGCTAATGTCCCCCAATATGTGTTTTCTTATTCTTTTAAACAGTAATATAAGCCAAATTTTTATACGGGCACATGGCTATATAATAGATCAGAGAACAGATGGTGAAAAAACAAAAACAGTTGAATCATAAGCTGATAAAGTTCAGGAAAGAAGTGGAAGAAAAAACAAGTAAGAACACCAGAAAATTAAAGACAAAATCAGAGCAGACTAAATTACAGGACACAGGTACACTGGAAAAGATAAAAGAAAAATTTTAAAAAGAAAGAGTTAAAAAGGGTTTTATAAAACAACTGTTTATCTGTATAAAACCCATTTTAGGAGCAGCTGGGTGGCTCAGTCAGTTAAGCGGCTGCCTTCCACTCAGGTCATGATCCCAGGGTCCTGGGATCGAGTCCCGCATCGGGCTCCCTGCTCAGCGGGGAGTCTGCTTCTCCCTCTGCCTCTGCCCCTCCTCCCCGCTTGTTCTCTCTTTCTCGCTCTCTCTCTTTCAAATAAATAAATAAAATCTTAAAAACCATTTTTAAAAAGTATAAAACCCATTTTTTAAAAAAATCAGACAAAGGAACACAGAAAATACTAAAATATAAATTACATTTTCTAGAACAAAAGGAAGAATTAGTTCAATGGGCACAAAAGACATACCGTATACCAAAACCATTTCACAGTGAGATGTATCCTAGTTACGTTATTGTTAGGTAAAGAAAAAATTCTTCGGGTGGCCACACAGTATGATCAAATCATTTTTAAGCAGCTAAAATTCAGTCTGATCTTAGTTTTCTCTAACACAATAATTCAACATTAGAAAGTAGTAGGAAAAAATGGCAGCAAAGACCTCAAAGACATAAGGTATGATCCAATAATTTTCCACTCATATTTTTGAACAAGCAAAACCGAGAAATATTGCTATGAGCTCATCCTGAAGAAGTGACATGAGTAATAATTTTTGCCAAACAGGAAAGAATGGGAAACTATAGCAAAATGATTAGAAGTGAATATTGAATCTATTTAACTAAAACATGTGGGGAGCAGGGTTATAAACTGTTATAAATGTTATAGATCCGGACAGTATAATAATCTAACAAAATGGGCAAGAGAAAAAAGACAGAAGGTTGGAAAATTTTTTAAATGTAAAGTTATTTTTTCTTACAGCTAGTTGAAAAGCTGTATTACTTAAATGTGATTAATTAGACACATTTCAGCTTATTTAATAACACATATACATTAAGAAATACAACACTGTCAAGTAAATTGAGTGTGGAGAACGAAGGGTAGTGAGAGAAATATGTTAACATACTCATTCTTCCTTCTAGAGAGTAAACAGTAAAACACAAACGATAGAGGATTTTATACAAATTTCTAGTTTAAAGATATCTTCACACATAAAAGTAAAAACTTTCATATTATCAGAAGGAAACACAAGCCCACAAAACAAAATATTGAAAAAAATCCTATACAAAATAAAAGCATGATGTAAAAGGACATAATAAAATTCTCCTATCAATCATACCAACATATTGTGGAGCTAAACTCAACTATTACATATAAAAGAAACTAACAGATTGGAAAACAAAGTGAAACCTAGTTATATGTTGAATCCAAGAGATGAACTTAAAACACACACATACACACACACAAAATCAACTACACAAGACCCTCATTATATTCCAAAGCAGTAGATTTAGCATAGATAGAATTTTCTTATAACCATCTAATAAAACTAGAAATGAACAAGACAATGAGAAAAAAGAGCTAAAAAAATGAAAACGACTAACTTCCTCTTCAAAAACATGAGTCAAAGATAAAATCAAAATGGAAATTTTAGAATATATAGAAAAATATTAGTATTAGAATAATTACTTAGCAAAACTCCTGGGTGATACCCGGTAGAGCCTAGAAGAATATTCCTACTTTAAATATTCATATTAAGCTACAAAATTAAATAAACAATTACATATAAAGAACTTTGAGAAAGAATAACACAAAAGCCCAGGGAAAGCTGAATTGAGGAACTGATAAAAATACAAGTTGAGATAAATAAAATAGCATGAAAATATTAAAAATCACTATTGAAAATATCAATAAAATAATAAACCATTAACTAAATAAAGTTTTAAAAAAGATTCATGTGCAATTATTTAGCTCAACTCTATGAAAATACATTTTAAAACCTGGATGAAATGATTCATATTTTAGATAAAATAACATTAAATGTCACCAGAAAAAATTGAAAATCTAAACCAATCAATCGACATGGAAAATACGAAGGATGCTGTCAGACTGCTACCCTGGTACAAACGGCACGTGATGGTTATAACAAGAAATTCTACCAAACTGGAGCAGTGGTTCCATCATCTGGAGAGCTTATTAAAACACAGATTAGTGCCCCTAACACCAGAGATTCTAATTCAGTATTTCTGGGATGAGGCCATGAATTTGTACTTCAAACAAGTTTCTACCATCAGGGGCTCTCAGCAGGTGGGGCTTTTGCTCACCAGGGGACATCTGTCAATGTTTGGAGACATTTGTTATTGTAGTTACTATGTGGGAGGGTGCTAATGACAAGGTAGATAGAAGCCAGAGATGCTGCTAAATAACCTACGTTGCACAGGAGAGTCCCCACAACAAAGAATAACCTGGCCTAAAATGTTCCCGGTGCTGAAGTTCTAGGTATTCCTAATTCTGTTGGTCTCTAGACCACACTTGGAGTAGCACTGTTCTAGAGCGCAAATGGACAAGCTTTGTCTAAAGAATCAAACAGCAAATATTTTAGGCTGTGTGCTTCACATACTGTCTCCGTCACACATTCTTTGTTTATTTTTGTAACCCTTTAAAAATATAAAAATCTATTCTTAGCTCATAGTCCTTACCAAAACAGATTGTTCTGTGAATACTAGGTACACAAATTTGTTGTGGGATACAAATACAAAGAATAGAAATTCTTCCATAATGTGATAAAATACATCTTTCTTAGTCTTAAAACTAATCATCAAGATTAATTCCAAATTCTAGGAAGCCATTAAGATCAGGAACAAAAAAAGGATCTTCACTACCACCACTATTTTTTCACACTTTCTAGTGATGATAGCCCATATAATTATACACAAGAAATAAATTATTCTTCTAAAGGTAGTCAAGCAGCAGTAGTAGTGGAAACCAGCTGGATGATCACCATATTTGTGTTCTGCTTTTCTAGGGCACTATATTAACAAAATTTCCCATAGGCAAGTCCATATAATTGAGTTCTACAGGTAGAACATGGACAGAAGGGAGGCGGACTAATTCCAAGTCTGCTTAATAAAAACATTCCAAGTGATCCTGGTTCTTTCTTCCCACATCTGCCAGCTGGATACAGAGAATCCAATGCAGAATTCTGAGGCCTGAAAACAGGGGTTGGCAAAACTGTGGTTCACAGGCCAAATCTGGCCTGCTGCCTAAGTTGTAAATTCAGTTTAATTGCACAGCCATGCTTAAACATTTACGTATTGTCTATGGTTGCTTTCAAGCTACAACAACAATTGAGTAGTTGCAAGAAAGACTGTATGGTCAGCAAAGCTTAAATACTCACTGTCTGGCCCTGTATGGAAACGAATTTTGACAACCCTTGTCTTAAGATGATAGAAATAGAAAATAGAAGATACCTTTATCCCTGAATTTTTTGGGTATGGTCACCCCACCCCATCATACTGCATTGGACCATACTGCAAAATAAAATTTGATTTTGTTAAGCCACTGAGATTTAGTGCTTATTTAGAAGCTAGCTAGTATTGGGGGTGCCTGGGTGGCTCAGTCGGTTAAGTGTCTGCCTTTGGCTCAGGTCATGATCCCACGGTCCTGGGATCAAGCCCCGTGTCAGGCTCCCTACTCCCCGCTCGTGATCTCTCTCTCACAAATAAATAAATAAAATCCTCAAAAAAAATTAAAAAAAGAAGCTAGCTACTGTTAACTACATTGGGAAGGTAAAATTATGAGCAGATATGATTGGTTGCCTATAATATCCAAGGGAACCAACTGAAAATTTATGGAAAGTGAGGAGCGTTTATATAAAGGCAGCAGGATACAAAATTAATTAAAAGAATCAATAGTATCTACATATATATATATAAAAAATCACCAGTAATGGTTTAAAGACTCTCCTCCATAAATGTGCAACAGAAGTAAGACATACCTACGTTAAATTTGACCTGAAGTGTGGAAAATCTATTTGAATAAAACTTTAAAACATTACTTGGAGATACCAAAGAGAACTAGGACATATCATATCTTGATTAAAATTATAAATATATATGGGGCGCCTGGGTGGCTCAGTCGTTAAGTGTCTGCCGTCGGCTCAGGTCGTGATCCCAGGGTCCTGGGATCGAGCCCCTCATCGGGCTCCCTGTTCTGTGGGAAGCCTGCTTCTCCCTCTCCCATTTCCCCTGCTTGTGTTCCTACTCTTGCTATCTCTGTCAAATAAATAAATTAAATGTTTAAAAAAATAAAAAAATAAAATTATAAATATATAGATGTCAATTTTCACTAAGTTGATTCAGAATATTAACTTATTTCCAATAAAAATGTCGTGAAATTTTTTTTCCCAACTAAACAAGTTTATTCCATTCTTTATAGAGAAATATGAACACGCAAAAGTAACTAGGACATAGACATTATAACTTACCCCAAAATAAATGCCAGATGGATCAATGAAGTTAAAGTGAAAAATAAAACATAAAAGTACTAGAAGAAACCATGGGAAACTTGTTTTAATAATCTCGGAGTGTGGAAGACCTTCCCAAGTATGATGCAAAATCCATAACCCAATCTAAGAAAAGAAATTACTGAAAATTTCAACTCGATAAATTCCACCAATATCTATCTGTCTCTTTCTTTCATATATACGTGTGGAGACACACACACACACACACGTGTGCACACGCACATACACATATGTATGTGCATATATGGGTGTGGGATAGTATTAGCACTGTCAAATGTAAAAAAAAAATCTTAAGATATTTTGTTACCAACCAGATTGCCAAAAATTTTTTTAAAAAGTTTGCCAACATGCAATGTTGGAGAAGGTGTGAATAAAAAGATGCTTTTATACATTACTAGTGGTGGTGTAAATTGGCAAAATTCCCATAGGTGACAATTTGCAAATATTTACCATAATTAAAAATCACTTGAGAAGTCATACATATGCCAATTGTTGCGTAAGTATTTATAATAGCAGAAGTTTGGAAACAATCAAAATGCCTGTCAATAGAGGACTGATTAAATAAATTGGGGTATATCCCTATAATATAATCCCATGTAGCAGCTATGAAAATTATGAAGAAGTACTTGTGTGTTGTGTATGCATACACATAAACTCAAAGACATTTTTATGAGAAAGAAAAATGAAGAATAAATCTGTAGTTTGCTGCATCTTTATGAAAAAGAGGAAAAAAACTTGTGTGTGTCTGTGTGTGCATTAAATATCTCTGGAAAAATACATAAGGAAGTAGTAACTAAGGTTGTCTCTGAGAGAACAACTGGGTGGCTGAGGATCAGAAATAGGAGGAAAATATTTCACCCTATGCTCTTTCAAACAGTTAAATCTTTACTTTAAAAATGCTAAATATGGGGGGCACCTGGGTGGCTCAGTTGGTTAAGCATCCAACTCTTGATTCTGGCGCAGGTCATAGTCTCAGGGTCATGAGATCGAGCCCCCAGTCGGGTTCTATGCTGGGTGTGGAGCCTGCTTAGGATTCTCCTCTCTCTCTCTTTCCCTCCACCCCTCCCCCTGCTCACGCTCTCTCTCTCTCAAAAAAAAGTTAAATATATCTGTATATCCGTGTGTAAATCTATCTATATAAATCTATATCTGGATATACAGATATACTTAACATTTAGATGTATTTAACATATAGCTATACAAAAATATATTTTAAAATAGATACATGTAAGTTGCTGTGTTTAACACAGATATATAAATACATGAAAATGGTTATGCTTTTCTCTGACTCAATAATATGTAAATAAAGGCAAAGGTTTACTTCTTTGAATCTGGGATTTAGAGAAAAACACTTCAATTTATTTCTAGAAAGGAGTAAAAATACAAATAGGCAAAGGATGGAACCTTTGCAAAACTGGAAATAGAGGAATAATACTAAAAAAAGTGACTTAATGCCTTTATTATTTTTTTAAGATTTTATTTATTTATTTGAGAGATTGACACAGAGAGAGAGCATGAGCATAAGCAGGGGGAAAGAGAGAGGGAGAGGGAGAAGCAAACTCCCTGCTGAGCAGGGAGCCCGGTGTGGGGCTCGATCTCAGAACCCTGGGATCATGACCTGAGCCGAAGCCTGGTGCCCTGACTTAATGCCTTTATATCTATTTTTCTAGGCCTTATAATTTATACAAACTCATGACCAAGAAGAGAATTGGAGCTAATAGGATTTAGAGACTTCAAACATTAGAAGTATCTAAAATATTATAAATAAGAGACTCATAATACGAAGTCTTGACAAACTGTTAAGATTAATGTTTTCTTTCAAAGGTCAGACATGGCAAAAAACAAAAAAAATCAGTGAAGCTAGACTCCAGCAGTTCTTTGCAACACAGACCAGGCTCCTCATAACTGCCTGTCAGCCATTCTGATCACAATATTAACTGCTTGCAAATTTCAGGAAAGCTGTTGCTAAGAAAACTTCAAATCCTTTATTTGAAATATGCCTCTCAGCTGCTTAATACAGTTTTGTGCCTTTGGTTTTGGGCTGGAAAATGAGATGAGGAACTCAATGATGCAGAAAAGGCATAAAAGTTTCTCTTCCTTTAAAGGCACCAGTTTGTGGTTATTAACACTCTGAGTCCTCCATGAGTCTGATCTGCTTTGAGGCACATAATTTTCAAAAAATATGCATCCTTCCAGCAGCAGAGAAAACACATATACACAAACAAACTAGATTTTGTCCAAACCCAGCCAAAGACACTGTCTTGTAATTGACACTCTAATAATGATTTTTCCAAGATATATAATAGAAACAATACTTTCAATGAGCACATAGTTTTGCATGTTTATGTGAATTAAGAACACTTAGTGACTAATGAAATAGACCCCATTAATTGGCTAAAATTTTCCCTAATTCTTTGTGAGGATTCCCACATTAATTTTTAATTAGCAAAATTAATACTAGAAGGTGTAATCACAGTATGCCCTCTACAAATTTGCTTAAAAATTTCATAATCACAATATAGCTAATTCTAAATCATGAGTTTGATATTCTCAATTAATATTTTTGTTATCAAAAATAACATCTAGCAACTTTAAAGAATGATATGAGCAATGACACATCTCAGTCAATTCTGAACTGTGGAAAAGATTCAGGATATGTAAACCAAGGAAGCAAAATGGTTCCCTGGGGAGCTTTAGTTACTTGCGTTCAGGTAAACTGCATATTAAATTTCATTTGTCATTGCTGAATATGAAGGAAATCTCTCAGTGATTATTATTTTTTGCAGTAATCACTCAAAATTAATTAATTTTTATCTTCATTTTAAGAAGAGTTTCAACTAAGACATGTTTTGCAGATAAAATATATTACAGAGTACAATCAATAACCTAAAAGCAATAAAACTGAGGGGAATGGGAAATAAGGGAAGAAAAACAAAATGAAATATGAAAAATTGACACTGTTTATAAAACAAATGTACACCTGGAGTAAAGGAAAAGCACACCCTTTTCTTTTTAATGACACTGAAGAGAAATTTTTTCTATGGGTCATCTTGAGAATAAAATGGAAATAGGAAACACAACATCCTTACAATAAATACACTGACAAGTTAGTTTTCATAGGCCTTTATCTTATAATGTTTCTACATATAGGCACATAGCATCAAGTCGAATTACATCTCAATAAAAACAATGCTGTGATGGGGAAGGAGGGCCATCTAACAAGTATCTATGTGACTTTTTGATGGTCTCATAATTTAATCACAGGATCAATGAGCAATTTTTAATAATAACAGAATTACATAGGATGTTACCAAAGAAGTTAATTTAAGTGCTTTAAAGGCATGGGAAATTCACCCTGGAGCATTATATAATGGAGAACAATGGATCAAATGTGTATGATTTGCTCTGCGGTTAGTGCTTAGGCTCCGAATTGGTCTACATGCACTCTGGCTCCCAGTTGGCCCAGAATGGATGGCCCTGAGAAAATCAGGACTATTTTGGAGGTAATACAATTCAACCTCCTAGGGCTGAACAGAATAAAGCTGATCAACATAGGATCAAGGTTTAGGGAGTATGGATATAGATGGTTTGACTCAGGAACATTATTTAACCTAAAAAGTCCCATGGTAGTATTTTGCCCTATGGTTATTCGTCTCCTTCTTATATAAGGTAGTTTGCCTCCTTTTTCAAGAGATAGAATGAAGTATGTTCAGCTGCTTTGGATTTCAGTCAATAAAATATGTCTGCCTTATAAAAGCCATCTATGAAAAACCCACAGTGAATATCATTCTCAATGGGGAAAAACTGAGAGCTTTCCCCCTAAGGTCAGGAATGCGGCAGGGATGTCCACTATCACCACTGCTATTCAACATAGTATTAGAAGTCCTAGCCACAGCAATCAGACAACAAAAAGAAATCAAAGGCATCCGAATCGGCAAAGAAGAAGTCAAACTCTCACTCTTTGCAGATGATATGATACTTTATGTGGAAAACCCAGAAGACTCCACCCCAAAACTGCTAGAACTCATACAGGAATTCAGTCAAGTGGCAGGATATAAAATCAATGCACAGAAATCAGTGGCATTTCTATACACCAACAACAACACAGAAGAAAGAGAAATTAGGGAGTTGATCCCTTTTACAATTGCACCCAAAACCGTAAGATACCTAGGAATAAATCTAACCAAAGAGGCAAAGAATCTGTACTCAGAAAACTATGGAGTACTCATGAAAGAAATTGAGGAAGACACAGAGAAATGGAAAAACGTTCCATGCTCATGGATTGGAAGAACAAATATTGTGAAGATGTCAATGCTACCTAGAGCAATTTACACATTCAATGCAATCCCTATCAAAATACCGTCCACTTTGGGCGCCTGGGTGGCTCAGTTGGTTAAGCGACTGCCTTCGGCTCAGGTCATGATCCTGGAGTCCCGGGATCGAGTCCCGCATCGGGCTCCCTGCTCGGCAGGGAGACTGCTTCTCCCTCTGACCCTCCCCCCTCTCATGTGCTCTCTCTCTCTCTCTCATTCTCTCTGTCTCAAATAAATAAATAAAATCTTAAAAAAAAAAAAAGAAAAGAAAAAAAAAAAATACCGTCCACTTTTTTCAAAGAAATGGAACAAATAATCCTAAAATTTGTATGGAACCAGAAAAGACCCCGAATAGCCAGAGGAATGTTGAACAACAAAAGCAAAGCTGGCAGCATCACAATTCCGGACTTCCAGCTCTATTACAAAGCTGTCATCATCAAGACAGTATGGTACTGGCACAAAAACAGACATATAGATCAATGGAACAGAATACAGAGCCCAGAAATGGACCCTCAACTCTATGGTCAACTAATCTTTGACAAAGCAAGAAAGAATGTCCCATGGAAAAAAGACAGTCTCTTCAACAAATGGTGTTGGGAAAATTGGACAGCCACATGCAGAAGAATGAAACTGGACCATTCCCTCACACCACACACAATAATAAACTCAAAATGGTGGAAAGACCTCAATGTGAGACAGGAGTCCATCAAAATCCTAAAGGAGAACACAGGCAGCAACCTCTTCGACTTCAGCCGCAGCAACTTCTTCTTAGAAACATCGCCAAAGGCAGGGGAAGCAAGGGCAAAAATGAACTATTGGGACTTCATCAAGATAAAAAGCTTTTGCACAGCGAAAGAAACAGTCAACAAAACCAAAAGACAACTGACAGAATGGGAGAAGATATTTGCAAATGACATATCAGATAAAGGGCTATTATCCAAAATCTATAAAGAACTTCTTAAACTCAATACCCAAAGAACAAATGATCCAATCAAGAAATAGGCAGAAGACATGAACAGACATTTTTCCAAAGAAGACATCCAAATGGCCAACAGACACATGAAAAAGTGCTCAACATTGCTCGGCATCAGGGAAATCCAAATCAAAACCTCAATGAGATATCATCTCACACCAGTCAGAATGGCTAAAGTTAACAAGTCAGGAAAGGACAGAGGTTGGCGGGGATGCGGAGAAAGGGGAACCCTCCTACACTGTTGGTGGGAATGCAAGCTGGTGCAGCCACTCTGGGAAACAGTATGGAGGTTCCTCAAAAAGTTGAAAATAGAGCTACCGTACGACCCAGCAACTGCACTACTGGGTATTTACCCCAAAGATACAAATGTAGGGATCCGAAGGGGTACGTGCACCCTGATGTTTATAGCAGCAGTGTCCACAATAGCCAAACTGTGGAAAGAGCCCAGATGTCCATCGACAGATGAATGGATAAAGAAGAGGTGGTATATATATATACAATGGAATATTATGCAGCCATCAAAAGGAATGAAATCTTGCCATTTGCAATGACATGGATGGAACTGGACAGTGTTATGCTGAGCGAAATAAGTCAATCAGAGAAAGACATGTATCATATGACCTCACTGATATGAGGAATTCTTAATCTCAGGAAACAAACTGAGGGTTGTTGGAGTGGTGGGGGGTGGGATGGATGGGGTGGCTGGGTGATAGACATTGGGGAGGGTATGTGCTATGGTGAGCGCTGTGAATTGTGTAAGACTATTGAATCACAGACCTGTACCTCTGAAACAAATAATATATTATATGTTAAAAAAAAAAAAAAAAGAAGACAGTAGGAGGGGAAGAATGAAGGGGGGGAATCGGAGTGGGAGATGAACCATGAGAGATGATGGACTCTGAAAAACAAACTGAGGGTTCTAGGGGGGAGGGGGTGGGAGGATGGGTTAGCCTGGTGATGGGTATTGAGGAGGGCACGTTCTGCATGGAGCACTGGGTGTTATGCACAAACAATGAATCATGGAACACTATATCTAAAACTAATGATGTAATGTATGGGGATTAACATAACAATAAAAAAATTTAAAAAAAAATAAGACCTGTAAAAAAAACAAAAACAAAAACAAAAAAAACTGATGATGTAATGTATGGTGATTAACATAATATAATAACAAAAAAAATGTGTCTGCCTTTACAAAATAAATTGGTGAACAAAAGACTGAAACAGACTTTTTCTTAGTCTTTTCCTACCTTATCCCTTTTCACCCCTGTCTCCCCCATATAGACTTCAATCTTCTCTCCAGTTTCCTTCTCTCTATTCCAGTGTGTCACAGAGTTATAAGGTGGCTCGTGTTGAAATTCCTCATTCATTTCTCTTCTCATTTTTTTTCTTTTACTCAAAAGAATATAAAGAAACATCCCTCATCATTTCTAGGATTTCTGTTAAGTTTCTATGATTTTCCTGTGTACTTTTTAAAAAAGATTTATTTATTTATTTTAGAGAGAGAGAGAGAGAGCACAAGAGGGATGGGCAGAGGGATAGGAAGGGGGAATCTCAAGCAGACTCCGTGTTGAGCATGGAGCCACACAGGGGCCTCCAGCTCACAATGACCTTACCTGAGGCAAAACCAAGAGTCGGAAGCTTAACTGCCTGCACCACCTAAGTGCCCCTTTCCTGTGTACTTTTTGCCTCCTAATAAAATATTTCACTGGAGTAAAAATAAATTATGCAATTTTCAAAACACATAGTAAACACTTTTTAAAAAATTTTCCAACAGTCTGTATTCCCAGTAGCTCTATTATTTTCTTAAAAGTCATAATAATTTTAATACTGAGTCTGATGTTTTTATAGTCAATGGTTACCACAGGAACTAATCCAAAAGTACAGTACAATTCAGGCCACCTGAGTTTGGATCTCATTTTTTCAAGGCCAGAATAGGTAAATAGGTATCTATTTGGTTGTCTACTAGGTTATATAGGATTCATACTGTTCAGGAGTTCTGCAGCACATGAAATATATCTCAAAGGCCTCTACATATCACAACACGTTAAATGACCTCCTCCACCAAAACAAGTGCAACAATATGCAGCAAATGAACTATACTTAGTTAATCTAATCGGATACCTTTGATTAATTGTAAGTGCTCCATGTTCCAGTTCTGTCAGCATATATACTTGTGCTTCCTTGTTTATACTATATATTCTTCCCCTGGAATAACTAAAATTTGCCTTTCCTATCAAAATTCTGCTATCTCCCCTCTGTGAAATTTAGTGATCAAAATATTTAAAGTAATGACACTCTTCGGAACTACACCATTTTATCAGTAATTCTTTTATGAGAAATTACCTATGGCCTTCCATTCTTTTAATAGTTGCTTACATCCATTCTTATTTCCCTTATCAGAATATAATCCTTCTGAGGAAGGGATCCATGATTAATTTCCATAACCCCTAAGAATGCTTAACACTACGCCTATATTATCAGGTCACTCAATTCTTGGTGAATGAGTGAAGATTTCCAGTGTCCATATAAATCATGTAACAATTCCGACAAATTATTAATTAGTATGGCAAAACTTATTGGGCTGGGTTCATCAGAGTCATTTAGATGCAAACTAATCAATGATAAGAAATATGGTTAAGGATTTAAAACACTGCTTTTTTCAATAGCTTCTCTTTCTTTAAGACAAATATTATTTGAACAAATATTCATAAAAACTTTTAAGAGTCAATAAACATAAAGCTTAAATTAACCATTGCAAAGGAAATCACTTTTCTGACCGTATGGAAGATACATGGGCATACCTAAGGCATTTCCTCTAGACATGATCCTAAACTCCCTCCCCTGATAAGCATTGAATAGTTATAAATATTTGTCACAATTTAATTTTTACAACTTTAAAAGGTAGGTATCCTTTTCTCTATCCTACAGATAAGGAAATTGAACCCAGAGATATTATTACGTAGATGCCCAAAGTCACACAACTAGTCAGTGGTAGTAGTGAGATGCTACTCTTTAGCTTCCATCATTTTACTTCAGTAGAATAAAGAAAACTTTTGGGGGCCTAAGATTATTTTGTTTTCTTCCAGAAGACTGTATTTTTTATTTTATTTTGTTTTATTTTTATTTTTATTTTTTTGAGAGAGAGTAAAAGCGGGGGGTGGTGGAGGAGCGGAGGGAGAGGGAGAAAGAGAATCCCAGGCAGGCTCCACACCCAGCACAGAGGCCATTGCAGGGCTCGATCTCAACGCCCGGAGATCATGACCTGAGCTGAAACCAAGATTTGGATGCTGAACTGACTAGCCATCCAGGCGCCCCCCTCCAAAGACTGTATTTTGAACAGAAATGGCAGAGTTGTTTACTGCTTTACCTCAGTTTCATCAGTATAATCTGATTATATGTTCTGCCACAGGAGTTTTCTTAAAAACATAAGAAGAAAACAAAAACTCAGACTTCTTATTCTTATTTTAAGTTTGGTCCAGTTGTCTTTTCCTTTTTCACTCTTTTTTTGCCCCAAGTGCATAATGATGCTTTATCTCCTCTGTTTCTCACAAGAAAAGCAGTGAGGATAAAGTGATTCTGAAGGACACATAGAAAATACTGATTAGTACTCTAATGTATTTAAAATTCTATGGCTATATGTGTCTAAATGTTTACATTAAAATTTGGGGATATTATAATGGAAGTCATATGGTTTTTGGAAGAAAGAGCATATGTCTGGAGACCTAGTGATCTGGATTCAATTCCTGGCTTTGTTACTCACTAAGCTAATGAGTTAACTCTTCTGAGTCTTAGTTTTCTTGCTGGTAAAATGGAGATGTGATGATATACATCTCACAATGGCGATATGAGAATTATGTGAGGTTACATCGTAAAGCACCTACCGCAGTATCTAGCACATAGGAGACAGTTCATAAAAATATGTTATTCTTACTTCTTGTGGGCAATTACATTATTTTTCTTAATTCTTTACTCCTCTGTCTGTCTTTGCCATGCAAGTCTGATTACCCTTTCCTGCTTCTTGACCGTAGGCTTTAACTAATGGGATGTTACGGACATGACGCAACAGACACTTGATACGTGCTTGTGTTTTTGAGTTTTCCCTTCTGAAATTACCAAGAACAGGTCAAGCCCCAAGTAGCCCATAGTCCAAGGGAGAGAAAAGGCAGATGGAGCAAATCTGGATTCCACCTGCAGCTTACAATCCAGCCTAGCCAAGCCCAACCTCAAGCAGCCAGTCTCCAACTATGAAAACCCAGTGTGAAAGCAATGATTAATGACTGTTATAAGACACTGAGCATCATTATAGAAATTGGTACCTAGAATGAAGCCTAGAATAAAGATGCTACTGTGCCAAAAGCCTAATTTATGGAGCACTGACTTTCAGATCAGGTGGTGAGTGACAACTATAATAGGAAGCTAGAAAAATAGGGAATCATTTCAGGTAGTGGTAAAATATTTGGTAAAAATGTTGCCTCTGATAACTTGGAGACAGAAAATATACTTAATACACCCATAAACCTAGGCAAACAGATTTCTGGCGAGAATATCAAAAGAATGAGCAAGTTTCTGATACATGTATTTGCCATGGTGCTACAAGACAGATAAGCTCAGCAAACAGCGGACTGGTTTGCAAACAGAATTGAGAGGACATATAGTGAGCCCAGAAATGCTGGGTTTTGTACTAGACAGGAAAATAAAAGTTTCTCATTTCTAGCCTTGTCAGTCAGTAAAACATCATTCAATTAAGGTATGACCTGGGGGCAAAAATCAAACCATAAATATATGTGAATATCTATCATAGTACCTGATACTTGGAGGCATTCAATAAGTTTAAAATCTCTTATAACAGGACTGGTTTCATGCAGTGGAATATTATAAAGCAGGTAAAATTAATGAACTAAATACTAAATGTATCAACATGGATAAAACTTTAAAATAATAAAGCTGAATGATAAAAACAAGCTATGAAAGGAGATATAGACTATGATGGGACTTATTAAACTTTTAATATGAACCTAGCATGTTTTTATGGATACACATGTATGTAAAAATACACGAAAGCATGCATGGACATTAAGCACACTAACTTCAGGAGAATAGTTAACTCTAACATGAAAGGAGGGGAAAAGATAGGGCTTTTGTTGTATTTTAACATTTTATTCCTTTACAAAAACGCTATCTAAAAAAATATGGCAAAATGTGAATTCTATTAAATGTAGGCAGTGCATATATGGTTATCTTTTAAATTGGCTTACTTTTCTTAGTTTCTGAAATCTTTCATAATTAAAACTAAAAATAATATTCAATAGAAAAGCAATAAAAGCATTCATCTAGGTATATAGCTTCAGACTAGTTCTTCATACATGAAAAAAATAAGATACTATTTAAAGACTGAATTATGCATTTTGCTACTTGGATCATCTCGCTGTACCTTGGTCTTTTTTTTTTTTTCTGAAGATTTTATTTATTTATTTGACAGAGAGAGAGACAGTGAGAGAGGGAACACAAGCAGGGGGAGTGGGAGAGGGAGAAGCAGGCTCCGCACCAAGCAGGGAGCCCGATGCGGGGCTCGATCCCAGGACCCTGGGATCATGACCTGAGCCAAAGGCAGATGCTTAACGACTGAGCCACCAGGTGCCCTGTACCTTGGTCTTATAATGCAATTTTAACAACCCCAGAATAGGGTCTAGAAATTAGTATATTGTCCCTTTCACTGTGTGTGTGTGTGTGTGTGTGTGTGTGTGTGTGTGTGTATCAATGCAATGAAAAAGAACCCAATTTATCCATATGTTTGCCTGAGTAGCCACCAAAGAAAAACATATATCCCTAATTACTTGCACGAATTACTTTTGAAGGATATCTTGCCACTGCATGCAATCAATTATAACACTGGTTCTATAACAGAACCTAGAGAAAAGTACAGGTCAGGGAAGGGATTATAATTAAATATCGGAATGAAGAGAGAAACAATGTGTCTGCCACATAAAGCCAGGTGAGAGTTTAAAAACAAGCAAGTTGTTGTGTTCACCTGTTTCCTGTATACCCTGTCAAGTTTCAACAAGTAGGCAGCACATATTTTCATCAGACATTTCATCAGACATCTCACTCTGCATTTTCTGAGACTCATGTGCCTGCACCGTTTTCCTGAAGAAAGAACATTTTGAGAGGAAGGAGTCAGGTCACGGAAGGAGGGGGAGTGGCAGGGATGGAGATGACCAGTAAACAGTTTAAGTAATGAGTAACCAATTTTTATAGTGCTAATGAATAAATCCAAATATCTCCACAAATTGAAGAAAAAGTTTTTAAAAGAAGAGCTAAACATAATTTCTAAAGCCCCCAAAATGCAGTTTTTAAGGCCATTTTCCTTAGGTGGTTAATTGTCTTGGCATCCAGTGGAGATGCGTGCTTATTACTATGCAAGGACTTTAATTTATCCAACATGATGACAAGTGTGTTTCATGCATGTTAGTTTATGCACACAAGAACATTAGGCAAGTTTTCTTTTTATTTGGAAATTTATCTTCCCAGTCCCTCCATTTACAAGGTCACATTGGACAATGAAGACTTTGATAGTACAAAATATTCACTTATACTGTCCTATAAGATTCAAATAGTATCCCCAGCTTTCCACACAGTAGTAGCATTTGGCTGCAATTATGATTTGTTCTACATTAGATGAAATATACTTATTTATATAACTCTGTATTTTTAAGATGTCCTAATAAAATGTATTCATTTATTATTTATTATAAAATTGAGTCCTTCTTTAAAATGGATTGACTTTCTTCTATTTCCAATTTTCTTTAATAAGGAGCATCCTCTGTCTTAGTATTATTATAATTTTTAGGTGAAGAAACTGATGCCAAAAGGCAGTCTTTCTCAATTTTTCTCATACCCAAAGAACACCACACCCACAGCTTGGACAAATCCAGGTCTAACTGATTTCAGTTTCATGCTTTCACCCACTATGCAGTCTTAAGTCTCCGAAGGAAAAGAAGAGCCATCGTATCTGAGGTCCGGCTGTAGGAGATTGTGGAGACACAGTGACAGAGTCAGTAAAAGAGTCTTGGTGAATGGGAATGGAAACCTTGGGAGCTACTAACAAACACAAGACCTTTGAAAATGTGAACATCCTGTTCACCATGATAGCAAGAATCACTACACACGAGAAACAAGAACCCCACTTTTTTTCTAAGAGGCTGGAAGCCAATTTGAGAGATTGATTTGGTTGTTGTTTCAGTTCAGCTTCCCCCATCTCAGAATCTTTGCAACTATCTATTTCTGTGGGTGATACTGAGCCAAATTCACTAAAATATATCAGTCTGGCTCAATAATTCATGGGTGCTTTCTAAGGAATACACGCCTAAGAGCACAGCGTTCTGTTATCCCTCCAATTCAATACACCAATGCAAACACTGCTGGACCTGAGCAATAACTTGACTCAGATTTGGTCTGTGCTCTCAAGGTGCTCACACAGATACACAATGCTCATTAAATTGTCTTATGCCCCAACCACTAAGAGGTCTAGAAATAGCCATTGTGAAATGGCTAGAAATACGGTAAGCTACCACAGAGAGGATGCAGTTATCAAACTGCATTTACACTGAAAGTGCCATAGTGCTAAGCAACGAAGAATCTCTTTTTCAGTGCACAACCCAATCGAAAACTTTGTCATCCTGCAAAAACCGAAGGTGCTGGGGCACCGTCCTCGTTGTTGTAATGAAAGCAACAGGGAGGGAAGACACCCACACAAGAAGAGGCACTCACGTGAGCAGAGAAGTGAAAACATCCCCAGATTAACTTTTTTTTTTAAGTAAGAGCATGTATTTTCTAGAACATGTTAAAAGGGAAATAAAGCTGCTTTAGAAGTTGATACATATTGGACTAACAGTGAACTTGGAGCATTTGTCCAAGCAGTGACAAAAACCCAGTCCTGAAACAAAGTAACACTTGCCTCCCAGAAGATTGTGGGGCACACAGAGGAGGGAGGGTGAATTGGATTGGCACGACACAAATGCTCCAGATTAGAACAGAAATAACGTCATTGTTCCCACTGGCTCACGGTGGTCACACACTCAGTTGAGAGCGGCACCCAGTATATGCTAGCGATTTTATTCTGTCTATGTTTAACAAAACAGATAATCGTGTAGGGTTTCATTTCAGAGTGAGGACTTAACTCCTAATTAAGTAATAGCAAATACTATTCTAGCACTTAATATATGCTAAACACTTTTCTAAGCATTTTATATAAGTAATTTCTTTTAATTTTTACAATATCTTTATATTCCTAACGCCTAAAACCAATGGTCTCTTACTAAGAGAATGGATAAATATTTTGTGATACATTCTTACAAAATTATTTATAATCATTATACATTATTCAGCCCTAAAAACAGAATGAACTGCCTATTCAAATGAAAACACATGGCTCTCAAAAAATTACATTGAGAAAAAGAGATAGACATCACAGCGTACATTGTGATTTATTTATTTATGAAGTTCTGCCACTGCCAAACTAATGGATGCTAATAGAAATTAAAACAGGGGCGCCTGGGTGGCTCAGTCGTTAAGCGCCTGCCTTCGACTCAGGTCATGATCCCAGGGTCCTGGGATCAAGCCCTGCATCAGGCTCCCTGCTCGGGGGCCAGCCTGCTTCTCCCTCTGCCACTCCCCCTGCTTGTGTTCCCTCTCTTGCTGTGTCTCTCTGTCAAATAAATAAATAAAATCTTTAAAAAAAAAAGAAATTAAAACAGAGGCTACATGTGATGGGTGGATATATAAATAATTTATTTAATCATCACAAGAATCCTTTGCTGTAGGTAATATTATTATTTTCAGTTTACCGATGGGAAATCTGAGCCACACAAAGGTGAAGTAACAGGTTGAAGGTCACATGGGTAATAGGTGGGGGAGCCAGGGTTCAAATTAAGCAGTCTGGCTCCAGAGTCCATCTCTTAACAGTACAGAAAATCCTCAAGTTTGATTATACTAATGAATTCATATCAGAGAATATTTAGTGAGTACTGTCCACCAGGTGCTGTAGTGAGCATACGGCTACAGAGCTGAACACTACTGTGTACACGTTTATACGTAACCGAGCAACACAAGAGGTCTCACAGGCGAAACTCCATCCGTGACAGGAGTGCAGCGCACGAAGGGAGTGGTCAGCATATTATAAACTGTTTGGCTTTCTGCCCTAACTACAGCACTCAACTTTGTTGCTCCTATTGACAAAAATAGGGAAACGTGAAGCAATTATCATCCCTTTAAAAATTCCTGGTTCACATGTCTTATTTATGTCCTAAAGTGTTACACATTACAACAGCCTCCCCTCCCCACCCTCCACTGTTCTCTCCCTTCCTGTCTCCTTCCTTCCTTTCTCTTTTCTTCCTTCCTTTCTTCCCGCTTCAATCGAGTCATATTTTTCTACTATACCCTAGAACAATGCATTTTCTGATCATTCATTATAAACAATGCAATAGGATCTGTTAAAGACAAAAAAAAAGGGACCTTCTCTAGAAGACATCTTTAAATAGAGTTTGGAAGTGCTCATTTCCTCCCTAGCCTCCCCACCCCGACACCTTGTACAGCTTCCCGTACCTAACTGCAGACCCGCCGCAGTGAGGGGCGCACCCGCACAGACCGCGCGCCCCAGCGCTGAGCTGGGCTCAGCCGGCGCCAGGCCTCGCGCATTCTCACGTCCCATCTCGCTCCGGCCCCACCGACGCCTGAGGGAAAGCACACGACGCGGGGACCAAATCCTGAGGAACTTGGCACAGCGGGGCCACGGCTCCGACACTGGGCCTAATGAGGAAGCGTCAAAACGAATGTTTGAGGGGTTTTGAGCACTTTTCTTTTCCTTCCTCAGAATTTAAAAGTAATCTCCGAGTGGCTGTGTTATATGTGAATAGAGACAAATCGACAGAGAGATGTCTAGGAAGAGATTGAAATGAACAAAATTTACCAAAGATTTTAGGGAAGTACAGAGACCACAGATATACGACATTTTTTTTTTTTTTAAAGATTTTGTTTATTTATTTATTTGACAGAGAGAGAGAAACAGCATGAGAGGGGAGAGGGTCAGAGGGAGAAGCAGGCTCCCTGCAGAGCCGGGAGCCCGATGCGGGACTCGATGCCAGGACTCCGGGATCATGACCCGAGCCGAAGGCAGTCGCCTAACCAACTGAGCCACCCAGGCGCCCCGATATACGACATTTTTTTAGTGATATTTGCTGACCTGAAACCAGTGAACTGTTAGATTGTGTGGATTATTTTCTTTTGCCATTTCTTACTTTTTTTGGAGCATCTTTATGACTAAAATAAAGGAGACCTAAAGGTGCTTCGATGCAGAGTATACAGCTCTCTATAAGGAATGTTGTAATCTATGTTTCATTAGTTCCATTTAGGCAGAATGGAAACCGTCTGACCATTCTGGCCCTGAGAGAGATTCTATTATTCTCATTCCATCTATTTATTATAATGTCTTCTCCATCTCCAAAGGGGGAACTCCCTTAGGCAGAGGGAAGCAAACTCAGGTCCTCTCTTACCAAAGGCAAGTAGAACTTCACAGAACCAAGCTGCATGATATTGAAGATCCCTTCTGTGTTTGTGAAGCCCTTTCCCATAGCCCCTCTCACAACCCAGCGAAGGAAACAAGGCATTTAGGATTATGGTCTCTCACATCCTCCAAGACTTTCTCAAATGTCACCTTATCCGTCTTTCTTTGGCAACTCTTTATAAAAACAGCAATCATCTTCCACCCTGCCCTCTGGCCCTTCCTATCTCCTTACTGATTTAAGTTTTCATTGAAGCATTTAACTCCATCTGGCATATTACATATTTATGTATTTATATATTGTCACTCTCAGTCTACTAGAATGAGCAGAGTGACTTTGTTTTGTTCACTGGCCCAGCCTTGGGGCTTGGAATAGTGCCTGTGAGAATTTGTCAATGTGTGTGGAATGGATGAATAATGAATGAATGAGTAGAATATCAGGAGCACTGGGTGTTATACGAAAACAGTGAATCATAGATCACTACATCAAAAACTAATGATGTATTGTATGGTGACTAACATAACATAATAAAATAAAATTAAAAATAAATAAATATTTGCAATTAAGCACATCTTGTGAGCTACTAACTACTATATGGTCTCTGAAATACTTTTTTAACCTAGTAGATAAAAAAAAAAAAAAAAGAGTAGAATATCAGGGCTCAGGAGAATGTAATTTGCTCAAATTAAAAACTAATTGGTGGTAGACTCTGGACTCCAACTTTGATCTTGGAAATCTGTATCTTAAACTCTTTCTGTAGAAATCCTAAGTGCCCCTTTGCAGCCTGATGCTATGACCCAAAGAATGAAGATATTTGGTCATAGTATGTTCTCAATAAATTTTGTTGCATCTGAATCTGAGTAACTGAGAATGCTACCCACCACAAAAATGTTATGATTTCTCAAGTGCCTAAAAATCTTGGAAAGAACTCCAGTGGGAGGAGTAGAAATACAGATGGTTCCTGAAGAGGTTCCAAGGAGAATAAGAAAAGGAGGTCAGGGCTGTAAATAACTTATAATTCCTGAAGGAATTTATTGAAATCCCCTTAAACACCTTCGTTACTGGACATCCCCATCCCTATTTCTCCACTAATCTTTTCAGAGTGAAATGTATGTTTGTTGTTGTTGAACTTAATGCATGCTCTTCATAGAAATTTATACGTGCACAGAAAAACCCAGAAGAAATCATAAGTTTCCTGCATGGATGCAATTTCACTGTTCAGAAAAATAACTATAACATCCTTCTGCATATCTTTTCATTTCTACCATATGCTATATATTTTAAATAGTTGAGACGTTAATGCACATACTATTTATTTCATACCTGCTGTTTTAGAAATTTAACAATGAATCATATGCATATTCCATTTCATTGAGTATTCTTACAACATGCGTTTAAATGACTACATCTAGCTCTTTTGTATGAATGTAATATATTTAGCCATTCCCATATTTGTAGATATTTTATTATTATAAACAGATACTTACTGTTATAAATAAAGCCATGAAAGTAACATGCAAATAAGTATTTGTAAACCTCTCTGATTATTTTCTTAGAATAAATCCCCTTTTGTAGAATTGATGGTCAAAGAATAAAAACACTTTAAACTCTTGAGGTATGTTGTGGACCTTACATCTGGGAAGGTTATTTTATTTAATTAATTTTTTTTAAAGATTTTATTTATTTATTTGAGACAGACAGAGAGAGCATGAGCAGAGGGGAGGGGCAGAGGGAGAGAGAGAAGCAGACTCCCCGCTGGGCAGAGCCCCACTCGGGACTCCATCCCAGGACCCCAGGATCATGACCTGAGCTGAAGGAAGACATTTAACTTACTGAGCCACCCAGGCACCCCTGGGAAGTTTATTTTAGATTAAACTTTTTTAACAATATATTTCTCTGAAGTTTTGCCAATATTTGATGATTAAAAATTTATTTTCCAACTTGATTGGCAAAAAAATCTCTCTAAACTTTATCTTATGACAAAAACAATATGTATTTATCACAAAAATATGAAAATCTGGACATGAAAAAGAACAAAATAAAAATCACCCATATCCTCATACATACAAACACTGCTAACACTTCAGCATAAATATTTTCAGCTTCGGTTCTTTGTGTGTATGTATGAATGGCCACAGCCACATATCTAAATAAAATCAAATTTATTTATTTTTTATTTTTTTAAAAGATTTTGTTTATTTATTTGTCAGAGAGAAAGAGAGCACAAGCAGGGGGAGTGGCAGGCAGAGGGAGAGGCAGCTTCCCGCCGAGTGGGGAGCCTGATGTGGGACTCGATCCCTGGACCCTGGGATCATGACCCGAGCCGAAGGCAGATGCTTAACCAACTGAGCCACCCAGGCGCCCCTAAATAAAATCAAATTTCTAGAGTGGGAAGAAACATATATCTTTTTAACTAAAAATATCATGAATATGCCCTCCTTCTTATTAGTTATTCACCTATAAGAACATTTTAATGGCTGCTTAGTGTTCTAACATACAAATAGCATTTATCTCACCAGGTCCCCTATTGCTGGTTATGAAGGTTAATTCCAGTCATATCATTTCAAGCTTGTTTTTTTTTTTTTTTTTAAGATTTTATTTATTTATTTGACAGAGAGAGACACAGCGAGAGAAGGAACACAAGCAGGGGGAGTGGGAGAGGGAGAAGCAGACTTCCCGCGGAGCAGGGAGCCCGATGCGGGGCTCGATCCCAGGACGCTGGGATCATGACCTGAGCCGAAGGCAGACGCTTAACGACTGAGCCACCCAGGCGCCCCTCAAGCTTGTTTAATATTAATAAAATATTTTCATGTTTTTAAGTATGGGTAATTTGTCAGTCACTTGTCTCATCTGGATCTTTTTTTTTTTTTTTCTAAAAGATACAGTCATAGTTTTAAGTATTGGATCACTGGAAATTTCTATGGCAGGCAAGAGAAACAACAGGCCAAGGAAGCACTTCTTACTTGGACATGCAGAAGAGAACATCATTGTAATCACCCTAGCTCAAAGCATCTCATTCAAGCCTAATGAGTCATCTAAGCCTGTTACTGGAAAACAGGAAACCTCAAGCTCCAGTCCAATTTTGACATCATCTGCTTTTGTAGTCTAAGGCAACATCTTGTTCTGCAGATAGCATTCTGCACAATGGACGTGATATTTAATGAGCCACCTTACCAGGATTTGCAAAGATGAATACCCCTTGTTAGCCATTCTCAGAATACTGGGAAAGGTGAATGAGTCTCCTTTTTTGCTCAGGTGGCAACTCAAACAGTAAGAGATGCCTGTAAGCTTTGACTTTGGAGATGGAAATTATATGGATACCTAATTGATTCAGAGGGTCTAGCCTATTATCTTCTAGTAATGTAACTAATTACTTGACTTTGCAAAACTGGTCCTCTTGCAATGCTCTGTTTCTCAGACTGCAGAATCAGGAGTCATTTGATCACACTAGCTACAAATATCCCCTCCATAACCACCATCTAATCCATCCTCAGGTACTCTTGACTCATTCTTTGAATGATCAGGAGTCAATCCACTTTTTTTCATCTCAACTCTTACCTCTTTGGTTTAACCCTCCTCCCACATTTCCAGGCCTCTTCCTGGAATCTTTCTGAATCCCCTCTAGCCTCCTTGTAGACACTTCTCCATCTGTAGACAGTGTGAATTTTAGAATATGGAAACCCTACACTTTGTCATGACAGTCTTCCATTATTAGAGTTTTCTAAACTCATCTCAGGTCATTTTACCCCTCATCCTGTCCCTGCTATATAGGTTTGCTTCTAGTTACTCCCACAACACTTTCTCATATACTATTCCCTCTGCTTGAACAGTCCACCACCAATACAACTGTCCCCCTGCTACCCTATCTTCACAGGTTATATCCTATTCATTAAGACTTGAATTTCAATATCATTTCCTTAATGAATACATTCTTGACTTCCCAGTTTAGTTCAAATTCCCTTATTGTTTTCATAGCCTCAGGAACTTCTTTTCCTAGCACAGCTACGATTTTACATGCATTCACTTACATCTATCTGTAACATCAAATTATAAGCCCCATTGTGCAGGCACATTACTGAAACTCTAGTGTAATCTCATAAATGTATCCCCAGCACCTAGCACATGCCAGAACACATGTAGAAAGCAAAATTTAAACATGAAATGAAGGAATGAATAAGTAAATATGTCTTCTTTTCCCTTTACTTATGCCAAGTTTTCTAACATATGACATCCATACTGTACTACTGGTGACTATTTTCATTTAAATTTGACCATCAGCTGTGAAGTGAGAAAACTAATGATATTCTGATGATTTTAAAGATTGTAACTAATTTCCTTTTTCTTACCCAGAAACACACATAATATCTATGTATTGTAAATAAAAATATTCAGTATTCAAATTGTCTTTTTAAGGGTCCTTTGAAAAACATAAGGAACAATTTTTATACCTAAAATATTATTAAAGGACAAAGTTAATAAGGTACTGTATGGGGGAAGATGTCAAGGATGATGAATGAGATGCGCCTAAGCTACAATGGTCAGCAGAGGACAGGAGCCTCAAAGAACAGTCCCTACGCAGATGCATTTCCAAGGTGGGCAACCACCTCTATATGTTTTAATCAGGCCTTCAAATAAATGACTTTATCAAGGACACTTTATTATGTGCACTTTATTATCCTCCAAATTAGCAGAGGACAAAACACTATGTTAATTATGTAAAACTTTAACTTCAGTTCCATCTGAAAATGGAAAATATTAGTTTGCTTACAATGATTAAGCAACTTTTTTCCTCACAGTTCCATGAGGTGTAACAATATAAATGGGCTGGTGCATTTAAGAACGCAACATCTTTGCTCACAAATGTCACTGATGGTGGGTTTTTATGAGCTTGAGATACAAAATAATTCCTAATGTATTAGACATTAAAATAGGGCAGCTTGAGGCAGTGAGGTAATAATGATTAATCAAAGATAATTTTTTCAGTGTCATCACAAAACACTGCAAGATTTCTCTCTCTCTAATATTATGGGACCTAATATTTCCCTTAAACCTTTGTGTTTCTACAGAAGAGCCAAGCCTCATTATAAACTGTGTGGTCATTTGCTTCATCACATCTTGCCCTGGAAATTATGTGAGATACGATATATTTTTTCCTTCAAATGCTATTTCCTTGTCATGTTCAAAGCAGAATTTTATCTGTACCATGGTTTACTTTGATCAATAAAAAGACAATATTCTGGAAATAGCAATGTAAACGTCCCACTGAAAGCTCTATCACACACACAAAAAAACTGGTTATCTTCCTACACTCTTAACTTAGAAAAGCCTTGTTTCCCAACCTGATCTATAGATTCGATGCAATCCCAATCAAATATACAGTGTGGCAAATAAACATATGAAAAGATGCTCTCCATCATATGTTATCAGGGAAATGCAAATGAAAACAACAATGAGATACCACTGCACACATACTAAAATGGCCAAAATCTGGAACATTGACAACACCAAATGCAGGCCAGGATGTAGAACAACAGGAAATCTCATACATTGCTGGTGGGAATGCAAAATGGTAGTCATTTTGGAAGACAGTTTGGCAGTTTCTTACGAAACTAAAGATACTCTTTTCACATGATCCAGCAATCATTTCCTTTGGTATTTATCCAAAGGGGTTGAAACATATGTCCACACAAAAACCTGCACATGATACTTATAGCAGCTTTATTCATAATTGCCAAAACTTGGAAGCAACCAAGATGCCTTTCAATAGGTGGGTGGATAAATAAACTATGGTACATGCAGACAATAGAATATTACTCAGCACTAATAAGAAATGAGCTTTCAAGCTATGGAAGACATGGAGGAAACTTAAATGCATATTATTAAGTAAAAGAAGCCAATCTGAAAAGGCTACATGCTATATTATTTTAATATATGACTTCTGGAAAAGGCAAAACTATGGAGCAGTAAAAAGATCAGTGGTTATCAGGGTTAGGAGCCAGGAGGGATGAATAGGCAGCACAGAAAAGGGATTTTTAGGGCAGTGAAAATACTCTATATGACATTATAATGATGGATACACATCATCAAATATTTGTCCAAACCCACAGAATGTGCAACACCAAGAGTGAACTCTAAGGTAAATTATGGACTTTGGGTAATAAAGACGTGTCCATTACATTCGTCCTTAGTGAGTGATATTGATCATGGGGGAGGCTATGCATGTGTGGAGGCAAGAGGTATATCGAGAATCTCTACACCTTTCTCTCAATTTTATTGTGAACCTAAAACTTCTCTAAAAAATATTAACTCTTAAAAAAAAGAAAAAAAAAAGCCCTGGGCCTTTGTGGGGTGCTAAGTGAACTCTGCTCTCCCTCCTTCTTCCTATGCAAGTAATAGTTCTGTCTAATCACTGCAGTTGAACACTTTTTGCCTCCTATGAACTCTCTATGTTCTCATGTTGGGAAACTGAATTCATATGCTAATATTTTCGTTGCTGGCAAAGGAGAGTCTTATTGAAAGTGTGTGTTCTTTCTTGATTTCTGTGAACTAGCAGGTTTAAAGGACCTATACACCTTTGAATAGCTTTTCCAAATGGACACAAGGAAATGATTATTTCCATTTCTGTTTTCCTTCTTGATAAAATATTCAATAAAATTAAAACATTCCACATAGGAAATGCCAAAACTCAGTATTCAATGCCTCAAAACCTAGGTATTTTTTTTTTATTTTATTATGTTATGTTAATCGCCATACATTACATCATTAGTTTTTGATGTAGTGTTCTATGATTCATTGTTTGCCTATAACACTCAGTGCTCCATTCAATATGTGCCCTCTTTAATACCCATCACCAGACTAACTCATCCCCCCACCCCCCTCCCCTCTAGAACCCTCAGTTTGTTTCTCAGGGTCCATAGTCTCTCATGTTTGTCTCCCCCTCCAATTTCCCCCCCTTCATTTTTCCCTTCTTACTATCTTCTTCTTCTTCTTTTTTTTTTTTTTTAGCATATAATGTATTATGTGTTTCAGAGGTACAGGTCTGTGATTCAACAGTCTTACACAATTCACAGCGCTCACCATAGCACATACCCTCCCCAATGTCTACCACCCAACCACCCCATCCATCCCACCCCCCACCACTCCAACAATCCTCAGTTTGTTTCCTGAGATTAAGAATTCCTCATATCAGTGAGATCATATGATACATGTCTTTCTCTGATTGACTTATTTCGCTCAGCATAATACCCTCCAGGTCCATCCATGTCGTTGCAAATGGCAAGATTTCATTCCTTTTGATGGCTGCATAATATTTCATTATATATATACACCACATCTTCTTTATCCATTCATCTGTCGATGGACATCTGGGCTCTTTCCACAGTTTGGCTATTGTGGACATTGCTGCTATAAACATTGGGGTCCATGTACCCCTTCGGATCACTACATTTGTATCTTTGGGGTAAATACCCAGTAGTGTAATTGCTGGGTCGCAGGGTAGCTCTACTTTCAACTTTTTGAGGAACCTCCATACTGTTTCCCAGAGTGGCTGCACCAGCTTGCATTCGCACCAACAGTGTAGGAGGGTTCCCCTTTCTCCGCATCCCCGCCAACATCTGTCGTTTCCTGACTTGTTAATTTTAGCCATTCTGACTGGTGTGAGGTGATATCTCATTGAGGTTTTGATTTGGATTTCCCTGATGCCGAGCGATGTTGAGCACTTTTTCATGTGTCTGTTGGCCTTTTGGATGTCTTCTTTGGAAAAATGTCTGTTCATTTCTTCTGCGCATTTCTTGATGGGATTATTTGTTCTTTGGAGTGTTGAGTTTGATAAGTTCTTTATAGATTTTGGATACTAGCCCTTTATCTGATATGTCATTTGCAAATATCTTCTAAAACCTAGGTATTTTAAACAACATTATTTGCACACAGTGAAAATAATTCTTTAGGGGTTCTCAACTAAGGGCATTTGACAATGTCTGGGGACATTTTTGGTTCTCACAACTTGGGGGGTTACTGACATGTAGTTGGAAGAAGGCAAGGATGCTCCCAAACACCCTACAATGCATAGAACATTGAATTTGTCTAATGTACTTGACAAAGAACTGTCCAGCCTCTAATGTCAACAATGCTGAGGTTGAAAACCCTGCTTTAATATAAATGAGTTAAAGGAAAGGTTCAAATAGGATAGGTTGTTGGATATAATACTGGGCAAGTAGCTATCTACTGAATGGGTTTTGATATAATACAAATACTGAAGTTTATTTCCAAGTGGCCATTCAGGCATTTATCGAACAAATATTTATTGAGCACCTATTATGCATCAATAACTATATGAGTTCCTAGGGATATAACCCTGAACAGAACATAACAAAATATGATTTCACTTCACCAGAAGTTACGTTTCAGTTGAGAAATAGAAAACAAAACAAATTAAAAACATAGATTGTAATGAATGGCATAAAGGAAAAAAAACAAAACAAAAGGGGGCTCTTACAGAACATTGAGAAATAATCAGAAATGAATAAAATAAAAATGCTCAACATGCCATAATATTACTGAAGTGTCTGGACAAAATGAGTATATTATTTTGTGCTGTGAGAGCCACCCTAAGAGCATATTCAAATTTTATCCATTACTTACCAACGACCTTGCTGAGGAAGAAAGCCTGATTTGAGCACCCATTTCTTATACTCTTTTGTAAAAGATGACCAGAATGCAATACTAAAAAGGCTTTTCAAGGCATGCATCAATTTGAATATATTGCCCTGGTTATGTTTTTTAAAAAGGTTTTGGGGGATTTGCTAATAGAGTTAAGTAAGTGTAGCATATTACATGTTCCTTATATGAAAAGCATATTGATGGAAAGCACATAATGAAGGAGAAGCCACCCAAGTGAGTAGCTCAGCACAGCAATGCCTGAATTGTGAAAATACTTCATCACGTGTGATCTAAAATATCCTGTGGAGTTTTAGGCTTCCAAAGGAAGGTAAGCGATTTCTCTAAGATAATCCAATGCAAAACTATTCCATACCAAAATTTGAACGTGCTGTGCCTTCTAGACCTTTTTCTTTGGTAGATAAAGACCCATCTCCCATCTCCTCGTCTGGAGTACACAATGGCCTTCCTATTATCCCTGCTCCTTTCTTGCTCTTCTGAAACTCATTTTCCACAGAGTAGCCACAGGGAATTTTTTTTAACATAAATCAGATCCCCCTTAAACTCTGTAATACATTTTTACATTACACGCTAGAAAAACAAAGGTCCTTAATATTCTTAACAAGGGACTGTATTTTCTGACCCCTGCCTCTAGCTCCTGATTCTTCTGTCCCTACTCTCTGCATGATTCTGCGTCCATCACAGTGACTTCTTTAATTTTTTTTTTAAGATTTTATTTATTTATTTGACAGAAAGAGACAACGCAAGAGAGGGAACACAAGCAGGGGGAGTGGGAGAGGGAGAAGCAGGCTTCTCGCGGAGCAGGGAGCCCGATGTGGGGCTCTATCCCAGGACCCCGGGATCATGACCTGAGCTGAAGGCAGACGCTTAATGACTGAGCCACCCAGGCACCGCTTTACTGTGTCTTTTCCCACCTCAGGGCCTTTGCACCTGCTGTTCCCTTCCCCTTCTCCTACCCTGGATCTCTCTACCTAAAGGAAATCTGCTACCCTATCCCCTAATTCTCTATTTCATTACACTGGTTTCTTTTTTTCTCTTTATAACATTTAACGTGGTTTATAACCATATATTTATTTTTAGTTACATATTTATTGTCTGTGTTCCCAAATAAAATGTTAGCTCCAAGAGGTTGAAGCCATGCTACTTCATCTTCAATTTTAGTGCCCAGCATCTAACAGGTTGTTGGGTATACAGTAAGGATTAAATATATATTAACTGAATGAACAAATCAACAATGTAAAACGAATTCATTTGTTTAATAACAGTTACCCTTGCAGACCACAATTTGTAAAACATCAGCAATTACTACAATTATAGAGTTTATGAAGGGCACTTTATAAAATACTAAATATAAATAGTAGAGTCGTTTTCACATATGCTTGAATTTTACATGTAGGAATTGTGTACATGTATCACACAACTAAAATTTCACACATTAATTTTATCTTTTATTTATTTTTTAAAGATTTATTTATTTATTTTAGAGAGAGAGGGAGAGAGAGAATCTCCAGCAGAGGCCCCACTGAGAGAAGAGCTGGAAATGGGGCTCAATCCCACAACCCTGAGATCATGACCTGAGCCAAAATCGAGAGTCAGAGGCCTAACCAACTGAGTCACCCAGGCGCCCCTCACACATTAATTTTAAAAGCAATGCATATATATTTTTAGAGGAAAATATTTCCTTTCAATAAAATCATGAGGTACAATGTTATTACATCAGTATCACCAAAGTGTAGTTACTAATATAACACATCCACTAAGAGGGGGTCACCTGGGTAAACAAATCCAATGGAAGTTTTCTACCCGATAATTGTCTATGGTAAGGAGACTTCTTTTCTATAGACCTTTTATGTACAAGATGATTTTCTGGCATTATTTATGGATTCCCTTTTTTCCAGAGAAGATATACAATATAGTGGGGAAAGGATGTAAAGTTCAAGAGCAGCTGACCTCTCTTTCCAGTATGACCAGTTCTATAGGTCCAAGTTCTTGGGTAGGATGTTCAACACTGTTAGGTCCCAACATCTTCACTTGTGAAATGAGATATAGTCCCCCATATGTTTTAATACACTATGTCAGCACCTTTTCTAAACATCTCTCCAGAGTAAGATAGCTAATCACCTCCTCTTTTAATTCCTCCTCCCCATCACTGCTAGCAGCATGTTAGGCCATTTAGACTTGTGTTGTTCAATATGGTAGCCATTAGCCATACATGGCTATTGAAAACTTGAAGCATGGCTAGTTGAATTAATGTGTGCTGTAAGTATAAAATACACATAGATTTTGAAGATGGTACAAAAAGAAAATGTAAAATATCTTTATGATTTTTGTATTCATAACACGTAGAAATTATAATATTTTGGATATATTAGGTTTAATAAAATACACTATGAAATTAATGTCACCTGTTCATTTTATTCCTTTTAACTAGGCTCCTAGAAAACTTAAAATTACTTATGTGGCTTGCATTTGTGACCTGCATTATAATTCTATTGAATAGCCTGATAGTTTCTCAGTTTGTAATTATTTGTTTGCCTTGGGAAATGTTGCAAAAATGTATTACTAAAATTCCTTCAAACTTGAATCTCCAAGTCCCTATAAATCTGTGATCATATAACCAAATGGGATTATTACTATGGATCACCAATAATACTACTTGAGATCCAGCACTACAGTGCAACCCCTTGATTGATACCCTTCATCTTATTCTTTTTAAATAATAGTTTCAAGCACCAACAATCTCAAGGAATCATCCCACATTAGTATAATGATGAAATACTGAGAAATATCAAAGTATAGTTTGGCAAGAATGTTAAACACTCATACCCTTAACACAAAAACATACTCTCTCACTCTTTTATCTCTGCCATTAGACACCTATGAGATTTGAGACAAGATATTCACCATTCTGAGCCTCGGTTTTCTTATAAATGAAGTGATGGGTGGTGTTAGGAGAAATGAAAATTAGCTACCATAATTCTGATATATCTAAAATATAATATGAGGGCGCCTGGGTGGCTCAGTTGGTTAAGCAACTGCCTTCGGCTCAGGTCATGATCCTGGAGTCCCTGGATCGAGTCCCGCATCGGGCTCCCTGCTCGGCAGGGAGTCTGCTTCTCCCTCTGACCCTCCTCCCTCTCATGCTCTCTGTCTCTCATTCTCTCTCTCTCAAATAAATAAATAAAATCTTTAAAAAAAAAAAAAATAATATGAAACATTAAAATGGGTAAAATAATAGAATGTGAGAATAGCTCCATATTTGGGCCTCATAAATTCACCCTTTCAATTTCTCTAGACCTTGTATCCATTTAATGACTGGACAGAACACAGCTCAAATTTTACCTCATTTAAAAGAGAAAATAAATGAGTTTCTAAAATAAAAAAAATGGGGGCATGTGGGTGGCTCAGTCAGTTGGGCCTCTGGCTCTTGATTTTGGCTCAGGTCATGATCTCAGGGTTGTGGGATTGAGCCCTGTATTGGGCTCTGCACTCAGCACAGAGTCTGCTTGTCCCTCTCCCTCTGCTCCTCCCCCTTCTTGTGCTCTCTCTCTCTCTCTCAAATAAATAAATAAATAAATAAATAAATAAGTATTTTTTAAAAACAAAATAAAATAAGTAAGATGAAAACAGAGAGGGAAAAAAACCAGAAGAGACTCTTAACTATAGGGAACAAACTGAGGGTTTCTGGAGGGGAGGTGGGTGGAAAGATGGGGTACCTGGGTGATGGGCATTAAGGATGGAACTTGATGTAATGAGCACTGGGTGTTATATGCAACTGGTGAGGCACTAAATTCCACCCAGGAAACTAATAATACACTATAGGTTAACTACATTGAATTTAAATTAAGAATTAAAAAAATAAAATAAAATAAAAAGATGAATTGATATCAAATTCATCTTTTGAAAAGTGATAAAGCTTCTACCTTTTTTTGCCTTATAATGTGGCTGCATAATGAATAAGAATTCTTGTGATATATTAAACTTTAACACACCCATCCCTTAGGAGAGCTTGAAATCATTCTCCAAGTTAAAATGAGGATGAAAGTTATGTTTGATAATCAAGTGTCATTTCAGTCATCACAATACCATCATCTGTCATAATTATGGATTCACAAGTCTTCAAATTCACTGATACTTTAATTAGGAAATTATTTGTTTAATTTCATGTTACATCCACTTACTGTAGGCTCAAGTGATAAAATATTCTGAAAGTTAATTTTGTTTAAGATTCTTTATATATATATATATACTCTTATTAAGCAAACATTTATTTAACGTCTCCCATACATCAGTGTCTACACAGAGAAAATACATAGTCCCTGCCCCAAAGAGTATAATTTTATATTCTCAAAGAGACTCCATATAAAATAGCTTATGATCTTAGTGGAAGCCATGTGACTGAAGGTAAAGAACCAAACACACACAAAATTGGGAAATAGGTAATATTTTTCTTTACTCCTTACCCCTTCAGGCCACCCCCAACTTCCATTCTCTTTATTTGCTAGGTACCACTTCACTTTCCTCCAATAAGGGCTTGGTTTTCTCAACAAACATGGTTTATTCAAGTGATCTTTTTAATTTCTTAACTCATATTACTCTCAACCAATATTATTAAGTGCTAACTATGTGCTAGGCAATAGGATCACATGAATAAGACTCAGTGGCTTCCCCCACAAGGTTCATATTCTAATTAATAACTACATTTAAAGCAAAGAACTCTTAAAGATCAAAGAAGTAAGTATTGAGATGTGGGCTTTGGGGCAACCTGGAACGATGTTAGGTGATATTTGGTGGAAAGGAGGATTTGTCTACTTCCTTTTAAAAAAGAAAAGAATATCAACAACTTTATCTTTTGTTCTGATGACCAATTCATACAAATAAAATCTTGTATCTTAAGACCAAGTGAAAAAAAAATTTCCTAAGCATGATTTCTAATATGTAATTTATTCATGAAAGTAACGTCTACAGAAAATATATGTTCAAATACTAAGAGTTACAATGATAATTGAAATTCTTGCTTTAAAAAAACCCCAGTATTTTGCAGTGACAGGGTGAGTACACTGCATGAATACGCTAATCACTGTTATGTAAATATGTGCATTTTTTTTTTTTTTACTAATGATGGTTTTATATATTTTAAAAGTAATTTTATTTCACAAGGTACTTGGACTTAAAATATTATGATACCCAATCAGCATCAAAAATGCACAATTTGAATACTATTGAAAAATCACAATGGTAAACTTGAAATTACATTCCCTACTCATAATTATAGTAAAAAAAAAAAAATCTAGCTATTAAACCATAAAATCTCTATTTTTTTTTTCTCTTTAGAACCCCTAGGGCTCTTGCTAGATAAGTTCAACTGGTTAATGTATAAAAGTCATTCTATTTCTATTTCAGAAGAATATTCAAGATTCCAGCCCCTTGGTTTTTCCATTTTCTATTTTAGAAAAGCTGGTCTTAAATTTGAAAGTCAAGTATGGTTATGGGAAGAAAATGCACATAGGATTTTAACTGCCTTTCTCATAACCACAGCCATCTTTAGCTAAAGCAGAAAAGAATTCCCTGAATCTCTGAAAAAATTCCGTATCTCTTCTCTTCTCTTAGCTCATCTGGCACTCATCTAGACACCACTGGGACAACAATATTTTCTATGGAAGATGAAGCAAAAACTGGGAAATGCCCACTCATCAGTTGTTTTTAAATAGCTATACTTTGAGGCTCAGGACCTTGACTGCTGGTCTTTTTCACCACCCACTCAATACTTGCTATTTGACCTTCAATGCTGACAAAATTCTGGCTCCGTTCCCAAAGGCAGGAGACTGCAAGGCATGTAAGAATGAGAATCCTTGAGATAAAGCTGAACTCTGAGCATGCATCACAGTTTTCTTCAAAGAGAATTAAAGCACATTTCCAGGAATTATTTGGTTTCTACTTGTCATCTCCCATTCTGTCTCTACCAGGTCAGCAGTGATGCCTAGGCAGGGTATAAACCATTTTTGTCAATCCTTTTGTTTTACAATGGTGAAAACTAAAATCAATGGTTTCCACTTACACTGACTAACTTTTCCTCACACACGTCTAAGAGTTGTGGCAAAAATGTTGAAAAAAGTGAGGGTGTTTATGTTAAATTTTAAGTAATTGTATCTTTAGATCTACTTGAAAGTACATTAGTAATTTGGATAAAAGTTGTAGGGAGCGTCCCACAGTAAAATTGGGTCTACTGTAAAGTATGTTCTTCCAAAGGGCAAGCATGGCAGATGGCAGATACTCAATGAGTGTTTATTTTAATTAAAAAAGAAGAAGAAAGGAGGGAAGGGAGAGAGGGAAAAAGGGAGGAAGGAAGAAAGGGAAGAAGGAAGTTTTTCCATTCCAAACCAATTAAACTCTCATTTACATTAAATAGTCATTTTCTAAACATTAGCATCTTTGTGCTACCAATTCACTGCCTTGCAATCAGACACTATGCATTGCTTTAAGAGGGTATTCTCCTTTTCTTCTTAAAAAGGGGATAATCTAAATTAATACGCAAAATACTCATTATAGTGATTTGTACAAAAATACGGCATGGTATGGAAATTTTCAGCAGTGGCTTTTAAAAAATATTGGATTTAACTTCTGGACTTACAAATAAGAGGGAAACGTTTGTGAGATGAAAATCTACATTTTTTTTTTTTTTTTTAAGCTCTTGACTCTACCTTGAAAGCATTCTTTAACATATAGGATTAGTATATAACATATATACATTTATCAGAATAGTTTGACCATAGATGTCTCAAAACTAAAAGCTCCCCCCAAAAAAGCACAAAAACACAAATGCAAATTTGCATCTCAAAATTGACACAGTGTCCTTCCCTTTTGCAAAATGGAAGTACCTTTGTTGTAAGTTTAACAACTGTTGAATTGGTTGCCCTGAGGCACACCCAGCCTCCATTCTACCAACTCATTGCTCCAGCCAAAGATACATCTCTAGCTAAATCCAGAGAGGAATTACTAGTCTCAAAAGAGAGAATCAAAGACAATGATACCTTGATAGGAGAACCAAAGGAACAAAAGGTTTATGTATCTCTGGGTAGGATTAGCCAGAGGTGTAGAAGGTGTTACCAGGAGCCAGGTTCATTACTTAGTAAGTGTTCAGACATGCCCCAAACTGGCCATTATCATGATTACATGATAAAAAGAACATGTTCAAATATTAAATGTAAAAGATAAAACTTCCTTTCCCTAGTCAAGCTTACCAGTGCTACAATACCCCGTCCTCTGGTTTTTGTATATGTGTGTTGTAAGTTGAAAAGAATTTATAGAATATTAATAAAAGATATATTTCAAGAGTTATTAAAATTTCAAGCTAGAAGAAATTTAGATGTTCTCCAATGCAATTTTCTATTTTTTTTTTTTTTAAGATGAGAAAATGAGACCGTGGAGTCATTAATTTTTCAGATTTTTAAGTGGCAGAGTTAGGACTAAAATCCAGGTCCTCTGATCTCTGCTAGACATCAGTTCCGTCTGTTATCAAACATAATTCACCTCCATGCAAATGCCCACAGAAGCTTTACTCTGCAGAGCTAGAAGGAGATGGTGAAGTTTATTGATCTCTATCCATCATACGCCATTGGTTCTGAGGTCCAACGCAATTTCTTTACAAAGTTGCCTTCTCTTGCAAGCTTCACCTTGCCAGTGATTTACCTCTCAGAATATCACCTGATGTCCTATAGATAGGAGAGGACTTCTCATGCTTCCTCATTTTAAATCAGAACTAAATTAGAAACTTTATGGGTCAGAAAAAGAGGTCAGGTATTCAGGGTACAAAGACTTCAATCACTGTCTTCATATTCCCTCCCCTGTATGTTAGAAATTTTGCACTGATGATAAAACATAAAGGCTAACATTTTTGAAACCTTAGAAAGGCAATAAAGATTTAGTTTGTTTTAACCCCCAATTACTAATTTAAAACAATCCCAAGCATAAAAGTAGAGAGTCATCACTTTGAAAAATTATGTATGTGTACTCTTCCATTATAATTTTTCATAACCACACACTTCGAAGAATGATGTGTTCATGTTGAACATCAGTTTATGATACTCCTTCAGTCAACAGATGTAAATTGAGTGTGCCAGACGCTGTGCTATGTGAGAAGTCTTTGGACTCAAGCAGTCACAGTGAGATAAGAAAGATAGTAACAATCCTCTGTGGCAAATGCTATCACATAGATATTCACAAGAATCTATGAGAATTCACAAGAGGAAGCTACTAATTTCCACCTCCATGCCCCAGCCTGGGCAGAGAATGAAGAAGGAAATCATGGATGGGCACAGTGACATGAAACATGCTTTTATTTTCTCTTAAAAAAACAAAAGCGTTTACATTTAAGACCAGCACAAGGCATTTAGCAAGCAGGAAGCATCATCAATACAGTATTAAAGAGCAATAGGGGCGGGCGCCTGGGTGGCTCAGTTGGTTAAGCGACTGCCTTCGGCTCAGGTCATGGTCCTGGAGTCCCGGGATCGAGTCCCGCATCGGGCTCCCTGCTCGGCGGGGAGCCTGCTTCTCCCTCTGACCCTCCCCCCTCTGATGTGCTCTCTCTCTCTCATTCTCTCTGTCTCAAATAAATGAATAAAATCTTTAAAAAAAAAAAAAAAAAGAGCAATAGGGGCTTTTATGGAGGATCTGATCATGTGCATACATAATCTTCAGTCACTGGTCCACGGAGAAAGCAACATTGGTTGGGCTGAAACCATTTCCAGGATCGAGGCAAGGATGATGAGAAATCCCTAGCTAATGAAGTCACCAGCTCACAGGCCTGTTTCTGCTGTGTGTGCTCTTCCCTCAGGCCAGAACATCCTTCCCTCTTCTCCTTGTGTGACTGACTCTTGGTTTTTCCACCACCCTTACCACCATTGCCGCACCATTATTGTCTGTCTAGGTATCTATTCATTTCCTTCATACCACTTCATTATGTTATTAATATGTATTAAATGGCTGTCTCCCTCATTATAACTTAGCTTCACAAATGCAGTGACTTGTTTTATATCAAGTACTATACCTGGCTTATGTCATTATGCATACACCTATTCATGAAATACAGAGGGAAGGAAGGATGGAAAGAAGAAAGGGGAAAGGAAATCAAGAGTCTATCCTATCAAGTGGATGGATGCAACTGAATTTATTTCATCTGTTAACATGCTGCTTGTTTAGACCACTGTTTGTCAGATTTGACTAATGTATGCATGTCTAAAGAAAAAATTTCTCACTGGCTTTTAATGTAAATATTTTTATGGTAATAAAATAACATATTAACATACAACTCAAAGAGATGTACAAATCTGTGCTAAATAAACAAAAAAAAACTAAACTAAAAAATCCTAATATAATTATATAATATAATTAATATCATTTAATTATCAACATCAGAGTGATCTACTAGATGATGTTATTTTTAAAAATTAATTACAACTCACATGAATTAGGTACTGATTACTCTAGCATAGGGAGCATGTGATGTCTCAGTTTGCCTACCACTTATCTCTGTCTCAACAACTGAGAAACCTTTCTTAAGACAGCACTACATGGTACTATCATTTGGCCTTCACTTTTAGGGAATGCAACATTTTCTGTATTAAACATACCTCTGTTCTTTTACTGGGTCAATTAAGGAATACAACCTGGGGCCAATGAATGGGATTCTAAAAAACAGCTATTGAAAACATGAGGCAGCCCTCAATTATATAATCGTTATATAGATTTTTTTTTTTAGATTACTATGAACACTTAAATAATTCTGGGTGAGAATTCATCCATCTCCCATTTTGAGAAACAGGCACATCTGAATTATTGTCTATTCTCTGGCTTCAGGGCTTATAGAAAAAGACCTAGATTTGAAACTCTGCTCAAAACACAAGCTATGTAAATCTAAGCAATTTTCAATTCTATTGAGCATGAGAACCCCTATATACAAAACTGTAGTCCTCTCTGATTCTCAGTGTCTTCCTCTTTAAGTTGATAGACTTAGAACAGTTGATATTCAACACCATTTTGTACGAGATATATGGATCGGCATGCCACTTAAAATGGTAGCATGATGGCATTTGCCAGAGCCTGTAGAAATATCTGAGTCTTTCTTTCAATAATCACCTGTCACCATGAGACAAAGGCACTAAAGCAAGACTCAAACCACTTTCTTATTGGCTCAGGCTTTGGCCCAAAAGTCCTGTAAAGATTTCTGATAAAACAGTGTTGACAAAAGAAGACTCCTTTTCCCTATGCAGGGTGAGTGTAAGAGGCCTTGAACCATCGTGTCTTATTTCCTCAATTTTTCCTCAAAAGCTCAAATCTAAGTCTTGCCATGCCACTGGGATGTAATGCCTCATCCCAGCAACAGATTTGAAAGAGTGAGAATAAGGATGAGAGAAAGGTGACCGAGAGACAGAGAGAGAGAACTGGGGAATGTTCCAAAGCAAGAGGCCTCCTACTGAGACCATCCTGGAGAGGCACAAGAGCCCCTAGAACAGTTGCTGGAGATAGGATGGAGGAAAGGAGTACAAGCAAGGCAGAGAGATGCAGAGATACAAAAAGTGACTCAGAAAATCAGAGAGATTCAGGGAGTCAGAAATTGTTTCTCTAATGAAGGATCAGGATCCAGTTTTTTATACATTGGGCCAAGAATAAACCAGCTGCAAGGGTAAAGGGATAATTGGCCCTTTTTCCTCCTACATAGTAGTCCCTTGAGAACTAAAGTGGGGGATGGGGATTAATGTCTGGGCATGCACCAGATTGGCCTTTTAAACCCATTATTGTGAACCATCACTAGCACAGTGGCCAGTGAAAAAGCCCTCAAGTGTGACTTGCCAAGGAAGAACTTCCTCTCCTTGGGGTTGGAGTAAGGAGAATGGGAGGGAAGCCGAACATTTTTCATCTATTCAATTCCATTAAATTACAAAAATTAACGTCATTCCTTGCCCAAATCTATTCTCCAACATCATCCTATCAGCAGGTGTCCAAGTCCCGTAGCCTTGTGTCTTCTAGTCATAACTCTGAAATAGATACATAATTTAAAAGAGGACCTTTACTGTGAATCCTTTTAGGTTCCCCTCTAGGACTTCAGTGACCAGTGGTACATTCCAGATTTGCTTCCATAGAAATCCACAAAAAAGAATGACAGAAAGGTGGGTTTGATAGGCCAGCACATGCTCTACTCAGTTTCCTGCCACATGTCCAAGAGGATACTCTAGCGTACATTTCCTATTAGCCATTTCCATGTTATGTATAGGAATTCAGAAGACAATCATCAGCCACAGCCGCTGCTATGTATCACTTGTGTCTTGTGTTAGAAACAGAGTGCATCCCATCTGCTTCTGTTCATGAAATCGTCTTCGTGGTATGAGTTTGTAAAGAGAGCCAGAAGTTAAAATATAGGTTTATTAGGGGGTATTGATGAATCAGAGCAGTGTAATGTGGGAACCACCTGCAGATGTCTACAAAACTACGAGCGGTTCAGTTCACGAATGACTACAAAAACTGAGGATTAGATGTAGGTACCTGGGTTGCAGCAGGCCATGCATGCCATCTTGGATACGTGCTCTTTGAGCACATCTCCCAACAACCAAGCATTGCCTACAGAAGGCCAACACCTCCTTCCTCTCCTAGGACTTCTCAGCAAAAAATTATGAGTTATTAACATAATTCTTGGAACCCACAGTGTGCCTCTAAATTGGCATCATTATTTCAAAAAGTACAGGGTTCTTCAGCAAGGATCTATGCATGCTCTATTCCTATTTATTAAATTAAGTATTCATTTCTTTTTTTCTCTCTCTCCCATTTGAAAAATATGTGTACTCAGAAACCTCTTGACACTAGTTTGGATCCTGCCCACCCCCTCAGAACATTTATTTTTTTTCCTTCCTGTCCTTCTTATACTATTTATTTCACTGTTCTGCCTGGTTTTGTCAATTGTTAGCTTTGGGCCATAGATTTTTTTAATCCTTATTAAATTCAGTCTCCCCATGTATAAAAAACTATGCATATAGTATTGTAAGAATTAATGAGATAATACTATAAGTAGAGTTCTGAACATGGACCATAACACATAACAATTCATAATAAATGTTTACTCCCTTTTGTCTTCTTAGAAAGCCCCAGTAGAGTGAGAAATTACCTCTTAAAATGTATCTTCAATTTTTATTAGCTGAAACTCATTTCAATTGCCACTCCAATAAAAAATTTGTAATTGAGGAATGGCTTGAGTTAATTACACTCTAAAATAAGTTTAACTAAATAAAATTAGTTTCTAGAATTCAGTAAAATCGCTAATATACTTCGCAAGAAAAAATCTGAAATTTTCAGACAGACATCAAACAGAAAGTTAGACAACTACCAACTGTGTGGAATGCCACATAATGCAAGTCCCATGGACAGCATCACACAACTCCTATTTCTCAATCTAGAATAGAAAAGGAGAAAACAGGTCAGAAACAAAAATGCAATTTCTGTTAAGGTAGCTGAGCAGAGGCATATAAACTTCGACAACAAATTTTGCTGCTAAAAATTATTTCTATGAGCAAAATAAATTATGTGATTCAAATAATTAAAATAGGTTGAAAGTTTTGATTCAAACTATTCTCTGAGATCCATAAGTAGTTTGAGGTTTTTTCATTTTCCCCCATAATATTAAGATATCTTATAAGAACTGAAAAATTAGTATCTGATAGTTACATTGACCTCGTTGTAAAGGCTGTGGATAGTGACACAAAGAATCTCGCACACTCTGCTTTGAAAAATGAATTAAATTGATAGAATTTCAAGCAGTAAACAGTCTGATGTAAAACATGAATCATTTACGCATGTTTTAAAAATTCAGCCAAGTTGTCTATATTGCAAGTTTTGCATCTCATAATTTTAGAAGGAAAGGGCATCAGAGGGGGCAAACTCATTCAAATCTTTAAAACATTCTCAAGCATTTTTAAAAGTCAAAAAGAGAAACAATATTTTAAATAGGCACTATCTTTTTTTCACAACAGCATGTGAAATGATGACGCTTTAAAGAGGAAGTTTTGAAAACACTGAGAATTTTAGATAAGTAATTATGTCACTATCTGTGATGATGACTAAAACTGCCTTCACTAAAGATCTATGCTCAAATATTCAAAATGCAGACTAACAGAACACTTAGATCATTTGTGAAATCTTTGTATACTTTGAAAATGGAATTCCTGCTTATATTCCCCTTTACTCTACCCTTCACTCTAAAGGTAAATTACCCATTTCCAAAATAATTGTGAATATTACAATGTAGATTTTATAGGCAAATGTAAAGATTTAGGAAATAAATAAAAGTATTAGCTTACTGGAAGAATCATGAGAGTTTACTTTTTAGAAAGCACGAGCATTTGTGTGGCTAAGCAAAATTTCTAGAAACCTGACTCTGAAAGTGTCACATGACTCTAGAAAGTGACTCTGAAACGATCAGTTTCATGTCTTCCTTTAACAGAGGAAGTATGGGGAGAAGTGATTAATTGAAGGTGACATACCTCACTAATGGAGGAACAAAGTCCATGACCCAGGATAGCCCTGAGGTTTCATAAAAGACAAAAACTGACAAGATGTAGAAAGTCTCCTTTAAAAATCTAAAGAAAATGTAAGTATTGAGTCTAAGCATTTAAAACAAAACAAAACAAAAACAAAAAAATACCTAGGAAAAAGATTCAAAGTAGATTCAGGAATTTGGCCCTGGAAAGCTGTCTGAGAATGTGTTACAGTCTTACTGCTGATGTTTCCTGCCTGCCTTCCCTGAAGGAGGTTCTCAATGTTAAATAACAGAGTTGAGTTAGGGTTATGTTGGCTTATTTAAATAATCAGTGCATGCTGAAAGCAAGGCCAGGACTATGGCACATTTGACCCATATATCCAGGTCAGTGAGCTCATATCTATAGGTTCAGTTCTTTATTCTAATGACCTCATTTCTCAAGATTGTCCACAAGGGAGGCCAAGCAGAAGGTGTGCATCTATTTATCCAAAATATGGTTTTAATTCTAGTGAGGGATGCCATATTATTTAAGCATTTGTGACCCTGTACTTAGAAAATATATTCAAATAGGAATTCAGGCTCACAAAAATTAGCTGAGGATTATGCTAATGCACTGAATGGATTCTGTTAATCTCTTCTATGGATATGACACAAACAGGAACAATGAGTTAGAAGAGAAAGATACTTTATTCTAAGTGAAAATATATGTAGTGCTTATTATGATAAATTTTTAGTATAATATGTTAAGATATTAAAAATTATATTTGCCTAGCTAGAGAAATTAAGCAAGAAAAAGAAATAAAAGGCACCCAAATGGGATAGGAAGAAGTAAAACAGTCACTATATGGAGATGACATGATACTATATACAGAAAACTCTAAAGACACTAACAAAAAGCTGTTAGAACTAATAAAAAAAAATTCAGTGAAGTTTCAGGATACAAAATCAATATAGAGAAATCTGTTGTATTTCTATATACTAATAATGAAATATGAAAGAGAAATTAAGAAAACAATCCCATCGATACATGCACCCCTATGTTTATTGCAGCATTATTTATAATAACCAAATTATAGAAGTAGCCCGAGTGTCCATCGACTGATGAACGGATAAAGATGTGGTATATATACACAATGGAATATTATTCAGTCATAAAAAAGGATGAAATCTTTCCATTTGCAACAGCATGGTTGGAGCTAGAGAGTATAATGCTAAACGAAATAAGTCAGAGAAAGACAAATACCATATGATTTCACTCATATGTGGAATTTAAGAATCAAAACATAAGAACAAAGGGGAAAAAAAAGAGATAAACCAAGACTCTATATATAACTATAAAGAACAATCAGAGAGTAAGAAAAAAAGAATAGAATCCAACCCAATCAGATACCACCACGGTGGCCAGCACCACTACCTGTCTTCTTCCTGCCTAAGGAAAGAAGTATGGGGGGAAAGTCATAAGCCCCTCAAAGGCAAAGAGAAGGAATTGCAGAAGAATCGCTAGCAACTGGGGAGATTGGCAGGTTGTTCCTCACTCTGTAATGTGATTGGGGTGTTCTGAACCTATCACTGAGTAAAGGGCAAAAGAACGGCAGGGCAGAGAAAATTTTGTGACAATGTGAAGGAGCCTGCCATACTACGTTTGTCCTATCAGCCATACTTGAATTTCCAGGAGACCAAGTTCAACCAGGGAAGGTGGGACACCTGGTAATGATATCCTGGCAGCAAGAAGCTGTGGGTGTACTGCCCACTCGGAGAGCTGAAGGGGGAAAAATGAGGACAAGGTATCGATTGCCCCATCTCCAACAGAACCATGAATTCATCCAGAGAAACAAGAGCAACCACTGTAGTCCCCTACAGTGATAGGCTCTTAGAGATGCATTTGTCCTTGATCTCTTCTTCCCCTCTGTCAGTTCTCAGTATGAGAGGCCTCAAAAAGAAGTAAAGAAGACATTCAAATGGCCAACAGACACATGAAAAAGTGCTCAACATCACTTGGCATCAGGGAAATCCAAATCAAAACCTCAATGAGATACCACCTCACACCAGTCAGAATGGCTAAAATTAACAAGTCAGGAAAAGACAGATGTTGGCAGGGATGCAGAGAAAGGGGAACCCTCCTACACTGTTGGTGGGAATGCAAGCTGGTGCAACCACTCTGGAAAACAGTGTGGAGGTTCCTCAAAAAGTTGAAAATAGAGCTACCGTACGACCCAGCAACTGCACTACTGGATGTTTACCCCAAAGATACAAATGTAGGGATCCGAAGGGGTACGTACACCCCGATGTTTATAGCAGCAATGTCCACAATAGCCAAACCATGGAAAGAGCCCAGATGCCCATCGACAGATGAATGGATAAAGAAGAGGTGGTATATATATACAATGGAATATTATGCAGCCATCAAAAGGAATGAAATCTTGCCATTTGCAACAACACGGATGGAACTGGAGGGTGTTATGCTGAGCAAAATAAGTCAGTCAGAGAAAGACATGTATCATATGATCTCACTGATATGAGGAATTCTTAATCTCAGGAAACAAACTGAGGGTTGCTGGAGTGGTGGGGGGTGGGAGGCATGGGGTGGCTGGGTGATAGACCTTGGGGTGGGTATGTGCTATGGTGAGCGCTGTGAATTGTGTAAGACTGTTGAATCACAGACCTGTACCTCTGAAACAAATAATACATTATATGTTAAAAAAAAAAAAAAAAGGAAGAAGATAGCAGGAGGGGAACAATGAAGGGGGGGAAATTGGAGGGGGAGACAAACCATGAGGGACGATGGACTCTGAAAAACAAACTGAGGGTTCTAGAGGGGAGGGGGTGGGGGGATGGGTTAGCCTGGTGATGGGTATTAAAGAGGGCACGTACTGAATGGAGCACTGGGTGTTATATGCAAACAATGAATCATGGAACACTACATCAAAAACTAATGATGTAATGTATGGTGATTAACATAACATGATAATTAAAAAAAATAAAATAAATATTATCAGTGATCTTTGAAAAAAAAAAAAGAAGAAGAAGTAAAGAGTATCCAGTTCATGGCCCTCTCAAACACAGACACACACACACACACACACATTCTCTCTCTCTCTCTCTGTCTCTATCTCTGCTCTCTCTCTGTCTCTGTCTCTCCCTCCTCTCCCCCATCTCATAGTGCTGGAGAGAGAGGAGAAGAACATGGGCACACTGTGCTTCCTCCCTACTTGAAGTACCCCATCAAGACTGGTAAGTGCTGAGATGGGGAGGAACATAGATGAGATTAAAACTAAGCATGAGGCTTCGGTTTTAAATTACACTGAAATTTAATCATTAAAAATGACTGGCATAGGGGATGCCTGGGTGGCGCAGTCAGTTAAGCGTCTGACTCTTGGTTTCAGCTCAGGTCGTGATTTCAGGGTTGTGAGATTGAGCCCCATGTGGGCCTCCATGCTCAGTGGGGAGTCTGCTTAAGACTCTCCCTTTCCATCTGCCCCCCCCCCCATGCTTGTGCTCTCTCTCACTCTCGGCTCTCTCTCAAATAAATAAATAATTCTTTAAAAAAAAATGACTGGCATAGTTTCTCAAAAGTTTAAACATGAAGTTACCATATAAACCATCAAATTCATGCCTAAGTTTATAACCAAGAGAAATGAAAACATACGTCCACACAAAAACTTGTACATGAGTATTCATAGCAGCATTATTCATAACAGCCCCAAAGTGGAAACAACCCAATTATCCATCAATTGAAGAATGGATAAAGAAAATGTGGTATATTGATGGAATATTATTCAGCCATATAAAGAAATGAAGTACTGATACATGCTAGACATGGATAAATCTTGAATATATTATGCTAAGGGAAGGAAACCAAAATTCAGAAAGTGAGAATACCAATACATGCATCTGGTATTCCTTCCTCGTAAAAGTGGTCAAAACATTTCGTAAATTATAATTGATGTAGTTTACAATTGATAAATATTCACTGAATGAATGAACATATGGTAATAGTGCTAGAAAAATAGAGAGCAGCTGGATCTAGGCAAGATAAAGGTAAAGAAGACAGGACAAGAAGATTGAGTGTCCAAAAGAAACTTAAGAGAAAATAACTAGCAAATGCCTGTGAAATACTTCATATATCAGGGGAAGAAAAAGTCACCTTTTAAAATACATTACTCCAAGCACTAAAGATGTAAATGTTCAAATCACATTTTCACCTATTCATATTTCCCCTAAGTTCTCTTCTCCACTAATTGAGAGAGTGAAAATATGCCTAGGTTTATGCTAATGAGATAATCCATATACAGGCTATCTGGTTCCATATATTGAATTGCACTACAAATACAAAAGGCTTCAGTCAATATGATTAAATGTTAGAAGCAGAACTCAAGGGATTCAACTCCAGTAATTCACTCTCAAACTGGGGTTGAGGAATAGGATAAGAAAACCAGGGCTGCTTCTCTCTGGGGTAGTCCAATTCTCAAAGAAAATCCTTCAAGCCTCCTTTGCTGTCACCATAATCATTTTGATAAGCTCTGAAGGAGCCCCAAAAGTAATTTGAACAACAAGAAAAGACATACTACAGAGGTGAGCATTGTTTTTTGAGAATCTTTCCAAGTGAGTTCACTGTTTTGATAGCATAGGTCACAAGCAAGAATAGTTATCTTCTGCTCTGAAGTTAGCAGGACTTACATGGGCTGACCATCTGTTATTTTCTTCAGTATTCAAATAATAAGGTATATATTATAGATCCTGACTTCTAAACTGCCATGTCAGGGTATCCTGATAGACCAAGATGACAAAAATGATGATGGTGATGATGATACTAACAACAATACTTAATATTTACTGAGAGCTTAATATATAGTCAGGTACTGTAAGTATTCTAGAAAAAAAGAGTATTCTAGAAACATTATTTCAGGTATGCTAACAACTACTCTGTGAGGTAGGTATTATTACTTACATTTAACTGATGAATAATTTAATCAAGTAAGTAAAAAGAAATTTACCCAAGGCTTACAGCTAGTGATGGAGCCTGATCTGAGCCCAGGCAGTCTGACTCGAGAACCTGTATACAAAACAACTGGGTTCAGCTGCTTTCCAGGGAAATGCCCACACTGTACAAAGTCAATTCTAGAGAAAATTATGAGGATGAAATCTTCTCATAACTGGCTACCATGTCCCACCCATTAATCTCTATGGGTTTTTCTTTTTTAAGATTTTATTTACTTATTTATCTGAGAGAGAGTGGAGGGAGGACCAGAGGGAGAGGTTCAAGCAGACTCCATGCTAAGCACGGAGCCCACTGTGGGGCTCAATCCCAGGACCCTGAGGTCATGACCTGAACCAAAATCAAGAGTCGGATGCTTAACCGACTGAGCCACCCAGGTGCCCCATCAATCTCTATGTTTGTCCAAGACATTATCCCCTGCTCTTCACTCCAAGTGCCCCAGCAGCAACGGATTTTCTCAATCCGTCAAAGTCAAAAGTGACCTGATGGGCATGCCCACAATTCATGCTTAGGTAATAATGTATGATAGAAGGTCAAGTGTTTACCTGCAGCATAGTTGCTTTTCCATCATTTTTCCAGAGATTATGTCATAATACCAAATTGCCAATTATAGGAACCCCAGATAGAGTTGCAGAACTGTCAGAGGAAGACTTTTTGGTTAGGTGGGCACTTTGGATTCCTTCCCAATGAGCTACATCTAGAATGAGCCCAATGATCACTGTTTAGCTCTAAATTCATTAAACCATGGAAAACAGACACATAAAAGCAGGGGAAACGGAAGGTCTCAGGATAAAATCTACAGTCCTTAACACGGCTTACTTGTCTGTGCGTATCTCTCCAAATTAATCTCTCATCACTTCTTGTCTTCTTTTCTTCCTTGACCATGACATACTTCCCAACCATCTACCAAAGAGCCATGACCTACACCTTTTATTCTGCCATATATACCACCCTGACAGCATGTAATAAAGCTGTATCATCATCTTTCAATTCTCAGTTCAACATATATTCTTTTGAAAAACTCTCACCGAGGGCGCCTGGGTGGCTCAGTTGGTTAAGCGACTGCCTTCGGCTCAGGTCATGATCCTGGAGTCCCTGGATCGAGTCCTGCATCGGGCTCCCTGCTCGGCAGGGAGCCTGCTTCTCCCTCTGACCCTCCCCCATCTCATGTGCTCTCTCTCTCTCTCTCATTCTCACTCTCTCAAATAAATAAATAAAACTCTTTTAAAAAAAAAAAAAAAAAGAAAAGAAAAACTCTCACCGAATCTTGAAGTGGTAATAGGTGTCCCTCCTATGGCCTCCAATGGTAAATAGTTATTATATTGTATAGTAACTGCAGTAATCTGTAACATCCACTGAAATTTAACACTGGATTCATGATGCTTCATATTATTGTATCACCTATGACAGGGACTGCTAACTCTTTTTCAATACCCATGTTCTCCTCTGCTCCCAGGATAAAGCTGGGCTACATGGCCAGTCCCTTTGCAGTTGGGTTTGGTCATGTGACTCAGTTCCAGCTAATCAAATGTGAACAGAAGTGGTAAGAGCCACTACCATACCTGGTCCATCCAAACCTTCTATGCAATACTCCCTTTTATATCCGCCTTCTATTTGACGAGGAAGGGAATGACCCCATGGTGAATTAAGAAGCCAAAATTTAAAATTACAAAATTTCTGGCAGCCTGGATTTCTAAACATTTCTTTGGGGCAGACCAAGAAGATCCCCCTCACTTATCAGGAATCTCTTTGGACTTTCACCTGAGAAAGAAGCTGCTTCTTTTTAAATTCTTTTTTGGGGGGAGGAAGAGAACTCTGTTTGTTATAGAATTGTTTATATCCCCTTTATATTTCCTGGAAACTAACATAACAACTACAGGCACATTAGAAATTTATAAGTATGTGTTGAATTTTTTAAAAAGTCAAATGAATGAATGAGTAGCATAAATACCTTAAATTCTTTTTGTCATACTAATATAAAAACAGCTAACATGTATTTTATGCTTACTATGTGCCACTGCTTTCTAAGATCATTTACATAAGTTAGTTAATTCAATCCTCTTAACAATGTTATGAGATAGGTACTTTTATTATCTCATTGCACAGATTAGTAAATTTAAGCTTAAACCAGCTTACTCACTCACTACTCAATGTATCATAATTAGTATCTGGCTGAGTCAAGAGTCAATCCAAATAATCTGACTCAAAGTCTATATTTTTAAGCACTCTGAAAAGGCTGCATAGAAGTAAGCTATTTTAAAAAAAGTCTTCAACTAAAAGCAGAATAAAATAATATTTTATATCAATAATACCATCTCTTGATATAATCATTTCTAGGAATGAGCTAAGATTTCCCAAAAAATTTATGATGACACACAACACCATCTTATATCTCTTTTTCAATACCAACAGATTTAGTTGCTACACAGAAAGTCAGTTTTAGATTTAAGGATAAAATCCAGGTTTCAAGGTTCCTAATATTACCTTAAACACTTAATTGGGGTTTTGTCTTCTTCTAGCTCATATATTTTAACAAACAGCAAGTGCCTTAGAGATTTCTTGATTTCATTAACTCACAAGTTTCATTAAATATATAAAATTAGAGCTTAGTCTTAAATCAGTAATCAATTCTTGCACATTTAGAGGTCAACCCTCAGGTTATAATTCACTCAAAATCACTTTATTCTCTAAGTTAAGAAAATTCAGCATTATCTAATATAGTGTCATCTTCATCATGTCCAGAAAAAAAACCCTCTCCACACAATCAGATCAATGTCTATCCTAGACAATATAGACTAGATTAATTGGGTTGGTGTCTATTTGGATTTTAGTTGTTTTATCAGGAGTCTCAGACTGGCTTCTAAAAATCACTGCTTGGATACAAATGTAGGGATCCAAAGGGGTATGTGCACCCCGATGTTTATAGCAGCAATGTCCACAATAGCCAAACTGTGGAAAGAGCCCAGATGTCCATCGACAGATGAATGGATAAAGAAGAGGTGGTATATATATACAATGGAATATTATGCAGCCATCAAAAGGAATGAGATCTTGCCATTTGCAACGACGTGGATGGAACTGGAGGGTGTTATGCTGAGCGAAATAGGTCAATCAGAGAAAGACATGTATCATATGACCTCACTGATATGAGGAATTCTTAATCTCAGGAAACAGACTGAGGGTTGCTGGAGTGAGGGGTGGGGTGGGAGGGATGGGGTGGCTGGGTGATAGACATTGGGGAGGGTATGTGCTATGGTGAGTGCTGTGAATTGTACAAGACTGTTGAATCACAGATCTGTACCTCTGAAACAAATAATGCAATATATGTTAAGAAAAAAAAAAAAGATAGCAGGAGGGAGAGAATGAAGGGGGGGAAATCGGAGGGGGAGACGAACCATGAGAGATGATGGACTCTGAAAAACAAACTGAGGGTTCTAGAGGGGAGGGGGTGGGGGATGTGTTAGCCTGGTGATGGGTATTAAAGAGGGCACATTCTGCATGGAGCACTGGGTGTTATGCACAAACAATGAATCATGGAACACTACATCGAAAACTAATGATGTAATGTATGGTGATTAACATAACGATAAAAAATTAAATATAAAAAAAAAAAATCACTGCTTGGGACGCCTGGGTGGCTCAGTTGCTTAAATGTCTGCCTTGGGCTCAGGTCATGATCTCAGGGTCCTGGGATCCAGCCCCACGTTGGGCTTACCGCTTAGCAGGGAGTCTGCTTCTCCCTCTACCCCTGCTCATGCTCTCTCTCTCTCTTTCTCTCTCAAATAAATAAAATCTTAAAAAAAGAGAAGCACCTGTGTCATTAAAAAATAAAATAAAATAAAAATAAAAGTAAAAAAAAATCGCTGCTTTCCAGTGTCAAATTCTAATAGCCTGGGTATGTCAAACACACTCACAAGTATCACCAAACTTGAATGTTAGCTATTATTTAGGTAATAATAAACTTTATGATAGAAGTAAAACAGATGGTTTCAAAAAAGCACTAGAATTCATCACTGGATTCATTTGCAAAATCTACACAACTGCCTTATATTTAGAATAACCATAATAATCATACTTCATCTCTGACTCAGCTGCTTCCCTCATGTTACAATATCCATAATTCAGGTCACAGTCATTTGTCATGATCATTAGTGAAAGATGGCCAAACAGATATTGTCACCAAACTTGGTGTAAATCTGTTTTAAAACCATTTTAAATAGCTAATCAAAGGTGCTAGGGGTAGGGGTGTTCAGGGTTGATGGAAGAACTTTTCTTTTTCACAGATTCTTCACACAGTGTAATTTTAACTTTTTTCCATATACAAGTGGGACTTAATTTCAAAGATTAAAAAAAGAAAAAATATTACCTAAAAACTGGAAAAATATAGTACTTATAAAATGTTTATAATAATTATGGGTATATTAATTCATTTTTTTAAATTGGCTACATGCAACATTTTTCTGTGCTTTGTTATTGTTGTTATTCAGAAACAACCCAAATCAACTTTATTTTTTAGGAATAACATTTTTTTCAAGTAATCTCTGCACCCAATGTGGGTCCCAATGTGCAACCTTGAGATCAAGAGTTGCATGCTCTACCAACTGAGCCAGCTGGGCACATCCTAACTTTATTGTTTAAATCTGTTCTGAATAAAATCTGTATCTGTATAAGTGCGATACTGTAGAAAATGATTTGAGGAGAAAGTTTTGGCTTAAATGAACTAAAGTTTCTCCCATTTTAAAAATTATAGGATACAAAGAACTTTAGTTTGATTTATTTTAAATGTAAAATAGTTCTATTTTGAGGTATACCTCTAACATTTTGCCCAAGGAACCCTGATTGGGGTGGAAAGTCTTGTTTACAAATCAGGCACTGTCTCCAGAGAGAGGAGAACTTATAGGTATTTTTGCCTTTGCTCAAAAAGAAAATACAAGAAAAGTGGCAGTGAGACTTTCTAAGTTTTCAAACTTGTGCAGGTTGTAGTGTTTAGAAGGCAAGGTGCAATTTGAATAAGAACATAAGACACCAATAGTAGGTTCAAATAATTAAGTGTATAATGCACAAAACCAGATATATTGTTCTAGTAGAGATGAAAGGTGATGGTACAGATAAAAGAAAAACCTAACTGAAAAAATTGTATTCATTAACAGAGGGTTGCAATGTATTAGGTATTACGGACTGAACTGTGTCCCCCCGCCAGATTCACATATTGAAGCCCTACCCCTCACGCCCATGTAACTATACCTGGGGATAATTAAAGTTAAATGAGGTTGTAAGGGTAGGGCCCTGATCCAATAGGTCTCTTGTCCTTACAAGAGGAGAAGAGATATCAGAGCTCTCTTACGCTCCTGTACACAAGGCAGTAGGCATGGGAGGACATAGAGGGAAAGCAGCTGTCTGAAAGCCAGAAAGAGAGGCTTCACCACAGACCAACTTTATCTTGGTCTTCCAGCCTCCAGAACTATGAGAAAATACAATTTTGTTCTTTAAGCCACCTTTTTGTTATGGCAGTCCGAGCAAACTAATACACTTTTTTAACATGGCTGCCATTATTCCTTTCTAACAGATTAATGCAGTTCTGCAACTTGAGTAGCATAGGTGTTCTAGAAATAGCTTCCCATCACGTACCAGAGAATAGGTCTCTTTGTACAATGTATGCATCCCTTGATGTTGTGGGCCCACCTATCACTCGAACCCCATTTCTTGTCATTTCACTACTCTCACAAAATGGAGCTATCTATTGATGTCTATTTTACAACTCTATGTCTTTCCTTTCCTCTGAATTCTTTTCTCAGTTTAACTACCTGCAAAACTTCCCCCAACCTTCAGCACCCCAGGTAAGGTTCACCTCTTGCTTTGTGCCGCCTTCCACAACCCTTCTACACAGAATCATCACTCACTGCTTGGCATTAATTGTATCTGTGTTTTTAGACCATCCAGTGCTTACATGATTGTCTGTCCCAATTATAATTTTGCTTACCTGTTTCCCCCACAGATGTGTAGTTTTTAATAACAAGGAAAATATGGAGTTTGATTCTCTTTATTGAGTTGAGGAGAAGCTCAGTTAAAGTTTTACTAAAATAAATTGAAAACCTTTTTTTAGGACAGGAGAAACACACATTTCGAGGGTGTTAATACTCTCCTTTTAGAAATGCCTTCCAAGAGAGAGAAAAACAAATCCAGAATAAGTTTATTGAACATTTTTAGCTGGTTAGGAATACTTAAAAGGGTGAATTTTTCATTTCATTAGTTACGTTCCCTCCAGTAATAATGAAATAACCCTCATCAAAATATATGAAGGCCAAGGGCATTCTTATGCTTGAAAGCACCAATATTGAAAATAAACAAGCAAGAAGTAGTTCTGATTGAAAGCAAATCTAAAGAAAAGTTAAGGATTTAGGAGCAGGCAAAAAGCAAAGCTGAGGGAACACTGGATCAAGAGCAAGGAAATCTGGTTTTTAGCTCCTCATCTGCCGGTCATTAACAATATCCCATGGCCAATACACACATATATATACACCCACGCACATGTGCGTGCGCGCGCGCACACACACACACACACTATTCATCTGTAAAAGGAGGGCATTTGTAACAACTAAATATTTTTTTCCCAGTTTTAACATTTTTCAAGATGTTCAATTGTTCTTTATTGAGATGATTCTTTAAAAAGATTTACTTAATGTGATTTAAACTTTGTTGTCATGAAGTGATTATGATTTAATATATTAAGTTATGATTTTGAGTTATGACTTTGATATATGAGGTTGAGAATGGTCGATACTATTCACAGCACCTGGTACTGGCACCGCCCTTCCTGGCTATAGATACCTTTCATTGACTGACTCACTAACTCATTCAAATATATGCTTCAGAACTTACAATGCGCCAGGCATCTACCTTCACTTAAAGAAACTCCTTTTTTTTTTTTTTTTTTTTTTAAGTAGGCTCACCCAACACAGGGCTCGAACTCACGACTCTGAGACCAAGACCTGAGCTGAGATCAAGAGTTGGGTGCTCAGCTGACTGAGCCACCCAGACACCCCAGAAACTAATTCTAAGTAAGGAATTGGCCATTCACAGGCAGATACATGGTCCTTAAAATTACTAAATGCCCTCTAATACAGAAATGGTCAGTTTTTAATCTGATTCTTTGTGGGTGTATTTGAACACTACTGTAAAAAATTAAAATTAAAAAGCACAATGTCAAAACTCCTGGTGTTTGAACTGCCGTGAAAGATGATATAAAAAATAATAATAATTCAGGGGCGCCTGGGTGGCTCAGTTGGTTAAGCGACTGCCTTCGGCTCAGGTCATGATCCTGGAGTCCCTGGATCGAGTCCTGCATCGGGCTCCCTGCTCGGCAGGGAGTCTGCTTCTCCCTCTGACCCTCCCCCCTCTCATGTGCTCTCTCTCTCTCTCTCTCTCATTCTCACTCTCTCAAATAAATAAATAAATCTTTAAATAATAATAATAATAATAATAATAATAATTCAAAGTTATTTACCCCCCATTTTTGAGGAGGGGAGGGGCAGAGGGAGAGGGAGAGAGAATCTTATGCAGGCTCCATGCCCAGTGTGGAAGCCAGACACGGGGCTCGATCCCACAACCCTGAGATCACGACCTGAGCAGAAATCAAGAGTCATGACACTTAACCGACTGAGCCACCCAGGTGCCCCTACCCTAAATTTTGACTGCTTTATTAACAAATAATATTTGGAAAGAAAATTAAGAAACTTTTTTGGGGGAAATAACAGTAGCCTGTCTTTGGTTTGTATGAGAATTAGTACTTTCTCGTCAATATAACTCTATTTTGTTAAGTTTAGTTATTATAAGTTTAGAAACACTGGTAATATAATGATATCAAAATACAACTTATCTTAGAAATATTATGAATTAAAGTGATTTTTATTTTGAGGCAATTTTCATTAATCAGAATTTCTTGCATTTTCTTATTTATATTTCCGATTTATTAGCAAAATAACTACGCTGCATTGAAGACCATGTGTAACTATGTAGACCTTCTGGGAAACTACACAGAGAAATTACATAGCATAGCCAAGGCTGTATGATAAAATCCTCTTTGAGCAGCTTAGGGCAGAGTTCCTCAAACTGGGGTTCCTGTGCATATTCTCTGACATCTGCAAATTCTCAGATTGTAGAAACAATGAACTTGGGCCTGATCCACTCTATCCCACGTTCATTAGTAGAAGATAACGCTAAGCTCACCAAAGAGTCAGAACATTTGTTTGATCTTCTTTCACCATCTTCACACACTCAGCTCCTGAATCCTCTGCTCTTCTTACCTTCCCCTAACACCCCCCCACCCCGTTTAGGGGATCCAGGAGGATCTTACCTAATTAATCTTTTAAATTGTACCCATTGTGGCCAAACTATACCAGAATAAGACTCCCTGGGATAAAACACTGGATCTTACTCATACTTCCATTTTATTCCATGTGTTTCTCCATATCAAAGTCCCCATAGTGGATCCTCCATATTCTGTTTTCTCACATTAACCTGATCCCTTTCTGAGTTTGATAAACACGATTTTATATTCAAGATAATACCATAATGTAATCTATAGTATAAAACAAGGTACAATGAGAAAAGAGCCCTAGAGTATAGGATAAGAGAAAAAAGACTCTACTGCTTTGCCTCTAATGCCCATACAATCTTGGTCACATTGCCTCCTATCACTGAGCCACAATTTCTGCATCTGTAATGCTAATCCCCACATTCCCCACTGGTTTGCTGTGACGAATGCAAGAACTGGTATGGAAATGCACCATTAACTGTCATGATATTTTTATTAATCCTTATGGGATACACTTATTAACTTATTTATGAGGTCTTTGGCTAAGGATATATGAGGTCGGACTTACTTGGAGGCAAATCACGGCACCACTGTCTAATATGGAGTAATGCATATTATTCCTAAACCTTGGTTTCTTCATGCATAAATGGGGATAATCCTACCTCATAGGATTATTTTAAACATTTCATAAGATAACATATATAAGTTCATAGTCTAATGCCTGGCCCGGTAAATAAATGCTTAAAAAGTAGTAGCAATTTCAAAAAATATTTATAGGATGTGCATTTGTTGCTATTTTTTTATAATTCAACTAGACAAATGAGAACTTTGTGAAATTATAATGTCTGAGAACGTAAAATACTAAAGCAGAGCCCTGACCCAAATTCCTAATTAAGTTCTTGAACTTTAGCACAAGGGAAATAGCCTCAAAAACATACTGTTGGGGATGTTTATGTCATTCAGTCTATAATGTTTCTTCTTTCATTTATGTATCCTATAGCTATAGATGAAGGGAAAACACATTGGGGATACTTCAGGGGGCATCTCCCTCCATCAACTGATGATCACAGCTAGGAAAGCTTGTTGTAGCTACAGGAAGAGCTGGAGATTTTTTCCTCTCGCTCATTGTAGCCTAGAGATTTGTGGGTGAGAAAATGATAAGTGAACAAGCAAATACAAGACCACTAAGGGACCACAAAAGACACAACAGCGATTCCCAGAAGAGTATATTGTGCATGCTGATTGGATGTATCAATGTTGTTCCATTTAGCACGATATCCATATTTTATGTGAGTTAAGGTGGAAGGAAGCCCCTGGGAACTGATTGCTGAAGGTATCTCAAAAATTACTGCAAGTTGTGTTTATAGTTTTCCTTCAAATCTGTGCTTGTAACTGACTTCTGAGAAAAGGAAAGATGTTTTGGCTACAATATATAGCTTCTAGCAGATGTCCATTAAAATTTCTCATAAAGTAAGTATGCCCGAGGGACTCAGACATTCTGTTCCAGCTTAGTAAAAGTCAAAATTAATATTAGACAAGTATGATTTGCCTCTTGGCCTCAATTAGCGAGTCCATCATCTTGAACCAAAGTAAACAATGAGAAAAAGTGTGAAAGATGCCAATGAACCGAAGGAGACCAGGGAAATTGGGTTGACCTCAGACTCCATCAGTTTCTAGCAAACCCCTCTTACCTCTTGGCTTGCTTATGACCACAGTGCTTTTTATTTTCTCTTACTTACCAAGGGCTTCGTTTCATCTTCATCTTTGAAGTAATAGAGCTGATCTCCCTTGAGCACAAACCAGCGAGTATGCCAAGTCTTGACGAAGCCTCCTTGCTTCCTCAGCCACCCACACTTCACGGCATTGTTCCGCCCTTGGCCTTGCTGGGGGCTCTCGGTGCAGTCATTGTTCTCCTCCATCATCAGGCTGATGAACTTTCCTATTTAACAAGCAAGAAGAAAAAAAGGAAGAATAAGGTACATATTCAACTCCCTCCTAAATCACTTCTGTCCCTTAGAAAAACAGGAAGAGTGAAAAATGTATATTAACATACTTGCCAAATTTCTAGAGGCAAACCACAGACCTGACAACAACATGCCTGGGAAAAACTCGGGGAAAGTTTGTTGTGTCTTCCTTTAAGGAGTTAGTCAGCTGGGTGATAATATTCCTTTCTTCCTAAGTAGAACTAAAGAATGGGAAAGTTCTAAAGGATATGTGTTAAGAAGCAATTTTTGAAAATAAACTAAAACCACCAACAAAAACATAATTCTCATGGTAATGGGCCTCTGTGTCTGGTTGCACTGATTGGGTCCTGCGTGTGCAGGCCTGGGATTATCTGAGCAAACACTAGCCGGACACATGTTAAAGTTTAAAGGGACTATTTTTAAAACCTCAATGGAAGACATTTGCTTTACACATGTGAAAATTTCTCAAAATGTATCTGCTCCCCATTCACTCAAAGTATCCCCTTGAGAGTTTCTTTGGCTGGTCGGCCAGGAATTAGTGCAGCTGAAAAAGTCTAGGAAACAAACAAACAAAACCCTGCTTGGCCAGTTGAGTTTCCTTCAACTCCAGGAGTGAGTGGTGCACTCCAGCTGCACGAAGAAGAATTTTCAAGGTTACGTGTGAAGGAGCCTAAGGTCACACACACACTATACATAGCAAGAAAACGAGTCTATCACAGAGAAAATATGAATCGACAGGTGAGAAGTGAAAGTGTCGCTGTAACAACAGAGGAGGTGGCTTTCCCGGAGAGCAGGGGACCCGTGGTTACAAATAAAAGACATTTCCTGTCCCTGAGGCTTCCAGCAAAGGCTTGCTGATGTTTCTTTCTAAGCACTTTTTCAGGAAGTGAGAAGTTCAGACTTTACCCTGTGTCTCTGAGGAGGATAGAAGAATACATATTAATTCGTAAAACAGAGAATATTCCTGTTTGGCATATTCATGCACAGAGCTCTTATTTTTTTCTGCTTGATTTCAGAAAACAAGCTGTCCTTCTGTCTAGTCTTTATTTCCACCACTAATTTTTCACTTGCTTTGTATGTCCACGATCCTACTTATAAATTCCATGAAGTTTCCATTGTCGGCCTTCAGTCATTTACGTTTCTTCCTTCAAGGTACAGGGTCAAACCCTCCACAGTGGGCCTCTAGTTTCTTTGAATTTAGTCCTGCCATTCCAGTTGCAGGGATGAAGCAGAACTTTGGTTCTAATTCTTCTTATTTTTTTATTTATTTATTTTTTAATTTTATTATGTTATGTTAGTCACCATACAATACATCATTGGTTTTTGATGTAGTGATCCACGATCCATTGTTTTCGTATAACACGCAGTGCTCCATGCAGTACGTGCCCTCCTTAATACCCATCACTGGGCTAACCAATCTCCCCTTCCCCCTCCCCTCTAAAACCCTGTTTGTTTCTCAGGTCCATGGTCTCTCATGGTTCATCTCTCCTTCTTATTTGGATCATTCACACTATCTCAGTAGTTGTTCCTCTTCTATGGGCATGCATCACAATCTATCTCCAGCCCTGTTTTCAAGCTTCAAGTAGGTCGATTGACTACCATCTGTCCTATTCAGTATCCACTTTTCCCTTTCTTGTACTGAAATATCCTCCTAATGAACATGCCCTCACCCCTACAAAACATCTCAAAACTTCCTTTGCTCTACAGGGCATTCCCGCGAGAGAAGCCACTGAGTGCAGGAAACATTCTCCCCTCCGCGTGTGTGCATGTATATGTGTGCAGACTGGCTCATGCCTGATGTTTCCAGTTTGTTATGCCCTTAGGGCAGGAATTTTCAACTTTCTTCTTTCATAGTACTTGACCTAGTATAAAGAGCCAAGTAAATCTCATTCTAAATGAACAATAAATGCTGTTAACGTAATTTAGATAATAAGTATGCTTATTTAGAACACTCTAAATCATCTTTTTTTTGGCTTCCTGGTATTAAAATTGTTCAAATCTATACAACTGGCTATTTCATCATCACCCATTTATTCTTTGACCAAATATCTTCACATATAAAGTTGAATAAGACCTTAAAGCAGACATTCCAACATATGCACACACAGGCAGACCTACACAAAAATCTCTAATTCATTGTACAACAACAAATTCCTTCTTTGGGCTCTTCTTTCCCCCCCCCCCTTTCCTCTCATATTCACGTTTTATATTAAATTTGAAAAATTCCCTCTAAAATGCTTCACGGTAATGGGTAACCTACCATCAATGACATAAAAAAATACAAGTGCCTAGTTTTGCCTTTGTCTACCATTAATACCTTAGTAAAAAATGTGTGCACATTAGAACATGATTCATGATTCTCCCTACCTACATCTTCTATAAGTACAGAGAAATCAACAATAGCATCGCCCACTGAACTCTTGGCTTTAATGCTTATATTTTCATGACTCCAGAATACATCAGAAAGTATTTTAATAATACTGATTGTAACAATTCATTAAAACAGGAATGAAAACAAATTATATCATATCCCTAAGAGAAAATAATACCACAACTATTGCTGGATGCATAAAATTAAGTTTTACTAAAGTAACCATGATTTTTATAGAGGAGGTATTTTTTTTTTTTTTTTTTAAAGATTTTATTTATTTATTTGAGAGAGAGAATGAGATACAGAGAGCATGAGAGGGGGGAGGGTCAGAGGGAGAAGCAGACTCCCTGCTGAGCAGGGAGCCCGATGCGGGACTCGATCCCGGGACTCCAGGATCATGACCTGAGCCGAAGGCAGTCGCTTAACCAACTGAGCCACCCAGGCGCCCCTATAGAGGAGGTATTTTTTTAAAATATTTTATTTATTTATTTTAGAGAGAGCAAGAGAGAGAGCATGAGCGGGGAGGGAGGGGCAGAGGGAGAGGGAGAAGCAGACTCCAGGCTTGATCCCAGGACCCCTCCCGGGACCCGAGGATCATGACCTGGGCTAAAGGCAGCCACTTAACCGACTGAGCTACCCAGGTGCCCCAAGAGGAGTTTTAGTATTTCTACAGAAATCAGATGGTTCAAATTCTACCCTTCATCTTTAAAATGAGAATGCTGGGTTGGATCATTTCTAACCATGGTCCCTGAGAAATTTCAGCACTCTGAAATCTACCCCCTCTGTAGTTCCATAAGGATAAAGACACCAGATATTATCAACACCTAGGACAATGTCTGACATATGGTGAAGCTCAATCAATGTTTGATGAATTCATAAATTTTGTAATGGGTTTGGTGCTAGATATCTAAAAGTGAACATGATCGCTCTCTGAAACCTGATCCTGACCCAAACCTGATCTTAGTAAGTGGTACCATGATATATACCCAGTTAAGGGAGAGAAAAAGAAAGAAAAAAAAGTGGGGAAAAAAAGAAAAGTGATAATTTTTGATTCCTGACTCTTCCTCATCCTGAATATCAGATTATATATCTCCCCCAAATATTTCAGATCCATCCATTTGGCTCCATCTCCACCACCACTCTGTGACCCAAGCCACCCTTGTCTTTGACTAGAGGGTTCTAACAGCCCTCTGACTGGTCTCATTGCTTCCATTTTTAACCACAAACACAAACATATGCTCACACAATTTCATTCTCCACAAAACAGCCAAAGTGAGCTTTTAAAAATTTAAATCAAATAATGATTTTCTACTTTCCAATTTTTAATTGGCTCCCATTGTACTTATTTTAAAAACTTGGGCTTTAACCATGACCTGTAAGGCTCTGAGTCATTTGGCACCTGTTTACTGATTCATCTAACCTCATGCCACCTCCTCGTCATTTCCACCACTCCAACACACACACACACACACACACACACACACACACACACAGAGGCTCTGATGGAAGCAACGACACCAGCTTCCTTTCAGTTCTGGAAACACCCAAGCCCCATTATGCCTTGAATCTTGATACTTGCTGATCTCTGCCGTGGCTACTCCGTCTCACGCTCTTTACATACCCGACCCCTTCTCATTCTTTAAGTCTCAGCCTATACACTTACGAATCACTCAGTGAATCAGTTCCCCTGTTGCTATTCTCCATCACCGAACTCTGGCCTCTGTCTTCCTGAAACTTAACTAAATTGTTATTTCTTTAGCTGTTCACTGCCAATTATTCTTCCAGGAGACCATAAACTTCACAAGGTCAAGGACTTGCTTTTCCTCACTATAGTATACCCAGTGCTTTTAAGAGTGCTTATTTGGTATTCAGGAAACAATTGTTGAATCAATGAATAAGCTATGTGACAACCACAATAGAATTCCTACAAATAATATTTTGAACTTCCTATATTGCATTTAATGCCTTAAAGAAGATTGTATACTTTAAGACCCTGATTTTTTTTCCTTTAACATAGAAGACGTCAATTAACATGAACATTGTACTTAAACACAATGTCAAAATCATCAAACCTAAAGGAACCTGAAACTGCCTTTCATGAAGAAATACAACATTCAAAATTTACACTTTTTAGCCTTGGCAGGAAATACATGTAATCAATTGTGGTTTAGCATGAAGAAAAATACAGTTTATTCAAATTCTCAGAGAATGATTTAACTGAATTTCCACTGGGAAAGTACTTTCCCCGTGGTTAGGACATGGCAGCTGAGTAGTACAGGAGATTACAAAATAGAACTCTCAACTTCAGTGTTTAGCAAGTCCATGTAACAATGACAACACAACAATAACATAAATAAATGGTTACTCTAAACTAAAATAAAAACAGAACTGATAAGTTAACTGGTGTCTTCAAATCAATCTTAGGAAAAAGCTTTAGTGATGGTGACTGTGCCAAGCTGGGGCTTAGAAAGTTCCCATCATTTGATGGGCTGGTAGCTTTGAATTATTTTTCAGTGGTGGAAACTGGTTTGTGTATGTATCCTTTTTGCAATCAGATGGGCTGGGAATGCAACAGTATTACATGGTGCAATCAGAGATGAAATTCATGCTCCTAGCAGAATTTTCTAAAAGTCAAACAGCACACTCATAAGTATTTATATATGTGACTTCATTTCAACAGAGATAAATAAACAAGCACAGAAACAAAAACGGGTACAGAATGTGATATGCCATAGAGTTGCAATAGCATATTGCATGACTACAGGACTATATGACTACACATGTTCAGCAAACACGAGAGAATGACAAAGGAGGGAGCTCGAGAGAAGGAGAAGGGAGAGAGAACAACCTGGATAGCATGACAATTCCACCACATGGCCTCTGTGACACTCAGTGAACGTGTGCTCCCGGGACAAGGGGGAGGTGCCTTCTTGCAGCCATGGTCCTTTCCCTCGGCCTCTGGTGGGGTGAGTCTCTCACTGTGCAAATGTGGCCCCAGAGTTTCAGAGTACACATGATTTCACACCATGCAGCCCCTCAACACCAACAGGTACTCTCATTGTTCCGTCAAAGAACAGTGATTTGTTCTATTGCTAGGGGAGAAAACAAAAATAAAACTGGCAGATTTGGTAAAATGCTGCAATTTGTGAGAGATTTATGTGACTTTCAAGAGTAATTTTGTTCACATCAAATTGTCACCTTTGGGGTTGACATGAGAACCTGATTCCTTTGCAAAATGAATGTGATTGCACTGTATACCACATATAACTACAGATAGTCAATATTTATCAAATTCTAACCTTTCTTCCTTTTTTTTAAAGCTGTTTTGTAGCTGTTGCTAACATGATGGTTTGTCAAGCAGTAGTATATTTTATTGGGCTGTATGTCTAAATGCTAGCATATAGCCTTTCTATAGGTAATGGTTCACACAACAAAAATATGCACACGGAATGAAATAGTGTATGTGCATATATGAGTGCATACACACGCATGTGTGTGCGTGTGCGTGTGTGTGTGTGTGGGGGGGTGAGTATATATGCATTGTTGTGTATTCTCCCTAGTGAAGAAAATCCTGAAAGGCAAAATATTTATTACAATTTTTTCTCTCATTTTTAAAATATTAAGTTCCTGGGTCCCTGGGTGGTTCAGTCAGTTAAGTGTCTGCCTTTGGCTCAGGTAATGATCCCAGGGTCCTGGGATCGAGCTCTGTGTTGGGCTCCAGGGAGCCCACTTCTCCCTCTCTTCCTTGCTCGTGCTCTCTCGCTATCATTGTTGCTATCTCTGTCACTCTGTCTCTCTCTCAAATAAATAAGTAAGATCTTTAAAAAAAAATAAAATAAAATATTAAGTTCCATGGCACTAGAAGACATGTAAGTATATTCTTGCAGATCTGACATTCTTTGATGAAGCAAAAAATAAAATAAAATAAAATAGCTCTGCCACAGGATGTTAACTGAACAACCTGATCATGGGATATGTCACAGTTAGTCTATAAAGTTATAGGTTTATTTTAATTTTTATTATTTCCCAGAACATTTCTTCCATAACTGCAATTGTTTGCCTGATTTAGAACTTAAAACTCTTTTTAATCTTCTAAATGTTTAGGTAATTTCAGACTTGACATTTCTCTCTCTCTCTCTTTCTCTGTCTCTGTTGTTTTCTCTCCATGAGAAGGCACAGGGAAAGGCCATATGAGCACACACTGAAAAAGTGGCCTTCCGCAAGCCAAGAAAACCCTTCCAGAATCTGACCATCTTGGCACCTTGATCTCGGACTTTCAGCCTCCATAACTGTAAGAAAATAAATTTCTGTTGTTTAAGCCACCCAGTCTAGGATAGTCTGTCATGGCAGCCAGAGCAGATTAAGACAATGCATATTTACAAAAAAATACACAAGAAAAACTTGAAAGAATTAAACCTTAGTAGCTTGTGGTAAGGTTAACTGCTAACAAAAGAAAACTAGTGAGTGAAAACTAGTTCAGCCTCTGTCCCTCACTCTGCAGCATACCACCTCTTCCTTGAAGAATGAAATCAAACTGTGGTGCTTACAAGAGAATCAGTGCTCTAAGTCCGAGAATGCAGAGGATCTAGTGTAGATCATTTTTTAGCTCCAGGATAAATTCCAGGAGCCTAAATCTGTTTTTAGAAAGCAATTTCTTAAAGTACCTCGAAAAGAGCCTGGAGTTTTCACGAAGGGTTGTTCTCACTGCCTAGACTTCATGGATAACCTTTATTCATCCTTCAGCTCCTCTACAAAGGCTTCCCTTTCATCCCCAATCTGGATATTTCCCTTCCATGAGTTCCCACATCACTGGGAATAACCTTTATTTCATGTGGGCCACATGCTTACTACTCTTCAGTCTTTGACGCCGTAACACATTGTGAAAATGGGCTCCCTGTAACCCCCCAGACTAATTGCATATACTGAATATTCAAAAGTTTGTTGAATAAATGTCAATAAATGAAGGAATGTATACATGAACAAAACATCAGTCTTTGGGGACTACTAGAATTGGCCCCAGAGGCCTCAAGGCTCCCCAGAGTACAGTGCAAAAATCCTAAAACATTTCATGTTCCTGAACACCAGAGCAAAGACTTCAATCCAAATTCTCCCACCTAATGCTAACCCTTTAAGTTTTTAGTAGTTTAAGGCTAAACCGAACTTCGGAAACTCAACAGTGAGCAAAGAAAACTTCCATTTGTCTCACTGGATGTTACTCTTAATTATAATTTGAGTTAAAAATAAAGAAACATTTCTTCTTAAAACTCAAGAGTTTATGTGTGAAGAAAACAAAGGAATTAAATAAAGTGCAACGGCTATGAATATGAAGTTTAAAACAGTCACCAAAAGAGCACACCTGGGGGAACTGTAACAGTAATAATTTTATAAATGTGCAGTTCTTTTCCTGAGGAAACACTAAATATCCTATTGCTTGATTTATTTGAAATTAAATTGTCCAAAACATCAGAGAATAGGCAATACTAGAAAAAGTATGTGTATGTGGGGATGGAACAGGAATATCAATGTACATTTTATATTTTAAGCTTCAATATTTCCTTCATCATTTGGTGAGAAATCAAAATGATTTAACAGCATGAATCATTTTTTTAAAAAGCCCTCTTAAGGGGGGCCTGGGTGGCTCAGTCGGTTAAACGTCTGCCTTCGGCTCAGGTCATGATCCTGGAGTCCCAGGATCAAGTCCGGCATCGGGCTCCCTGCTCAGCAGGGGGTCTGCTTCTCCCTCTGACCCTCATCCTGCTCGTGTTCTCTCTCTCTCTCACTCTCTCTCTCAAATAAATAAATAAAATCTTTAAAAAAGAAAAAAAAATCCCTCTTAAGTATTTATTTTGTTTTTGTTGTATGTTGAATGCCTCACACTCTAGAGAGCATCTGCTCACTCTTTAGGGGGTTTTAAATTAGACAGGGAGAAAAGTACATACTTTTTCATAATTTTAGTACATACTTAGATGTGTCCTCCACCACCACATCACTATTTGAGGGATAAGTGAAAAAAAAAAAAAAAAAAAAAAAGAATCATTGGAATTCCCAATGCTGATAACCTGAGTAGAAACAAAAATCAAATCAAAACAAATACTTTACCATCAATGGGATTAAGAGAGAAATGACAGATATATGGCAACCATACAGATACTCTTCAAGCTTACAGCAGACATTATTAATTAATCATAGTTCTCTTTCCTGTGGGACCTAAAATCACCCCCAGATGCCTTCTCAATACAACACTGTAGACAGTCACAACCCATCAATCATACATGAAAAGGAGAGGGAGACTCTAATATAAAAGAGAAATTCAGGTGCTCTACAAAAGAGAATGACATTTGAAATGGGAAAAGAAGGAGAAGTCAACTTCTCCCCCCCCTTCCTTTTTTTTTTAAATTGAGATACAATTGACATAACGTTGTATTTAGTTTTACATGTACAATGTAATGATTCAATATTTGTATACATTGCAAGATGATCACCTCAGTAAGTCCAGTTAACATCCATCAGTATGCACAATTACAAAATTTTTTCTCATAATGAGAAATATCAGAATCCACTCTCCTAGCTATTTTCAAATATGCAATGCTATATTATTAACTATAGTCACTGTGCTGTAGATTACTGAAAAATATGGAACACGTCATGAGCCTGTATGTCTGTCTTTGCACAGGGACCATGTTAGCTTCTCTGTATTGCTTCAATTTTAGTATACGTACTGCGGAAGCAAACATTGAAGTCAACTTTCTTAATGGAAGGAAATAATAGCTCACTGAGAGCTTTAAGACAGCAACTACCATTGTGTCATATGGCCACAAAGAACAAAGAAAACAGATCTTAAGTAGGGAAAAGGTAATAGTAGTTGGATGTTCCTATTTTATAGGAATCCAACTTATGACTAGATCCCTAAAAATAGGATCAGAAAAAAAAAATAGGATCAGAAAGCTGAATTTATAAACGTCTCAATTTTCAAGCTTTTGTGTGTCCCTTCCCTCCCTCACTCATTGCTCATTAGTAAAACTTTGTTTTGAAAAGCTGTCTCAAGGAACCATGAAGTTTTCCACACCTAAATCTGAAAAGTAATGGGATTATAATACCCAAATGATGGGAGAGCAATGGCAGCAATGAAGGAGGGCTTTTGTACACAGTGAAAAGAGCAGGGAAAGCCAAGCTGAACCAAGGAGAATGTTGAGCAAGACAGTCAGGGTTGCGGGGGTAGGGTACCTTCTCAGCTGGGTCCTCTCCACAACAGGGAAATAACCTCGGGGTTTATCATTTGTAGAGCTCCTCCATCTCTCTCCGCTAATGATCACCTTTTTAAGCTTAGATAAAAGCTTGTATGAAATACTACTTTTAATGTCAGATTCCTTTAATGAGTCCAACCCAGTAAAATCAGATATGTTGTCGATTACATTATCATTTCAAGGCTCTCTGAGGGGCCAGCTTTTTATTCAACCCCACTTCAAAGAAAATACAAGTAGGGAGCTTTGGCTGAGATAGTCATTTGTCTACAATGAAGTCTCAGGTTTTCTTCAAACGTAAGCCTTGAGGTACTTAATGATTTCCAATAAGGACCGCTGCTTCTTTGTCAATTAATCCTGTGTGGTGAACATCATCAGCCTTGCTTTATAAGCTCTGGAAAATTACTAGGTACTCTGAGTATATAAATCTTGTGCTAATCACTGAACCACAGTTCCTCTCCCAGTGGTTTATTATATTGAGGTACTGACAATAGAATGTTTTCATTAGAATTTGAAGAAAGTGGAGGGATGTCACAGCGAAAAAAAATCTAACTGCTGTTCTACTTTATTCAGCATCATTCACATTATGATGGACTTTGATGTGTTAAACTTTGATCTTGGATGAGGTATCATTATGCTCATATAATCTGAACACACTTTAGTTCTTCAAAATATCAAATTAATTTACACTCTAGTTTTAGATAAGCTGAATTGAAACCTAGCTTTACTTGCCCCTGAATATATTTAATTAGCAGTTCAGTGAAAGATAACTAAATCCTAAACTTAAAAAAAAAAAAAACATTTTTTTAAAATAGGAAGCTTGGCAGGACATATGTTATCTGGAACTCCCTGAAGCCTATCTTTGCGGAGCTGTCCTTCCCTTGGGCCATGTTGTTTTCAGTTCAAGGCCACAGGGTAGGCCTGGATGCGATTATGCAGAGTTCCTGAGCTACCCCCACACACAAACAGTGACCAGCCTAGAGAGTGGGCATGTGACTGAAGCAGTTCCAACTGGAGTCCTTCCTCAGGACAGTTATAGAGACACTGGAAGGATGATGAAATTACCTTCTGTGGGTTCCAAGTTGAGCCAATAAATATATATGTTGAACACAATGGAAAGCCAGATTTCTCACTGATGGTAGAGAGAGTTACGAATACGGAAATGGGAAGAAAATAATGTATCCTGTGGTTTGAGATTAGAATTAGAGGTATCAGTATGGACTCATAGTTTTTATTTTATTTTTTAATAAAAATTGTTTATATTTAAGGTGTACAATATGATGATTTGTGTACATATACATAAAAATGATAACTATAGTCAAGCTAATTAACGTATCAGCTCAACAGTTACCTTTTTTTGTGTGTGATGAAAGCATCTAAAATCTACTCTCGGGGCACCTGGGTGGCTCAGTTGTTAAGCGTCTGCCTTCTGCTCAGGTCATGGTCCCAGGGTCCTGGGATCGAGCCCCGCATCGGGCTCCCTGCTCCGCAGGAAGCCTGCTTCTCCCTCTCCCACTCCCCCTGCTTGTGTTCCCTCTCTCGCTCTCTCTGTCAAATAAATAAATAAAATCTTAAAATAAATAAATAAATAAATAAAATCTACTCTCAGCAAATTTCTAGTATCCCATAAAGTATTGTTAATTATAGTCATCAGGCTATACATTAGAACTCTAGATGTATTCATCCTAAATCTTCAACAAAGCAGGAAAGAATGTCCAATGGAAAAAAGACAGTCTCTTCAACAAATGGTGTTGGGAAAATTGGACAGCCACATGCAGAAGAATGAAACTGGACCATTTCCTTACACCACACACAAAAATAGACTCAAAATGGTTGAAAGACCTAAATGTGAGACAGGAGTCCATCCACATCCTAAAGGAGAACACAGGCAGCAACCTCTTAGACCTCAACTGCAGCAACTTCTTCCTAGAAACATTGCCAAAGGCAAGGGAAGCAAGGGCAAAAAAGAACTATTGGGACTTCATCAAGATAAAAAGGTTTTGGACAACAAAGGAAACAGTCAACAAAACCAAAAGACAACCAACAGAATGGGAGAAGATATTTGCAAAGGACATATCAGATAAAGGGCTAGTATCTAAAATCTATAAAGAACTTACCAAACTCAACACCCAAAGAACAAATAATCCCATCAAGAAATGGGCAGAAGACATGAACATTTTTCCAAAGAAGACATCCAAATGGCCAACAGACACATGAAAAAGTGCTCAACATCGTTTGGCATCAGGTAAATCCAAATCAAAACCTCAATGAGATACCACCTCACACCAGTCAGAATGGCTAAAATTAACAAGTCAGGAAACGACAGAGGTTGGCGGGGATGCGGAGAAAGGGGAACCCTCCTACACTGTTGGTGGGAATGCAAGCTGGTGCAGCCACTCTGGGAAACAGTATGGAGGTTCCTCAAAAAGTTGAAAATAGAGCTACCGTACGACCCAGCAATTGCACTACTGGATGTTTACCCCAAAGATACAAATGTAGGGATCTGAAGGGGTACGTGCACCCTGATATTTATAGCAGCAATGTCCACAACAGCCAAACTGTGGAAAGAGTGTCCACTGACAGATGAATAGATAAAGAAGATGTGGTATGTGTATACACACACACACACACACACACACACACACACACACACACACACAGGAATATTATGCAACCATCAAAAGGAATGAGATCTTGCCATTTACAACGACATGGATGGAACTGGAAGGTGTTATGCTGAGCGAAATAAGCCAATCAGAGAAAGACAAGTATCATATGATCTCACTGATACGAGGAATTCTTAATCTCAGGAAACAAACTGAGGGTTGCTGGAGTGGTGGGGGGTGGGAGGCATGGGGTGGCGAGGTGATAGACCTTGGGGAGGGTATGTGCTATGGTGAACGCTGCGAATTGTGTAAGACTGTTGAATTACAGACCTATACCTCTGAAACAAATAATACATTATATGTTAAAAAAAGAAGAAGAAGAAGATAGTAGGAAGGGAAAAATGAAGGGGGGAAATTGGAGGGGGAGACGAACCATGAGAGACTATGGACTCAGAAACAAACTTAGGGTTCTAGAGGGGAGGGGGTGGGGGGATGGGTTAGCCTGGTGATGGGTATTAAAGAGGGCAATTCTGCATGGAGCACTGGGTGTTATATGCAAACAAGGAATCATGGAACAACACATCAAAAAGTAATGATGTAATATATGGCGATTAACATAACATAATAAAATAAAAAAAAAAGAACTCTAGATGTATTCATCCTATATAACTGCAACTCTGTACCCTTTGACGAACATCTCATGGTTTTAAATACATAGATGCAAAGATATAGAAACAAATAGAGACATATGTTTACTGCTGTCTGCTGAGAAGGCCTAGAAGTAATAATACACCAGTAGCAAGGAATGAGTATATCTACTGTCCAGGTCTTGACTTCAAATACCATTTCTTTGAAATGGAATCGTGGCTACTTGGATAAAAAGTTGATTCCAGGGCTTGGTCAAAAAAAGAACAAGATGAACCTAAAATAATATGTGCCAGAAAGTAAGGAAATACTCAGGTAAGATGGGAAAATAGCAAAAGGACACAGGAGCTAGTTTAAAATCACTGGCCAAAGATAGGACAATTTAAGCATCTGAATGAACAATACTAACAGATGACACCTGTAGAATAAAACAAGAATACATGGGGACACCCGGGTGGATCAGTCAGTTAAGTGTCTGCCTTGGGCTCAGATCATGATCCCGGGGTCCTGGGATCCAGTCCCACGTTGGGCTCCTTGCTCAGCGGGGAATCTTCTTCTCCCTCCCCCTCTCCTTCTGTCTTTCCTCCCTGCTTGTGCTCTCTCTCTCTCTCTCAAATAAATAAATAAAATCTTAAAAAAAAATACATGAGTTCTATTGATATAAGAGATAGATGAATAGACAAATAGATAAACAAATAGAAGTGAGAAATCTCTTTTTTTTAGTAGAATGTCAATAAATAGGAAAGCAATAATAAAGTTGCAAATTATCAATGGATACAAAAATTAGTGGGAAAAGGTTTGTTGGGGAAAAGATATTTATATAATCTCAGAGAATCTCCCACAAATTAGTCATTATTTAGAAAGGGTAAAACAGGGCGCCTGGGTGGCTCAGTTGGTTAAGCGACTGCCTTCGGCTCAGGTCATGATCCTGGAGTCCCGGGATCGAGTCCCGCATCGGGCTCCCTGCTCTGCGGGGGGTCTGCTCCTCCCTCTGACTCTCCCCCCTCTCATGTGCTCTCTCTCTCATTCTCTCTCTCTCAAATAAATAAATAAAATCTTTAAAAAAAAAAAGAAAGGGTAAAACAGTAACTTTCCTGAGGAGAACCCTGGAAGACCCAAAGTGATCGAAGTTTTCATCATCAGTGTTAGAATAAGCTGACGTCATGCGCCTTCTGATATAATGCTCACAGAAGGACACATTATTTATCATTTCTGTCATACTCCTGCCAAAAATGCATAACCTGAACCTAATCATGAGGAAACATTACACAAGCCCAAACTGAAGGACATTCTACAAAATAATCAGTCTGTATTCTTCAAAAATCTCAAGGTACAAAAAAAAAAAAAAAGACAGAAAAAGGTAAGAGATTATTCTATATTCTCCAGAATAGATCACATACTGGATATTTTTTCTGGCTCAGGATCCAAGCCAGGAACAAGCCTTGTGTTTAGTTGTCACTCATGTCTCTTTAATGTACTTTCATTTGGAACAATCTCTTACCTTTTTCTTTTCTTTTTTTTTTTTTAAGTTTAAAATCAAGTTAGTTAACATACAGTGTAATATTGGTTTCAGGAGTAGAACTTAGTGATTCATCACTTATATATAATACCCAGTGATCATCCCAAAAGTGCCCCCCTTAATGCCCATCACCCATTTAGTGCATCCCTCCATCCTCCTCCCCTCTAGGTCCCTGTTTGTTCTCTATAGTTAACAGTCTCTCATTGTTTGCCTTCCTCTCTGTTTTTATCTTATTTTATTTTTCCTTCCCTTCCCCTATGTTCAACTGTTTTGTTTCTTAAATTCCACATGTAAGTGAAATCATATGGTATTTGTCTTATTCTGACTGACTTATTTCACTTAGCATAATATGCTCTAGTTCCATCCACATCATTGCAAATGGCAAGATTTCATTCTTTTTGATGGCTAATATTTCATTATATATGTGTAAATTTAAATATAAACTGGATTAGATTAGATTATTGTATCAAATTTAAATTTTCTAATTTCAATTATTGAGAATTGCAGTTATGAGATCATTGCAGTTGCTCTTAGGAAATGAACACTCAAGCATTTATAAATGGACAAAATGTCTCAAATTTATTTTCAAAAATATTCAAAAACAAAATCATAAATAAACAGATATATAGATGGGATGATAAAGCAAATGGAACAGAATATAAACAGTTGGTGAATCTGGGTAAAGGGTATTTAGGAGTTCCTAGTACTATTCTTGTAACTTTTCTGTAAGTGTGAACGCATATCAAAATAAAAAATTACACAACATATATAGCTTAGTATAAGAAGACACAAAGGAGAGGCAAATTCTGTTCTTTACTGGACTACCACCAGCAGGTTTCAAGTATGCTATTATAATTAAAAGGGTACTTTACTAGAAGTTAGTAAACATGGCTTCAGAATTAGTTACCTGACCTTGAAAAAATCATTTGATTTTCTCAGCCTCAGTCCTCTGATCCTTGAAAACAAAAGGCTGAATGAACTATTTGATATCTAAAATTTCTGTTAATTCTAAAATATTGTGATTCTTCAAAATGGTCTTTTAATAACATTGTACTTCCAGAAGTGACAATGATTAGTAGGAAAAATTTTCTGGTTCAGTTACAATTAATACTTCTAAAGATAAAAGGGCAATAAATAGAGTAGAAGTCCTGTCTATTCCTGGCTCTTTATTGAATTGCTGTGCTAGTTTAGCACCTTATTGTTTTATTTGAAAATGCCACGCCTTAATTTAGAAGATTATACAAAACATTAACTACCATTGAAAATCTGTATATGAAATTCTCTCCACTTTTATTTCTTTTTAAGATTTTATTTATTTGAGAGAGAGAGAGAGCATGGGAGCAGCGGGAGAGGGATAAGCAGACTTCCTGCTGAGCACAGAGCTGGTCCTGGGGCTTGATCTCACAACCCTGAGATCACGACCTGAGCTGAAATCAAGAGTTGGCTCTTAACTGACTGAGCCACCCAGGCACTCCTACCTTCTCTTTACTTTCCAATAGAAATATGACTTTTACTTGTTTAATAAATAATATAGAGGGTTCACATATGCTCAGCTCACTATTCTAAGTGATATATATATACACAAATACGTATGTGCATATATGTGTATATGCTTTAATTCTCACAACTCTGTGAAGTAAGTACAGTTATTATTTTCACTTCACAGATAGGGAAACTAAGGCACTGGAAGATACCTACAGTCCTACTCCTGACAAGTGGCTGTTTAAAAACAACCATGCACTTGAACCTAGGCAGTGTGGCTGTAGAAACTATGTTCTTAACCAACGCTCTAAACTGCTTCTCAAATATTACATAATAAACTCTAGCAGAAGCCCATGAATTCAAAGTCCATGAGAAAAAGTGATCTGAGTAATAAAACTATTTTTTATGCCAAAATCGAATATCTAGAGACACATATATATCCATGTGTCTATATGTCTATATGGATGGATATATATATATATATCCATGACTACTAAAGATATATATATATATATATATATATATATATATATAATAAGACTATGTATAATAACATTGATATCTATATATGTATCACTAATATATTTTTATTCTGATATATAGTTCGAGTTTTTACTTTTAAAATTCTTAATTCTTGGGATGCCCGGGTGGCTCAGTCAGTTAAGCGTCTGCCTTTGGCTCAGGTCATGATCCCAGGGTCCTGGGATCCAGTCTCACATCGGGCTCCTTGCTCAGCAGGGAGCCTGCTTCTCCCTCTGCCTCTGCCACTCCCCCTGCTTTTGCTCTCTCGCTCTCTCTGACAAATAAATAAATAAAATCTTTAAAAATAAATAAATAAAATTCTGATTCTTGGCAGACCCTTCCACATGAAACTTTGGCCACGTTGACCTGCTGCTCTTGTTCCTTCAGCAGCTTGAAAGCAGTCAGGTGGAAGAGCTCAGAAGCTGCCACGTGTCCGTTCTTGGCAGAGGCCCGCAAATCAAGCCCAGCCATGCTGCGGCACCCTTGATAGTCTCAGCCCAGGGGAAGAAAGAAGGCGGCTCGTGGGCTTAGTCCTTTAGGAAGAGAAAATTAGCAGTGAAAGTGACAAATTCATTTTTGCCTTTAAAAACGGAACCAGAGAGCACAGTGTCACTTTAGTTGGAAAAGGACAAAGTTATTAACTCCTAAGAATTTTATTACAGCATGACTAACATATTCTCTCACTCCAGGTGCCAACATCTGCAGTCACGTGCTTAGCTCAGTAAGGCCTCACCAGACACTGGAAAATTACTCATGCAAATCCCAAGCTTACCTTTCATGGGAAAAAAATGGGGGGTTGGGAGAAAAAATAAAGGTGAACAACTGTTAAGCAAGTATGCTTTTAAATGACAATGGAATTATCTGAGAGAGAGAAAAAAGACAGGGAGTCATGGCAACAGTAGGAATTGGAATCTATCATATTTTGACATTTCTAACACATTATCTTGCAAGTAATAATAATCATCATCAATATTTATACATAGGGCTTTTCATAAATCCCATATAATCCATGTAATTTCATATAATCTTGACAAACAAAACTCTTAAGAAGTATGGCTAATGTCCCTGCTACATATAAGATCCAAGAGGCTAACGTGACTTGCTCAAGACATAAACTAACAACTATCTGAGCAGTTATTTTTTTACTCTGGATTGTGAAGAGTTGGTTTTTTTTGTTGTTTGGTTTTTTTTTTTTGCTTTTTTCCCCCCACAAAATGACATTGCTGCATATTATACCATCACCTTATACAGGCCATCACGTTTATTACTAGAATTCCTAAAAAATGAAGGAACAAAGTAGTAACGGAACAAAGTGTAGGTACTTACATATTTTTAATATCACAGCTTAACATTGTTATAAAAACTCATAAGACAATATTAACAGACCCTTGAGGAAATACTCTAATAGTATTTATTTCTCATAAAGCTGCTTTAGGATTTCAAGAATTTAAACATAAAATGAAAACACATAAAGGGTAACATAAAAATTCAAGTATTAGCACAACTTAAATTATAATCTCAGAGTAAAAAGAAACATGAAACAAATGTAAGGATTGTAGAAAATTCTGCTTTCCGACATGGTTATGAAATGTAACATTCAAGTTAATCAAATATGAAGTCTCATTATATCATCTTTTTTTTTACTGCGGTCTTTTGTAACATGAATAGATGGCCAATTTCCAATTAATTAGGAACAAAATCATACTTGTCAACAAAACTATTATAAACACAAATCAGGCATGCTTTGAGATCCAGAAGCCATTCTCATAATGCTTTAAGGTCGTTTATCAGGATTTTTGTCATTAACAGAACGCAAAATAATCCAGATTCAATCACTGTTTTCTCTTTCCCAGCTATACCAACAGTGATGGTATCATTCTTCCTGCTCCCCAAGAAAATATTCTTTTTTCCCAGCCTTCCCCATTCCCTGTCTCCTAACTAGCTTTGTTCTGCTTTCGCCACCAGGCCTCTGCCTCACATCTAGATGACGACGTCATTCCAACCCCTAATTTCGTGCTTCTAAGGGCCCTTCTCTCAGTGCCGCTGCCAAACCGATCGTTCCAAACATGTATTTTATATGGTCCAGAACATTCAACAGCTGCCGACTGCATAGCACATCCTGTTTAAACTTAGCTCCTTTTCAAGGTATCGTAATCTAACTCGGTTTACTTTCCCAATTTATTGTTCATCACTCCCCCAACAAATGCCTTGTGAAGCAGTCACCCAAGCCTGTGTCCTAAATTTAACCCAAACACACAACGCTTATTCTTACCTCTTCTGGGACTTACTACAACTAAAGTCATCATCATCAACATCAACATCAACATCAACAGCACACACATATATTACTTAGTATGTACCAGGCAATGTCATAAGTGCTTTATACATTTTAACTCACATAATCCTCGAGGTAGATGCTGTTATCATCCTCACTTTACCCAAGGTCCAAAGCAGTCAAGTAACTCAAGTGAGGTCACACAGGGAGTAAATAGTAGAGCCAGAATTCAAACCAGGCAGTTTAGTTTCAGATTCTATGCTCAACCACTATCCGCATGGCCTTTCCATTACCCATTTATTCAATGTACTCATTGTCAGTAACATAACTAGGTATTAATTATTTCACATATGTTACTTGTATCTCTTTCATGAATTATAAAATTATACCAAGTGCTTTATTTCTTTTAGAGGCCCCTGAATATTAGATATACAGCTAGCCTGAAACAAACATTAATAAGGGAGACCATTTTATTCAAAGCATAAGTATTATAAAAGGCAAAGATTCAAGAATTATAATTAGTCAAAAGGTATAGAACTAAGCTTCCTCTCACCAACAAAATCTTCTGAAGCAGGACTAGCCCGCGGCAAGAGCGCTGAGAGGATGGAGTGGGGTGGGGGCTGGGCGGTGGCTGTTTGAGGATCTCTACATTGGAGGGGCTATAGGACAGCTTTCTGCTTGGGGCAATGATTAAAGACTCAAAGCCTTTGAAACTCCAGTTGTCAAACAAGTACACTTCCTGGAGGAAGAGTTAAGTTTCGAGGATGCTTAAAATTAGACGAGTCACCTCTCTCACTTTCAAATGAAACATAAAACTTTTTAAAAGAAAAATCTCTTATTCATGGAACTACATATATAAAATTCCAAGACTAGACATTTGAATAGACTCTGGTTTCTTTTTAACAGGAGACTAGGCCAGACCTTCTATACTCTTACATACTTTAAAGAAGAGAAGAGACTTATTCGTCAAGGTCCACCTCAAATGTCAACTCATCTGTGAAGTTTTCTTTGGCATAATTAATCACTCCTTCTTCTGTACTATAATAGCATTTTATAAATATCTCTATTGGGTTACATATAATAACTACTACTTAGAAAATGTGATCTTGGGTGCCTGGGTGGCTCAGTCGTTAAGCATCTGCCTTTGGCTCAGGTCATGACCCCAGGGTCCTGGGATCGAGTCCCACATCGGGCTCCCTGCTCTGCGGGAAGCCTGCTTTTCCCTCTCCCACTCCCCCTGCTTGTGTTCCTGCTCTTGCTATGTCTCTCTCTGTCAAATAAATAAATAAAATCTTTAAAAAAAAAAAGAAAGAAAATGTGATCTTGACTTCTAGACTGTTACCAACCCAAATGTACATCAACAAGTGAACATAAACCAATTTGATATAATCATGCAATTAGTACAACTCAGCAACAAAAGGAACTAATTATTAATTTGTGAAACAACATGGATAGTGTTCAAAAACACTATGCTAAGCTAAAGAAACCAGACACAAAAGAATACATACTGTTGTCAAGAATTACAAAAGATTTGAGATTGCATGCAATGTGTAAGGTTATGTTTCATGTTTGCTGGCACGAGACATGAGACTGCTGGGTCAAAGACAAAGGACTTTATTACTCACAGCAATAGGATTAGCCAGAATATCACACTTGCACAGTGAGTTGTGTTACAGGTGAAGAAGGTGGGAGCTTTGGGAATCTGAATCTCTTATAATGGGCTGTAAGCCTGCCTGACCTGTGCCCCACAGGGGCACATTATCTTTAGCACACTGGACAATAACAAACCTACCCTTTTCTCGGGAGGAAGACATTACCTCTAGCTTCAAAGGTTATACACTATACCAATACCTTAAGAAAAATAGTCCTGAACAAAAGCAGTCATTACCTCTGCTCACAGAAATGCAGAACTGTGAAAGAGTCATGGAGCATTGTCTCCTATTAACAATATGTTTTCATTCTTTAAACATTTCTGGAATAGGCAACATTAGTCTATGGTGGGGAAAATATCAGAACAGTCATTGTTTGGAACCAGAAGTGACTATGACTATATAGGATCACAAGGGATATTTCTAAGGTAAAGGGATGTTATATATTTTATATGGGTGATGGTTACTCGGGAGATCAAACTCATCAAACTGTACACATAAAATTATATATAAACTATGTGTAAATTATGTATGTACAATTTGGGTGTGTAAATTATACCCAAATAAAACTGATATAAAAAGAAAAATATGCTGATCATAACCTCTAGACTGCCATCATCTACAAGGCAAGGACTGTGTCTTATTCATCTATTTTACTGATTACTGAGAAGAAATTAGCCGAGTACTCTTAGTGGGTGCTCATAAAATTTGGTTGCATTGAATTATTAATATTGTTTACAATGGGCCTCTAAGTTATATATAAACCTGATGATAATCATATATCAAAAACCACTAATAAATATGCAAAGAATAAAGATAAAGAAATTCAAATATACCACTAAAGAAAATCAGCAAAACATGAAAGGGAGAAAGACAGAAAGGATCAGAGAAAATCTTCAGAAACAACCACAAAACAAGTAATAAAATGGCAATAAATACACATCTATCAAGAATGTAAATGGACAAATGCTCCAATTAAAAGACATAGGGTGACAATGGATTAAAAAACAAGACCCATCAATATGCTGCCTACAAGAGACCATTTTAGACCTAAAGACACATGCAGATTGAAAGTGAGAGGATGGAAGAACATCTATCGTACAAATGCATATCAAAAGAAAGCCAGAGTAGCAATACTTGGATTGGACAAAACAGACTTTAAAACAAAGACTATATAACAAGGGAAAAAGGATACTATATAATAATAAAGTCAACAATTCAACAAGAAGATATAACAATTGTAATTATTTGTGCACCCAACACAGGAGAACCCAAATACATGAAATAGTTAATAACAAAAATAAAGGAACTAATCATTAATAATACAATAATAGTAGGGGACTTTAACCCCCCACTTACATCAATGGACAGATCATCTAAACAGAACATCAACAAGGAAACAATGGCTTTGAATGACACACTGGACCAGATGGACTTCACAGATACATTCAGAACATTCCATCCTAAAACAGCAGAATACTCCTTCTTTTCAAGTGCACATGGAACATTCTCCAGAATAGATCACACAGTAGCCCACAAAATAAACCTCAATAAATTCAAGAAGATCAAAATCATAACATGCACATTTTCTGACCACAACTCTATGAAACTGGAAATCAACCACAAGAACAAACGTGGAAAGACCACAAATACATAGAGGTTAAATAACATGTTACTAAACAAAGAACGGGTCAACCAGAAAATCAAAGAAGAAATTAAAAAGGACATAGAAACAAATGAAAATAAAAACACACCAGTCCAAAACCTCTAGGATGCAGCAAAAGCAGCTCCAAGAGGAAGGTTTACAGCAATACAGGTCTACCTCAAGAAGTAAGAAAAATATCAAATAAACTACTTAACCTTGAATCTAAAGGAGCTAGAAAAAGAACAACAAATGAAACCTAAAACCAGAAGAAGGAAGGAATTAATAAAGATTCGAGCAGAAATAAATGATGTAGAAATTAAGAAAAAAAAAAAAAACAATAGAAAAGATCAATGAAACCAGCAGCTGGTTCTTTGAAAAAAAAAAAAATCAATGAAACTCATAAACCTCTAGCCAGATTTATCAAGAAAAAAGGAGAAAGGACTCAAATAAATAAAATCACAAACGAGAGAAGAGAAATAGCAACTAACACCACAGAAATACAAACAACCATAAGAGAATATTATGAAAAACTACATGCCAACAAATTGCCCAACCTGGAAGAAATGGAGAAATTCCTAGAAACATATAAACTACCAAAACTGAAACAGGAAAAAACAGAAAACTTGAACAGACTGATAACCAGCAACGATATTGAATCCGTAATCAAAAAACTCCCAACAAACAAAAGCGCAGGGCCAGATGACTGCACAGGTGAATTCTAGCAAACATTCAAAAAAGAATGAATACCTATTCTTCTCAAAATATTCCAAAAAATAGAAAAGGAAGGAAAATTTCCAAATTCATTCTATGAAGCCAGGATTACCCTAGTTCCAAAACCAAAGACTCCACTAAAAAAGAGAACTACAGGCCAATATCCCTGATGACCATGTATGCAAAAATTCTCAATAAAATACTAGCAAACCAAGTTCAATAATACATTAAAAAAATCATTCACCACGATCAAATGAGATTTATTCCTGGGTTGTAAGGGTGGTTCAATATTTGCAAATCAATTAACGTGATACACCACACTAATAAGAGACAGCATAAGAACCATATGATCTCTTCAATAGATGCAGAAAAAGCATTTAACAAAGTACAACATCCATTCATGATAAAAACCCTCAGCAAAGTAGGGTAGAGAGAACATACCTCAACACAATAAAGGCCACATACAAAAAACCCACAGCTAATATCACCTCAATGGGGGAAAACTGAGAGCTTTTCTTTACTGTCAGGAACAAGACAGGGATGTCTACTCTCAACACTGTTACTTAACATAGTACTGGAAGTCCTAGCTTCAGCAGACAACAAAAAGAAATAAAGGGCATCTGAATTGGCAAAGAAGAAGTAAAACTTTCACTATTTGCAGATGATATGCTACTATACATAGAAAACCCAAAAGACTCCACCAAAAAACTTCTAGAACTGATATACAAATTAATAGGATACAAAATCAACATACAGAAATCTGTTACATTTCTACACACCAATAATGAAGCAGCAGAAAGAGAAATTAAGGAATCAATCCCACTTACAAGTGCACCAAAAACTATAAGATACCTAGAATAAATCCAACAAAAGAGGTGAAAGACCTGTACTCTGAAAACTATGAAACACCAGTGAAAGAAATTGACAATGACACAAAGAAATGGAAAGACATTCCATGCTTATGGATTAGAAGAACACATATTATTAAAATGTCTATACTACCCAAAACAATCTACACATTTAATGTGATCTCCAGCAAAATACCACCAGCATTTTTCAGAGAGCTAGAACAAACAATCCTAAAATTTGTATGGAACCACAAAAGACCCAGAATAGCCAAAGCAACCTTAAAAAAGAAAAGCAAAGCTGGAGGCATCACAATTCTGGACCTCAAATAATATTACAAAGCTGTATTGATCAAGACAGTATGGCACTGGCACAAAAATAGAAACATAGATCAATAGAACAGAACAGAGAACCCAGAAATGGACCCTCAACTCTATGGTCAGCTAATCTTCGACAAAGGAGGAAAGAATATCCAGTGGAAAAAAAGACAGTTTCTTCAATAAATGGTGCTGGGAAAATTGGATAGCCACATGTAGAAGAATGAAACTGGACCATTTTCTTACACCATACACAAAAATAAACTCAAAATGGATGAAAGACCTAAATGTGAGACAGGAATCCATCAAAATCCTAGAGGAGAACACAGGCAGCAACCTCTTCGACTTCAGCCACAGCAACTTATTGCTAAACATGTCTCCAAAGGCAAGGGAAACAAAAGCAAAAATGAACTATTAGGACTTCATCAAGATAAAAAACTTCCGCAATGCAAAGAAAACAGTCAACAAAACTAAAAGGCAACCTATGAAATGGGAGAAGATATTTGCAAATGACATATCAGATAAAAGGCTAGTATCCAAGATCTATAAAGAACTTATCCAACTCAACACCCAAAAAACAAAAAATCTAGTCAAGAAATGGGCAGAAGACATGCACAGACATTTCTCTAAAGACATCCAAATGCCAACAGACACATGAAAAAAATGCTCCACATCACTTGGCATCAGGGAAATACAAATCAAAACCACAATGAGATACCACATTATACCAGTCAAATGGCTAAAATTAACAAGACAGGAAATAACAAATGTTGGTAAGGATGCGGAGAAAGGGGAACCCTTTTACACTGCTGGTGGGAATGCAAGGTGGTATAGTCACTCTGGAAAACGGTATAGACATTCCTCAAGAAGTTGAAAATAGAGCTACTCTATGACCCAGCAATTGCACTACTGGGTACTTACCCTAAAGATACAAATGTAGTGATCCAAAGGGGCACCTGCACCCCAATGTTCATAGCAGCGATGTTCACAATAGCCAAACTATGGAAAGAGCCCAGATGTCCATCAACAGATGAATGGATACATATATATATATATATACCACCTCTTCATATATATATATATATACACACACACACACACACACACACACACACACACAATGGAATATATGCAGCCATCAAAAAGGATGAATATTTACCATTTACATCGATGTAGATGGAACTGGAGGGTAATATGCTGAGCAAAATAAGTCAATCAGAGAAAGATAATTATCATACCAATTCACTCATATGTGGAATGTAAGAAACAACACAGAGGATCATAGGGTAAGGGAGGGAAAACTGAAGGGGAAGTAATCAGAGAGGAAGAAAAACCATGAGAGACTCCTAACTATTAGAAACAAACTGAGGGTTGCTGGAGGGGAGGTGGGTTAGGGGATGGGGTAACTGGGTGATGGGCATTAAGGAGGGCATGTGATGTGATGAGCAATGGGTGTTATACACAACTGATAAATTACTGAACCTACATCTGAAACTAATGATGTACTGTTTGGCTAATTGAATTTTAAAAAATTTAAGAAAAGAGAATGCATTAAAAAAAATAGAACAGAATAGAAAATCCAGAAATAAACCCACAACTATATGATCAATTAATCTTCAACAAAGCAGGAAAGAATATCCAATGAAAAAAAAAAAAACAGTCTCTTCAACAAATGGTGTTGGGAAAACTTGACAGCAACATGCAAAAGAATGAAACTGGACCACTTTCTTCAACTATACACAAAAATAAATTCAAAATGGATTAAAGACCCAAATGTGACATAGGAAACTATAAAAAATCCGAGATGACACAGGCAATAACCTCTGTGACATCGGCCATAACAACTTCTTTCTAGATATGTCTCCTGAGGCAAGGGAAACAAAAGCAAACATCAACTATTGGGACTACATTAAAAAAAAAAAAAAAACTTCTGCACAGTGAAGGAAACATTCAGCAAAACTAAAAGGCAACCTACAGAAAGGGAGACAATATTTGTAAATGATGTATCCAATAAAGGGCTAGCATCCAAAATATATAAGGAACTTCTAAAACTCAATACCCAAAACCAAATAATCCAATTAAAAAATGGACATAAGACATGAACAGACATTCCTCCAAAGAAGACATACAGATGGCTGACACATAAAAAGATGTTCATTATCACTGATCATCAGGGAAATGCAAATCAAAACTACAATGAGATAATCTCCTCACACCTGTCAGAATGGCTAAAACCAACAACATGAGAAACAACAGGTGTTGGAGAGGATGTGGGGGAAAAAAATGAACCCTCTTGCACTGTTGGTGGGAATGCAAACTGGTACAGCCACTCTGGAAAACAGTATAGAGGTTCCTCAGAAGGTTAAATATAGAACTACTTTACAATCCAGCAATTGCACTGCTGGGTATTTCCCCAAATACCAAAACACTATTTCAAAGGTATATATGCACTCCCATGTTTATAGCAGCGTTATTTACAATAGCCAAGATATGGAAACAGCCCAAGTGTCCATCAACTGATAAATGGATAAAGAAAATGTGGCATAACAATGGAATATTATTCAGCCTTAAAAAGGAATGAAATCTTGCCATTTGCAACAACATGGAGCTAGAGAGATAATGCTAAGTGAAAGAAATCAGTCAGAGAAAGACAAATGCCATGTGATTTCACTCATATGTGGAATTTAAGAAACAAAACAAACAAAGGGAAAAAAATAAGAGAGAGAGAAAGAGAGACAAAGCAAGAAACACACTTTTAATTATAGAAAATAATCAGATGGTTACCAAAGGGGAGGTGGGTGGGTGGGGATGAGTTAAACAGGTGAGGGGAGTTAAGGAGTGTACTTGTGATGAGCACAGGGTGAAGTATGGAACTGTTGAATCACTACTTTGTACACCTGAAATTAAAATAACACTGTGTGTTAACTGGAATTCAAATAAAACAACAACAAAAAAATGGGCCTTGAAGTATTCTTTCTTGTCCTAAGTTGATCTGAAATGCCATTACATTTGAATTTTTAAAATTTCATTTGATTGTGTTTATAAATATTAATACACATGAATATCAAGGAGCCATTACAAATTTCTATTAAAAAAATAAATTCTCTAAATACTACCTTATTTTGATGTAGATTAGTTTTAATAATGTAGTGAGTTGCTTAAAACCATGAGAATTTAGGCGTGCCTGGGTGGTTCAGTCAGTTAATCTTCCAACTCTTGATTTTGGCTCAGGTTGTGATCTCAGGGTCATGAGATTAAGCCCTGTGTCTCCTGGGGCTCTACACTCAGCAGGGAGTCTGCGTGAGATTCTCCCCCTCTCCCTATGCCCCTCTCCCCACTCATGTGTGTGAGCGCTCTCTCTCTCTGGCTCTCAAATAAATAAATAAATAAATCCTAAAATAAATAAATAAATAAAAATGTGTGCTAATCTTAATAAGGTTATTTGAAAAAACATTATTTTCCATATCATAAACCTGGCAGACTAGTTCCTTTAGAAATACAGTACTTCTCAAATAAATTCTCAAAATGAATACTGTAGAAAAATAGTTGAAATTTGAAAGTTGCAAGGACTTTTTCTTTCACCTAACCAATTTAAATTTGGTGAGAGTACCTGGTGTCTGTTAGATGGTAATTTAGGCTAGCAAAGCCTAAGGAGCAAAAGTTACAGCTATAGTTTCCATTTACAACAGAATTTTAAAACCCTTTCTTTTTAATATACACTTTACTGTGGTTTTTCTAATTTATTTTATAAATTACGGCTATTTATTTATGTGAGTTAAGGGAATTACTTAACCAACATTAAAATATTCTTTGAGAAAGTAAGACAGAAGATCTAAATAAAGCTACAAAATGGTTTGCCATCTTAATACATATTAAATTATACATTAAAAAATTTGTCTTACTCTTACATTTTTATCATGTTATCCTTTATTTTTTTTTAGTAAAAACTTGGAAAAAAGGAAAGTAATTCCCACATTTGCTAAATGAAACATACAGGAAACCATTGTATTTTCATTCCTAACAAAAATACTGTATTATGCTTGTAACTCTGATATACAGATAAGCCAAACATTTTTGGTTCAGGTCTTAGAGACTGGGCCAACATCTATAGTCAGAGATAGGTATCTTCTCATTTCATAGGTAAACTCTCATATTCCATGATATATTTACCATTTACATATCCCTCTAATTATCCACAAATTCAATTATTGTATAGATTAAATATTCATTAGCAGTAATATGGGGAAAGTGGAAGCAAAACTCTTTGCAAAAGCCATCAGGACCCAAATGTCATTAATAATGCAAATTAAATTGAAATGCCAATATTTATAATATTGATATTTCATCACCGTATAATAAAACCAACTTTCCATTATAAGCGCAGGGGCTATTTGATGACTAAGACGTTGTTTGTTGAAAAAGCAGAATCAGACCTACAAATACAGAGAAAAAAACTGATGGTTACCAGAGGGGAGTGGGTGGGGGATGGGTAACTGGGTGAAGGGGCGTGGGAGATACAGGCTTCCAGTTATGGAAAGAATAAGCACAGGAATAAAAGACGCAGCATAGAGAATATGGTCAGTGATATTGTAATAGCATTTAGCACAACATAACATACAGGACTTGAATCACCATGTTGTACACCTAAAACTAATGTGACATGTGTGTCAACTATATGAAAAAAATTTTTTTAATTTGAATATTTCCAATAACTGAATTGGTCCACCCATTTCTGTACTTATGCCATGATCTCACAAGACTTTGTTAAGTCATGGTAGCTATGACTTCAAATATCAAATTATAAAACTGCCATCTCATACCATAAATATAATCATCTGCCCCCCAACCCCTTGATTAGGTTGATCCATACCAAATTGCTGATGTTTGATAGATTTGACCTGCAAAAATGGTAATTTCATCTGATTGAACATAATATAAAGTCAAAAATTACTAAAATGGAAGTGATCAATATTGAACACTGTGTACTCAAAATACGTTGTTCCTACAATAGCTTTTTAAAAGCAAGGTTATTGGTAAGGATATACAATAGTGTGTCTAACCATTCACCTGTTAAAGGATGTCTCAATTGTTTCCAGTTTGGGGCTGTTCTAAATAAAGTTGCTATAAAAATTAAAATAAAATAAAATAAAATAAAAGCAAGGTTATATGCACAGAGGAGATTGCAATTTTCTGCTTTCTTTCTTGAGCCCTGATAATAAAACCATTGAGTAAATATTTCAGATACAAGTGTCTCTATTACCTCTGTTTTCTAACTCACTTTATACCTCAAAGTCCAAGGAAGGTGAAACCCATAAGAGTGGGTACTGTGTTTTTCCCCCTCAGTTCTTAATGGTGACCAGGGTAAAATATAAATTGCTTTTTCCCAAGGCAGCACAAATGATTTTTTTTTTTTTTGCTCAGATTGCTAAATTTATTTCCCAGGTGTACATCTTCACCAAATTATCAAGTCACCTTTCAGACTTGGCACACATATCTGTACCTTGAATGGAGAAGTCAGTGGGAGAAAACCCTGACACCAAAATACAAGTGAAATGTTACTAAGTGACTTGTACACACCACAACCTATGCTTTCTTTGAATACTTTTGAATGACTATTTTTAAGCTTCTCAATTCCTCAAAGGTAATTAAATCTCTAGGGGTACAAGTTCCACAATTAAAATATTTCTTTCAGTGATATGCTAACTACTAATGGCCAGGGAGTATCACAATTTGTAGCAAAACATGCTTAGTGACACCAAGAGTTAATTACAATCCTGAAGAAAGTTTTCTGCACTTATAGATGCCAAAGGTAAACATGGGGGAAAGAAGTGTTTAAACATTCAAATAAGCAATATTTTTTTCTAGATATTAGAACCCAGCTTACCCTAAGAGAATACTTTCAAAATTTAGCAGGAAAAACATTATTTTTCCCTACAGGAACCTCTCGGCTCTATATGGATTTTTACACTTGAATTGTTTTTTGCTCACATTCTTTCACACTAAATCCTGTATTTCCATTGCTCAAAATAGACACCTTCTGCCCTGGACCAGAGTCAATAATCGAAAGAGGAAAAGAAAGAATGTTGGAGTATGAATGCCACAATGAGGGTACAAGAGGGGAGACTTTGCATCAATGGTCAATGTATTTTTCTCTAATTGTGTTTTAGGTCTGATCCTTATCTTACCAACCAGATGGAAAACTTCCCAAGGTCAAGATTATATCTTATCATCAATCCCCTCATGTATAGACCAGAATTGAACATGAAGTGGGTACTCAATGTGTGCTTGTCCAATGACTGAAATGTAAATGATAAAGATACTGTAAAAAATAGCAATAAAATATAGGAAATCTAGCATACAATATTACTTGGTAAAAATTACTTTCCTTCTCTGGATTTATTTTTTCTTGAGTAAATGGGAGAAAAAAAAACTAGGTTCTTATTCACAAAATGTGCTTGGAATACCATGGCCTCCTATACTGCCCATAGTAAGAATGTAGTTAATTCTTGTAGCTTTGAATATTCATTTTTGATAATTCACTGTATAAAATTGCCTATGACCCGAAATGCTCATAAGATGTATTTTTTACTGCAGACTTACCATTTGCACACACACACACACATCATTGTATGTCTGTGTGTACTTTAAGTTATAAAAAGGCACTATCCGTCAAATCATATCCAAGTTGATACATAAATGGTAATTTATCATTGACAGTTTTATCAAAAGGCAACTATTCCTCACTATTCCTCATCTTTCTTTAAGATCTATAGTTAATTTAAGATCACAAAATTTATCTAAGATCCTCCATATGAAGAAATATTGTTTGTCACAGTGTCATAGATACTATTACTTTTTTAGCAGAATAACTGTAATTGTTGGCATCCGAACACTAAATGTGCTTCTGATCAAAGGCTCTCACACCTTTTGTTTACCAGTTGAATTGCTGAAACAGCAATTTATTATAATTAGATATGTTGATCAGAGTTTGAGTGAGTAATAAAAAGGTATTTGGAAAAGACTTGAAAACAAAATATGAGGAACCATTCAAAATAATTGCTATACCAGTATATTTTCAGTGATCTGTAGTTATAATGGAGAAACAAAGCCATAATTTAGAGGTATAGGACTTTTAAACTGCCTAAGGAACTGGGAGACACATTCATGGACACACATACATACGTAATATGCACATACACAAAACACACCGCTTTGTGTAAACTGCATCTTGGTATCTTTTTGAGGGGAGAGGGGAGGAGGGAGGTTATGAAGAATCTGATGGACAAGAGAAAGAGCTCTGTGATTCAGATGTGAAAACATTTAGCTTTGGAACTGATTATTCATCATAACCAAATCATATCCTTTCTGAGTTCTAATGGGTTCCTTTCTTTTATTTTTTATTTGTTTAAAGATTTTATTTATTTATTTGGCAGAGAGAGACACAGTGAGAGAGGGAACACAAGCAGGGGGAGAGGGAGAGGGAGAAGCAGGCTTCCCGCAGAGCAGGGAGCCCGATGCGGGACTCGATACCAGGACCCTGAGATCAGGACCTGAGCCGAAGGCAGACGCTTAACGACTGAGCCACCCAGGCGCCCCTGGGTTCCTTTCTTTTAATCATCACTAGGATTGTCAAATTAGGTAATCATGGGACTCATTTCTGTCTCTAAATCTCCTCTGAGCCCTTCCTTTCATTTCATTTGTGTGCTACTAATAACATGGTAACTGCCAACTTCTACATTCTTTAATATTTACCATATACATGACATGCACATTTCAATTAGTGGTGTTATATGTATTGAATTGAATGTGTGCTCTTCATACATCATAGAATATTTTGTGCCTGACTTGCAGTAATGAAGAATGATTTTGGATGTAATGATTTTTTACTTCAGCCTTTTTTTTTTACTTCCTTCTCTTTAACAAGAAGTTATAATTTATTTACCATCTATTAAAAGTTATAATGAAATTAATGCAGCTATACAAATAATGCATCTTTTACCTCTAAACATTACATGGAAAATCAATCAGTATCCAAATTTGAGGCATTTTATAGTTATATTTTGCAACTGAGCTCAAGGAAATAACATATTTGGAGTATGAGTTGGACTGTATGTCTTCCACACCCTTCAACTCTTTGTCTTGGGAGACATTTAGGTCCGTTTAATTGAATACACAGATTGAGGGAGGTTATTGTCTTTGACTTGTAAATATGGCCAACATAAACCCCCGCAGATCTCAGGTAGGTGTGTTCTAGCAGGAGGGAGAACAATCACAGTGCCCTTATTCAGTCACTTTGATCTGCTGCCCTGAGGCCATTGCAAGTGATTTTGATTAGGCTGGAAAAGTAGGGAAGTCAAAAAATAGGATCCCACTGATGTTACGTATGCCTGAAATTGGTAACTGAAGGCCTTGTACAAATAGCCTTATGCATAGCTAAGCATTGGAATAATATGAGGAGTAGCCACTGTACTCTACTTCACTCAGCTGATCCTGGGATCTAAAACTTCTCACCAATTCTCCCTTATTACCCTTCTTTTAACCCTGACATATTTCCATCCCTTAGTCTTCTCCAACTGCCTTCTCTCTCAAACAATAGGTGAATGCCTCCATTTGTATCTAGGCAAATCTGTCACTGCATGGGCTCTTTCTGTTATCCCCAACAGGTTCCTTCTGCTAGAGGAGGGGGCAAGAGGGCAGACCTTAGTGGTCCCAAAGACAGACCTGGGTAAGAATCCCAGCCCAGCCAGTTCCTAGCTCTGCAAGCTTAAGGAAGATATTTATAATAGGCTATTATTCATAACTTAAGGATTAAGCTATTAATTATCCATAACTTAAGTTATTTTTAAAAACCAAATTTGCTGATTATTGTGTGATTTACATGAAACAGGGTGTACCAAAAGCCAACTGAATAGTGAAGGCACTCAATAATCCTTACTTTTCCTCTTTTCCCTGGTGTCTTTTTCAAGTTACCCCAAATTATTTACCTTTCCTTACTAGTAATGCTTTCCATTTCTCTATCTAATTATATATATGTTATATTTATTATACATAATATATATTATATAATATATGTATATACTATATATATGTACACACACACATGGTCCTGACTTATGATGGTTTGACTCATAATTTTTCAACTTTACAGTAGTGCAAAAGCAATACACATTCAGTAGAAACCACACTTTGAATTTTCATCCTTTTCGGGGCTAGCAATATGCAATACAATACTTCTGTGATGCAGCGAGCCTCAGCTCCCAGTCAGCACGGGATCATGAAGATACACAACCAATACACTTACAGTGATTCTCTACCCATACAGTCATTCTGTTTTTCACTTTCAGTATAGTATTCAACAAATTACATGAACTATTCAACACTTTATTATAAAATAGGTTTTGTGTTAGATAATTTTGCCAAACTGTAGCCTAATCTAAGTGTTCTGAGGACGTTTAAGGTAGGCTAGGCTAAGCTATGATGTTCTGTAGGTTAGGAGTATTAAATGTATCTTTGGTTTACGATATTTTCAACTTATGATGGGTTTATATATATGTGTATACATACACACACACACACACACACACACACACACACACACATATATCTCCTCTGCTTTGCAGTGTTGGCTGGTTCACATACTTCCCTAGACTAGTTCCATCTGCATCAGATCATTCCATTCCCTCATTCCCCAGTCCAGGACTTGCAGATTTCTCATTCCGTAATGGTTGAGCTCTCGAGCGCTCATGTACATTGTCAGCCGAGTTCAGTGCTAGATTGGAAAAAAGTGTCTTAACTAAAGTTCTAATGTTCCTATACATCCTCTGTCTCCTTGGAAGAGAATAACTTAACATTTAAAATCTTCCTAAATTTTAAATTAATGATTATCATAATGTAGTCTAGTATATTTAGTGGGGTTTTATTGCATTTAAATATATACTGATTTGATGTTTACAATAGTATTTATAATCACATAACAATCATACCCAAAATAACACAAAATTTGCTAATGACATCTTTATTGTTTTTTTGTACTTGACAACTGAGACAGAGGCTGAGAGATATATTTCAGATTATATAAATAGCACCCTAAAATCCAAAGGTACATTCCAAGTTCAGTTGTGACGGAGGACACCCTTTCCTCTATGCTGTAAATCATTCAGAATGCTTTAGACTATAAAGATAATTAAGTACTACAAACTACTTACTCAAAGATGTGGAACAGAAAACAATTCATTTGAGAGAATATTGCCATTCAAAATTTGATTCCTGAATGCATATAAAATAAACTATTATTACAATGCAACTTGACTGACAGAATAATATAAATTTAAGGCCCAAAGTAAAAATAATTAAAAGGAAAATGTAGGAAAAACATTAACTGCATTTCACCAAACGTTGGTTGGAAACTAGGAATTTCTTTATGGACAGAATTAACAACAACACAAACAATAACAAGGAAAGGATAAACATCCCCCCTCCCTCAAGATAGTGTCCCAAAGTTTATATGAATTGTTTTTTGATTAATAGGGAACATTTCATTTGAAGATTAATACCATAAGCCCCCATGAAAACATAACTAGTGGCTACTTCTTTTTCTAAATTCTCCACTAAACACCCCATTGTATATTTTATCTTCACACTGTCTCCTAGAACATTTTATTTAGGCTTTTATAGTCTGTCATATTTGGAAAGCAAAACACACAGCCATGTCCTTGAAGGTGACTTTGTTCCAGGTGTTGCCCTATGGTCTTAGCAGAGAAGTTTTCTCTCCCAAGTCAGTGCCTTTTGTTGACAGAATTGGTTTTTGCCTATTGAGAGCTGCCACTGATCAGTGACCAGAACAAACTCAGGAACTCAGAAGCTTTCCATCACTGACAGAAAGCAGTGGACAATATAAAAATAGTATTACTATACACTAAGGATTTGTTGAGGCTGCTTATAAGTGACAGGATTAGAACGGTCATGGCACAAAGTGTGTTTTCATGCAACAAGATTGTGAACTGGCAGAACCTCATGGAAAATAATAAGCCACCAGGAATAACTGTTGTCAGATGCTAACTGACATTCAAGTGTTTATGGTGTGATCACAGTATTCATATTTTCTTCTTTCAAAAATCATAGAACATTATGTTTGGTATTAAATATTATACAGTCTTACACGGAGAGACTAAATTCTGCAGGGTCAAATTACACATAAAGAATGTTTTTATAATACCAAATTTATTATCCAATTGTACCATACACTGTCTATCTGAAGAAAGTTATATGGACAGACATGATTATAGTTACAGATAGCGATAATGCTCAAAAATTAATAATACAATCCTCATGATAAGTATTTGTTTTCATTATTAATCATTTGCTATCCACAGCCCTCACTCCCAGAGGATCATTCCCTGTTTTTCTCTGTCCTGATAAGGAATTAATTCCTAAAATTCTCTTCATTTTGACCATCTAGGGTGAATGTTATTTTCCCACAAGGACCCTAAGTAAAACACTATCGTTCATAAAGAGACAAGTAAGACCAAATGAAATGTCTTACTATATACTTCTAAATTTTTAGATCAAAATTCGTTTCACATTCTGACTTTAAAATTGATTCCTGAAAACAACAGTGTCCATCATCTCCATTATCATTTCATAACTGAGTTGCTACTACAACTTAAACATTTGTGCTTTGCATTTTTACTACATAGACAGCATATCCTAATGAGTCCTGCAAGACTTAGGAATCTATGGTCATAAGTGGTAATTACAAAAAGAACCACAGGAATTGGTCACTGATACAGCATGCTGTGGAAAGGGGATAAAATTTGAAATAAGAAACCTGGAGATGGAGTCTGAGGATTGGTACTTTTTAGCTTGTACAAGTGATCGTGCACAAATCAGTCTGGTTAGCTTTTGTTTCTTCACTTGTTAAATGGAGTAAATAAAAACTCATTTCATAGGATTGTTGTGAGGATAAAAACAGGTCTTGAATATGAGTGTTTTATGAAAAAGCAAAGTAATATGCTCAGCATAGTTATTATCTTATATTTAAAGCAAAGATAGTATAAATACCCATATTAAGGATTTAATAAAACATAAATAAGTCATAAGGCCAGTAATAAAATACTAGTTCTTGAGATGCTCCTGTTTTCATACAATGATGAGCTTAAAATCAAAATGGTTTGGAGAAGCTGCCAGTTATTCCTGGAAGGTCACTGGTCCCTCCAACACACTCACCCATGTCAGTCAAATTCCTGTGCTTAGAGAACTCATGTTCTTCTTTACCAGTCATTAATCATTCACTAAACAAATATCCATTGAAGGCCTTTTACGCTCCAGACACTCGTCTAAGTTTTAGGGACAGAGTAGTGAATAATATATACCACCAATGTATCTTGGAAACAACAACGCCACCTCTCAGAATTTGGTGTGCATTTCTTTTGTTGAAATATTCCTCTCTTGTTCCTGTATTTTTTAACCTGTCAACCTGTCAGGTCAACTGCTGGACTGTGGGCTTGCTCAAAGAGTTAGTACATAAGGTCCCACTGATATGCTTAACATTTATACTATAAAAAAGAACAGACAGAATTTTACACAGAAAGTGAAACCAACCATCTAATATAATATAATTAGTGTTTCTATAAAATTATGGAATACGACCAAACTACATAAAAGCTATTCTTAAAGCCCCATATCACTTTGATTATGGAATAAAACCCCTGAACATTGTGCAAATGAAAAACCTAAAACCTAAATTTATTTACTCATTAATTATTTCTTTGGACAAAAATTGCTAAATGCCTTCTGTCTCAGTCCTTAGAATGACTTTCATAGGGACTCCTGTATAATTAAATACATAAAATAATACCATTCATGCAGAGAATCTAGATTTGCTGAGTGACTTCTGACTCTATTCTTACACTAAGGGAAGTTAAAGAATGTTTATGAATGAATGTCTATCTGGGGGACTGAGATATTATACAGGGATCAGTTAGTAAAGCTGGTATTAAATATATCAGTATTATATTTCCTCAATGAAGTACTATTGGGGTACTTATTGGAAAATCATAATCCAGAAATGCATTCCAAGTGCCTCTCGTCCTACAAAATGAGGATATTAAAAAGGTACAGTAAAGAGAGCTGATGTGTTCCTAGAGACTTCCAAAGTGATAAGCCAGCTGGACCAGTGAAGGGGGTAAAGAAGATATTCCTATGAAAGTTAAATATCACAGTGAAACAGTCCAGACCCAATATTCACATAGGAGAAGTTCTGATAATAAGGTAGTAGTACACTGTGAAGATGAATGGTTTATCATGATTCTCATTCATTTGGAAAATAAAGTATACGTTTGTTAGAACTTCACAGGCCTCATAACTAATGCTCTTCTACTATTTTTAGACCCACTAGAGCCCTACATTTTTGATAAAAATAAAAAGCGGCTTGGAAATGTTCACTTGTTAACTAGGCCTGGAGGAGTATATGCACTCTTTTTTTTTTTTTTTTTTAATTAAGAGGCAGATCCCTTTTGCAAAAGAATCAAAAGGTAATTCTTTCACCATAGATTCACACTTTCACCATAGATAAGAGTGAGGTCCATTTTTTCCTACATTCATACATACAACAAATATTAATTGAACACCACTCTAGTCGTTAGCATTGTGAATATAATAGGAATAGACCTAAATTAACCAACTCTGAAAAGAAACAAAATAAAGTGGAAAGAGATTATTTTTTAAAAAACAGGAAATACAAATCAAAACTACAATGAGATATCACCTCACACTTGTCAGAATGGCTAAAATTAGCAACACAGGAAACAACAGGTGTTAGCCAGGATGTGGAGAAAGGGGAACCTTCTTACACTGTTGGTGGGAATGCAAACTGGGGCAGCCACTCTGGAAAATGGTATGGAGGTGCCTCAAAAAGTTAAAAATAGAACTACGCTACGGTCCAGCAACTCCACTATTAGGTGTTTACCCAAAGGATACAAAAATACTGATTCAAAGGAATACATGCGCCCCAATGTTTAAAGCAGCATTATCAACAATAGCCAAACTATGGAAAGAGCCCAAATGTCCATTGACTGATGAATGAATAAAGATGTGGGGTGTGTGTGTGTGTGTGTGTGTGTGTGTGTGTGTGTAAAATGGAATATTACTCAGCCATTAAAAAGAATGAAATGCTGCCATTTGCAATGACATGGATGGAACTAAAGTGTATTATGCTAAATGAAATAAGTCAGAGAAAGATAAATACCATATGATTTCACTCATACGTGAATTTACAAAACAAAACAAAACAGATGAACATGGGGGAAGAAATGAGAATGGCAAACCATAAGGCAGACTTTTAACTATGGAGAACAAACAGGGTTGCTGGAGGGGAGATGGGTGGGGGGATGGGCTAAATGGCTGATGGGTATTAAGGACAGCACTTGTTGTGATGAGCACTGGGTGTTATATGTAAGTGATGACTCACTAAATTCTACTCTTGAAACTAATATTACACTATATGTTAACTAACAAATTTAAATAAAAACTTGAAACAAACAAACAAAAAATAGCACTAACATTCATAAGACTGAATACAGAAATGAATAAATTAGCTTCATGGTCAACCAGATGGTAGAACAGGTTTTATTTGGCAAACTTTCAAATGCAGTATCTAAAATATTAATAAGCCAATAAAATAATTTGGAAGAAAATACTTTTAGCATACTATCTGCAAGAGATATATTTGTTCCCTGAAGAAGGTTGGTAAAAAACTGAAATTGTTGAGATGAAACCTGAGCATATGCATGACTCAGGAAAATTACTTTCTAGTGTCTATCAGTCATCATTTAGAACAGTTGTTCTCAATTAGGGGTGGTCTGCCTAATTGTCTCCACAAGAGACGTTTGAATATACCAAGAGATGTTTTTGGTTAGCACAACTGGGGAAAGGAGTTCTATTGGTATCTAGTGGGTAGAGGGCAGGAATACTACTAAACATCCTACAATGTCAGGTCATTGACCTACAGGTCAGCCCCCCACAACAAAGAATTATCTGACCAAAAATATCAGTAATTCTGAGAGTGAGAAGCTCTCCTAGAATATCTAAATAGTGATGAAAAGCAAAGAAAGAGTGATCCAAAGAATTTCAAGCCAACTGAACTTTCATAAGTCCTCTGAGAGGTTTCACTTGCATTTTGTTCTCAATCACCAATAATCTTACCTTTAAAATCAGAGTATTAGACCAAGTCAACCAAGTCTTTTCACAGTCCAAAATTCAGTTACAAACAGTGTTTCATTTAATTAGACTTAGGAGTAGTATGCCATAAAATTATTCATCACAATGTACTTGCAAAAATCTATAATTTGATTTATGACTGGTACATCTAAAACACTATAGCTCATGGTCTCTCCTTAGGAGCAAATTTGAGTTCCAAAAGAATCACTGATGACAACAAAACCATTTTACATTTATGTGCACATAACCTTTAAAATATATGTACCTGTGATGTACTACAATGACTACTACATGATATGTTCAAGAAGGATTTTGCCATCAGTGAAGAGTAGTCAAGGTATTATTATGTATTTGACTCAGAAGATCAAGACTTGTCTCTCTCTTTCATAGCATTGAATAGATAAGTATTGAATATTATTACAAGTATAACCAACTCAAACGAACAGTTCTTTATTACTGCCTCTGCAGAGGATGTGGCATAGATACAACTCATGTCCAATTACAAACAATCTAGAAGTCACGCATATGCAAAAGACATACAAACTGTATTCATCTGCTTGAAGTTTGTTTAACAAACACACCGTCTTACAAGGCGCTGTTATAAGAGATTTGAAAATATTAACTCTGAATCACAGACCTGTACCTCTGAAACAAATAATACATTATATGTTAAAAAAAAAAAAAGAAGAAGAAGAAGATAGTAGGAAGGGAAAAATGAAGGGGGGGAAATCGGAGCGGGGAAATGAACCATGAGAGACTATGGACTCTGAGAAACAAACTGAGGGTTCTAGAGGGGAGGGGGGTTGGGGGATGGGTTAGCCCGGTGATGGGTATTAAAGAGGGCACGTACTGAATGGAGCACTGGGTGTTATACGCAAACAATGAATCATGGAACACTACATCAAAAACTAATGATGTAATGTATGGTGATTAACATAACATAATAAAAAAAAAGAAAATATTAACTCTCATTTAATCCTTATGTCAACCCTATAAGTTAGATGCTATTATAATTCCTATATTTATAGATGAGGGAACTGAAATACAAAGAGGTTAATTCTCACACTCATGTCATTAGAACCTAATTATATCTTGCCTACATTATTGTTAACAATTGTCAACTGATCTCCCCCTTCCCAATCTTTCTCCTTCCAATCCATATTCTACACATTTGTCAGAGCCATTTTTCAGTAACATACCTACTCATTAATTTCTCTGCTTAAAAGTCTCCAGTGGCCCCAGATTTCTTACTGGATTGTTATGATTAAAAATAAGCAATAGTAATTTTAGCAATAATAGCTAATATTTTTTCTTGCCTTCTGTGGATAAAGCACTGCATTAAGCACTTTACATGTAGTATCCTGTTCAAACCCAGCTGTTGTGGTACAGAATACAGAGTCTGCCATGATCTGACCCATGTGTACACCTTTTTCCATGCTTCACTGCCTTTATATAGATGGATTCCTTCCTTTAGTGACTTTCTCTCTTCTCTTTCTGGCACAGTCCTATTCATCAGCTCCCCCAGAGCTAGGCATTCTATTCTTTGTGTTCGTAATGCACCTTGAATATACACTGCACTGACCATGTCATATTATACTCTATTGTTCATACACCTGTTTTCTTTATCAGTGTTTCAGAAAATCATCCCAGATTCATTTATGTTCCCGACACATAAAAGGTACTAAATAAACTTATTGAATATATGTCTCAGGAAATCAGAGAAAGAAATTGGGTGTTTGTTGTCAATGTTGAGCAACAAGAAAATCCATATCTAATTCTCTGATCAAATCAAAAGATTTTGTGCATGAGGTGAAATTTCAGCAGCCATTTAAAAGATGGAAGAAAACATACTTGGGCAGGTTTGAGAGACAGAACATTTCTGTTTTCAAAGTGATGCTTGGGAAACAGTATAAGAACAAGTGTACAAAAGAAAGCATTTAAGTTATCCTCTCTTAGATGAAAAGAGAACTAAAGTGTAAATAAGAGATGCAGTGCAGCACACTCAGGTAAAATTTTCCACGTGCAAAATAAGGTCCTCTGATGGAACAGGTGACGGGGAGACATTTAGGAGAAGAGTGGCTTCAAGTTGGAAGTAATCTCACCATATCTGAACTTTTAAACACTTTTATGCAAAACTTAAGGCTCAAAACTTTTAATTTTGCCTCTTGATTATTAATATGCATTTCTTATCTTCCCAAATAGGAAATAATGCCCTGCTCATCATAATACCCTGCATTCTATCTAGTGCTGTGTTTGACACATAATTAATGCCCCAAATGGGTTTGCTAATTGAATAGAAATCTCAAGTGAAGCTTATGAAGACGTAGTAGAAAATATGTTGGAGCTATATTGAATGTAAGAAATACAAAATTACTTTGTATTCTAAATTATAATGAATTATTAATAAGATACAGTCTCAGGAAAGACAGTAATGTTCCTTGAAACTATTCTCACTTCAACTTTCCCTATAATAATGTAATTTAATATTTCTCTCACACTTTTCTCTGGAGCTCAGTGCTATTCCATTGATCTATCCCACATATCCAGAGAAAATCAAATGTGCAAGATATTGCTGACCTATAATAGACAGAGCAGTGAGTGAACTTCAATCGAGGATCAAATTACTATTTGAACTCTTAAGAAATAAGTTACATAAAAATATACAGATCTTGTGTAATATTCCTAAAAGTGAAATATTAACACAACACCATGGAATTGGTCCATAAGTATGTATCTAATATAAATAAGCTGAACATTATTTATCTTTAAAGATGACAGGAGGATATTTTCCTCATGTAGATATCCTCCACAAGACACTCATAAATTTATTACTGATGCTCAACTGTGCAATAGGAGTAAATAAAGTGGCCTTTGCTTTCAAAATTTCAGTAGCCATCTCCAGTAGGATCCTCAGAAAAAGATCAAAGTGAGTTCTTAGATAACAACCAGGAAAAATAATCCCATGAGTTGTCTTCTCTTTTCATATAAGTAGAATCCCTGTGGTCTTCAATAGTGGCTTTAAGACAAGCCCCATACCACGAATATCTAACACTTAAAATCATTAAAGTTTTCCTAGGCACCTATTTTTTTATCTTAAAATCTAATTTTAAGAAAGCTACATTGAGATGTGGGGAGGAAAAACTTTTAAAACATATTTCATGCTCTGTCCATCAATCCATGTCCATCAAAACAAACTCTGAATTCATTAGCTCTATTTCAAAGGAAGGAAATGCAACAAAAGGATTAAAAGTATACACCTCTGAGAACAGGCACCCTGGGGAGATGGGGTATAAAAGCCCCTACAAAAAACCTGATTCTATTTTTCTAACATAAAAAAGAAGGCAAAATAAAAAGGTGACTCTCTAAGGAAACAGGAACACAGGGAACATCCGGGAAGACTCTCTGGGACTCCAGGTTGCGGCTCATTGTTGGCAATGTCCATGGCTGATGCACTAGCAGTAAACTATCTCCTGGGATGCTGTTTTCTAAGAATGGTGACAGGTCTGTATTGAAGCGGCCAGAGTATATCACCTATTCCCTGGAATGCAATCTCCAAAAGAATAACTACGGTGATTACATTTAATGAGCTAAAAACTTGCTAAGACCTAAGACAGTACAGGACACACAGTAGGCGCTTAAAAGCTAGTATAGTTTATTTATACAACATCTTTGGTTCAAATAGCAGTATGTGCTGAAGATTTAGCCATGTCTTTTGTCTGAAAAATTAATGTCTTTCCATAACGACTTTTTTTTTAAGAAAATTTATCAAAATTGTGTTAGCTGCCCTTTTTTTTTTTAATGGAATGGTTGAAACCTCCCCTGGGTTTCTGAGATGAGTTCTAGTAGAGAGAATAAAGAAAGTTTGAATCAAATATAGTAAGATATCTAAAAGGTGAGGTAGAAGAGGTATGAAAAGGATTTAAGTGTATTACATGAGTCACAAGCATGAGCTGTATGTTTTTAAAAATAGTAATAATATATGGGCATGTAAAATTATTAACAAAAATATAGCTATAAGAAATGGTCCAGTTAGACCTTGAATACTTTATATTACTGCTGTTTGGTATTAAAAGTGTCATAATTTGAATTTTAATAATATAGTGGATATAGTACAGATGTAAACGAAACCAAGTCAAACTAGGCTGCACTCTAGCTAAACGGTTGAGATCATTTGGTATCCTCCGTCACAAAATAGGAATGGAAAGCCACTCCATCTCACAAGAAACCCAAAGACAACCGAAATAAATCAACAGAGTTGGGCAATCAATAAGCTATCTTCTAATTTTACCCTCTCTTCATGCCTATGACATTCATTGGATTTTAATCTGTTAGCATGCATTTTGTGTTTATAAGATATTACAGAGCCTTAGAATTTGCTCACTAAAAGCATCATCTAGGCGGCCACCTATGGTGATTCAGGTTCCTCACTGTACAGGGGCATGATGGAGAGAGAGAGGAGAAGTGAAATCTATCCCATGTTCTGCTCATACAACCCAGCATGGGCTACATCTTTCTGAAGGATGAGAATAACTTTTTCTACTTCATATAAAGGTGCCATATGAACTCGTGGTGGCCCTGTGCACTGCTATGAATTCATACATGTCATTTTAATTCCATTATGGGCTTTGGACTGGGCCATATTTGGATTTAAATCCTAATGTCATCTCTTACTATAAGTGTGGCCTTATCCAAGCTATTCAGCCCCTCTAACCCGTCTTCTACATGTTAAAATGGGAATAGAATCATCCACTATGCAGGGCTTCTGTGAGAATTGCAGATCTTAAATGGCCAGAAGACATGATTTTATATTCAGATGTTCGATATGTATTTGATACTATTATTAACTCCACAATTATGTGATAGAAACTTTATTTAACTAAATTAAATTCCTATCTATTATGGTTAAATCTGATACAGTGTGTATTCAATGTTCACTAAGTCCCAGACTAATAGTAGAGGTACATTAAAGAATAATATTTATGCCAAGAATATGGTTATTAAATATAGAATGTTTAAGATCAGCCAGGAGTTTGGTAAAAAGCTGGCCCATCCCAACATTCTGATTCAAGGTCCAGAATGAGCGTCAGGATTCTGCAGCAGAATTTTCCAGGAAATTCTGACATAGGTAAATCACACTTTGCAAAACTATGCTACATATAGAGAATATTGTTATCTTCAATTTAGCCTGTAAAAAGTGATAAATTATCCAATCTCTGAAAGCCTGTCTTGATATACAAATGTAAACCATGGGCCCAGAATTGGGTTGTGCACCACCACATCTATATGAAAATGGCCAACCTATTTAAGGATTGTTCCCATCTCAATGTAATTATGTCAAGAGTGCAGGTTATGGGGTCAACAAAAATTATAGTTATTGACATGCCTATCTCCTATAAAATTTAATTCTAATGGAAGGAAGTCAGTAGAATCAAATTCTTTAAATATTTTGTCTCATTTTCTTACTAATAAACTTTCCTCCAAAGAGGAAAAACGACCTTTCTTTTTGCCAACTCATTTTTAAGGCATTTACTTAATAGTAAGCTAAGTGACCCTTATTGCTAGCTATATTTACATATCATGGGTGATAATTCCACTTAGAAATTTAACATGCTCCTTTAAACATGCTAAAAACCTCTAAAAACCTCTAAAATGACATTTTCAACTTTATGCCTTCAAATTGTTCCTAATTACACAATTATCTTTAGCTAAGTGTAAAATTTTGGTAATTATGTCATTTTCCCACCATTTACCCTTACAGTAAGGAAAAAAGCATTTCTGAACTGTTTTGTATTATGTTTTTGTAAAGCCACTTTGGAATCCTAAAAGATAAAGAGAATACATGTGTTAGATTAGATAGATAGGAAATAATAATTCGATTTTGGCTTGGCTTGGAAATGTCACCACCTCAGAAGGCAAATCATGCCAGCAATATTTACCCATAGACCTCACATAAATTCCAAATCTGAATACTATTATGACAGCGGCCAAGATAATGGGCCTTAGGGGGTACCATTCCTTATTCCCAATCTTCACTTTATTGCTATATTGTTTCATAAGGACAGGAACTTCACATACAGGAGCTTAGTGAATCCCACAAAGCGTACTTACTGAGACCCTAAGCACCCAAAGTGTTACTTAATCAGAGTGAAGCACAGATCCCTAAATTCCCTAAATAATGCACACGATCTAGAAAGGCCCTCAATACCTCCATGCAACAGCTACAGAGCACTTAGTGACTCAACTAGTAGTCTTGGCCATATTTGCATTATGAATTAAATAAGTGAAAAGAAAAGAATAACTGAAGTTTAGCATCATTTGTCTCATTGATGCTAATGAGGTTATTGATGGTACAAATAACATTTATATTTCTTTAAGAAGTGCTTATGTTTATCTCCTCCAGAGCTGCTATCCTAATCATATTTTGATTAACTCATGTCTAAAATTGGTTTACGTTCTTTGAGATATAGCAATGGATGGCAATGAGGAGGTGCTCTGGGGCATATATGGTTAACTGTCAATTATTTTTTTAATGGGAAATCTGGAGTCCCATACGTACCCGATTGAGTACTTTAGTTCTCGAAAGAAAATTTAAGGGATTTAATACGTTATTTTCATTTTAGAGTTAATGGTGGAATTAGATGACACATGGGGAAGTGTCAGACATGCAATAAGCATCCTTAAATAGCAGAGGTCTTCCTCACTGTCAGAGAAAAGAATGTGGTCTGCCTTTTTGCATGAGCCTTTGTTCTCAGTACTAAATAGCTAACATTATCTGAATACATCAGATACCATTCTACCACGTCAAAGACTGGCAGAGCCACCTGGATGTGAGTCAACCGCCAAAGGGCCAAATGACCAGCCCATCTGGTATGTGGTCATGTGACTAGCAGGCTATTTACATACACACACCAGACAGAAAGATATAAACACAGCCAATTATATGAATATGCAGGGAAAAGGCAAACCAAGACCAAGCGAGACTATGGTTCTCCAGTACCTCGAAACTGACCCAAAGGAAAAAGACAAATCATGTGATTGTACAATTCCTTTACATTTTATCATGTGGGCAAACGAAGACAGGATAACATGACAGCACAGTGTACTGAAACAGGCAAGAGTTTTGGAGCCAGGAATCTGAATCCAAATCCTGGCTCTGATAAGCTATGACTTCTAAGACCATAGGTGTATTACTTAAGCTCCTTGAGTTGCAGCCCCTACTTACGCAAAGGTGGAATAGCACCATCTACCTAGTTAGGTCGTTGTGATGTCTACAGATAATCCTTACGAAACACCCAGAACGGCACCAGACCAAACAAGAATGTGCAAAAATAGAAAGGTAATGTAGAAAGAGCAGTGTAAGTAGCAGTAACAACACGTTGCCTGTATCTCTCATCACCACGACCTTCGCTGTTCTGCAGCTACTACTACTATTACTAACACCCACACCGACACCTATACAATATTATGGAGAGTGTGTTGTGAGAACAGTGATTTGTAGCAAGTTAGGTATTTGTCTTCGGATGTTTCATGAGTTGAGTTTACCACCTAAATCAAAAAACAAAAACAAAACAATACTCTGAGCTGTGTGATTGAGCTGGACTAAATTTATGGGGCTTATTTTATTAATGTGCCATTTAAAGGATATCCATCTTCCCAACAGTCTTGAATAAATCAAAGGTCAATTGAGAACCTTATTTTTCTTTTCCAGGCTTAGCCTATTTTCAGGTACTAATAAAAGAGGTGCCTAGCATTTTTCTATTCATTTTATGAAGTTTTAATCGAATACTTGTCAGAACAATTCACACAAAGCGTATTTTTCTAGAATCCAAACACAAACTGAATTGAAAACCAGCACTCTTATACACTAAGATATATATCATTTCCTATTTTCCTTAAACTTCTCAGAAAATTCTACAATAAAGGCACCAAACATTTCAATGATTTAAGAAAGGAGAGCTAAATAACTTGATAGCTTTAGCTTTTCCACTGACATCCTGATACAAACCATTTCTTCCTAACAACGGCTTGCCATTAACTTTGGTTAGTGTCCTTGATTGTCCCTAATAAGTGATAATTCTATCAGCCTCTTAAATGGGTCAGAGTGAGACAGTTTCTGTGGGGTTTCTCATGAGATTCATGAAAAATCATGAATTCATGAAAAAAAAATACTCCTAAGAGCATTTTAAACAGGTAAAAATTAGTTAAAAAGAATATCAACTAGTTTTATTAACTGAATAGATAACATATTAAGATCAGCAGTAGGTAAATATGCTAAAAGAGGAAAAGGAGTGACCCAAAGATTGGAAATATCACTAAGAAGAGCATACGATGTGAGGATGATGTCAGGATGATGCATGACAAGAATGTGAGGTGCTGTTGCAAGGTTTCCAGTTGGGAGGCTGCTTGTGTTTCCTTGGGGATGTGGACAGGAGGATGTAAACTAGAGGGTGATAGTACATGAGTGTGGGTATTTCAGGATGGAGGGAGTAAAAAGGGTAGAGAACATTGGATAGACAGATTAGATAGATAGATAGATAGATAGATAGATAGATAGATAGATAGATATGTACATACATACATAAACATACATACTACCATTTCAAGTTGTTCTTAAGACCATCTGACAGCACCTTGCCCTCCATTGGCCTGACACCCACTCTCATGTAACTTTCAATGTCTTGTCTTAATATTAGAGGCCCCCAAAAGTTAGTACTGAGGAGTGGGATAGATGAGCAGAACATCAGCTGAGAAAATAGAATAACAGCATTTTTACTTAGGAGTGAAACAATGTTATTTTGAGAATCAACATATTAAAGTCATTGTTAAAGGGCTTGGGAAGAAAACCATTTAAGTAGGCATGTTATAACCTAATAATATTTAAACTATAATTTGGCATAGTTTTTCTTAGCCAATGTTTCCACCCTCAAATGCTCCTCTAATCTTTTCCCCACTCCTCTAACACACTCTCTACTTGAGTAATCATCATCTACCTGAGTGTTTCCTAAGTACACCACACATTCTCACCAACTTCATTGAGCAAATCATTAACTTTGCCTAATATTTCCTCTTCCCCATATTTGCCCATCCAAGTCCAATTAATGCTAATTCATGTCTGCATCTTCAAGATTTCCTGCACCAAGCATTTTTCATGTTCAACTGATTATCCTCTAAATCAACACTGGTAGAATTAGGCAATGCATGGATAAAGGAGACCTAAATGAGTTCAGTCCCTTAGAGGTAAGGAGCACTGGGTATTATATGAGAGATGAATCACTGAAATCTACCTCTGAAACTAATAACGCTGTACGTTAATTAATTGAATTTAAATTAAAAAATAAAATGGGGAAAATAGGGAAGAGAAAACACAAGAGGTTTTTTAGAATAAATTAGAAGACAGAATGTGGAGAAATAGTTAGAAAATTTTCTTCCCCCTTATCAGCCTGCATTTGCAAATATTTGTTATCGATTGAGGACCCACTGTGTCCTTGTTACTACATTAGGCATTATTGAAAACTGGGAAACAGAATTGGTTTTCTCAGAGGGAACACTACCTATGCTCACCCTCTTAATTAAGGAGCTTCCTATGTCAAATGAAATCAACATAGATAATGTAACCAGTTTTGACATTTGCTGTATTCTCTGAGAAAATGGTATTGTAATCTGAGAAATTCATCAGTGCCTCTACTGACTTATCCACATCCCTCCTCTGTCGTCTGGACACTCAGATTTATGAATCATTTGAAAAGTCCCTGACAACCTTTTCACCTTTTGCATCACAAAACTGCGTAAATCTTGTATGTTTTCCTATACTGAATGTGGAAATTAAACCTCTTTTTTAATACACTATCTGTCTTGCTTGGCTGGTTTATGGTGAGAAAGAAAGCCAAATATGTTTTTGAAGCAATAATTCATCAAGTACAAAGGAAGAGTGAGCAAATAGCTTCATCTTACTAAAGTAAGCATGTTTTTAAATCCTCATAAAATACGATGCCATATCTCACCAAAGTTGTTAAAAATGGGGGGGGGGGTGGTGGCAACAATTAGGCAGCAATTAGATAGAAAAGGTATAAAAGTGACTTGCAAAAGCCATCATCTCCACAAAAACATTTTTGCAAGATGGAATGTGGAAAATGATGTAGAAGAATTTTCGACAACAAACCATAGACAGGGAGGGCTTTGAAGACAAAGAACATTCTTTCATTTCACTTTTATAATCAATAAGACTAAGAGATTGCCAGTCCCAGCGAAGAATTCAGTGCAGGGAAGGGTGAAGGACCATCCAACCTGTGACTACATATTGCTTTGATCCTGGTGTCAACTGATGAGAACTGTATTCTTCCAAAAGCGAATACAGATTCTAGAAGGATCTAATTGCTATTTTGGAAAGCCTTCCAGGCTGACTTGGTGGCTCTGAAAAAGGCAACTAAAATAATGAACTTTAAATTATGATTTGATTGAGATCTCATTTCATGTGTATGTCTTGTTTCTCCAACAAAATTATAAACTATGTCACCTACTTCCAACCTCTCATTAACAATAATTAATAATTAAAATAATTAACTTTCTGATTTACTTAGCAAACAGTAAACGAAGTCTAGGTATGTCACTGTGCCAGGTGTCATGAGAAAAGAATTAGCCATGTGGGGAGGGCCAGATAGTCCTGGGCTCGAAATCTACCTTGGGTAAAGAGTGTAACCTCTCCAAGCTTTTGTTTCCCCCCCCGGGAAAGTGGGATAGTAAGTGGGTTAAAAAATAAGTATATAAAACACTGGTGCTCATCTGGCATTCAGTCCTTCTTAATACATGGCCCTAGAAGGGAACTGAGGTGTAAATCATGATCCTTATTCCCAAGGAGCTTAAAATCTAGGAAGCCATATAAAACAGGTGACAATAATTTTTATAAAATGCCATCTAACTGGTACCCTGGGAATAAAGTCATTCTTCTCAGCCAATTTTCCTAGTTGGCTAAGGATTTTACACTTCTAAGCATTTTTTAAAAATTATTTGAATTAAAAATGTTTCTAATAATATCTTATATATTTGTCTTCTCCTTGATAACCTGAACATCATTTAATATTTTCATAACTCTGCAATCACTTTATGAACATCAGCTTAGGGTACTTTGCTAAGTGGACACTTTGCTAGGTCTATTTGCTATACCTTCAATGGCCTTAAATTGCTATAATTTTGAGGATTTATGTGTGATATTTTTAGAAAGTCTCTTGTCCTTTCATCAGATGTCACTTCTTAAAGCTGTCAGAGTTTGTGTCTGTAATATTGTTCTGCCTCCAAATTTACTGCTTCAAATTTACATTAGTCCAAGGATGGAAATCACTTGCAAGTTAGAGTTGTTTTTACATTTTCTATAAGTATTATGTATCCATTAAAAAATATAAATATATATCCACCCTTAAATGAGAAGTTATTTTAGAAATGACTACTGAAATAATAAAAGCAAGAGTCACAGTTTTTCAACCTGAAGTTTAAAATATTAGCCTGACAAAATACAAATAATATTAAAAATTTAATAAACTGGGTAAGCTTTGCAGTAAGCATGATTGATGAAGGATTAATATCTTTATATGCAAGTTCATATAAATCAACAAGAAACCAATGAAATAAAAGGCAATATGTAAAGCAAGTCACAAAGAAGAAATGAGAATTAGTGAATGAACATACGAGAAAATGTCTAACTTTTTTAATGATCTAAGAAGTATAAATTAGTTAGGCTTTGGCTACTAAAGTAACAACTTTAAAAAAAATTTTAATAAAAAAGTTTTTAATTTTGTGAAAGCTGTGCTTCAGATATTCTGTTTGGGAAAGCATTTTGGCAATCGACATAAGGAATCATTAAAAAGTCCACTGTTATATAATATTTGGAAGTGCTATATAGGCAGAGATAACATGATAATAACATTTGCTGTTAAAGTTGGAAGGAAGATATACCAGTTGTCCAAAAATAAGGGATAGGTGAAGGAAATTATGTTTTATTGAGTTAAATATAGTTATGTGGTGGTGGATTAACTAAACATGCTAAATATACAGGTTTACATATACTATGAAGACTTGTCTATGTTTAAAACAATGAGGTACTGGTCCATGCATGGACAGACTAGCAGAATAAAAGAGAAAATTCAGAAATGGATGCAAGCACCATGGGAACTTGTTACATGATAAAAGTGTCATCTCAAATCACTGGGGAAAAGGATGGGCTTTTCAAAAACTGAGGTGGGGGAAACTGGGTAGCCATCTGGAAAAACACAAAAGTGAATCCTACCTCACACCATATACCACAATAAACTCCAAATGAATTAGGTGTCTAAACATTAAAATAAACAAAAACAAAAACAAACAGACAAAAAAACATACAAGTACTAGAAGAAAACATAGATACATGGAAAGCCTTTCTAATTATGATTTAAACCAAATCAAATAAAATTTGATAAATTAATTAATATAAAATTAAAGGAAAAAACCTTCTCATGACTTTTTAAAAAGCAAAGTCAAAAGACAAATATTTGCAATGTGTATCACAAAAAACAAATCTTCAATTTGTCACTTTAATATGTAAAAGCTCTTAGAAATTGAGAAATAAGAAAAAACAAAATCCCAATAGAAAAAAGATGTACAAGAAAAAAGTGAACCCCCATAAAGGTATATAAATTTCCTGGCCCACAAAAGTAAAAAAAGATGGAATTCTCAAAGTAAGGGAAATTTAAAGCATAACTACACCTACTAGGTAAAAAAAATGTTAACATTTGACAGCATACTCTGTTGGCAAGGCTGAGTAGAAAAGGTATTGTTACATATTAATATGGGAGTGCAATATTGTATAGCCTTATGGTAATATCTAAAAAGACTATATGCATCTACCCTTTAACCAAGCAATACTACTTCTTGAATTTTACCTTAAAGATTCACCTCTAAAATTATAAAACAATGTATGCTCATGGTATACTTAGAAAAAGTAATAATAATTTTGTAATAAAAGTAATAATTTTAAATGATACTTTGGTAATATAAAATATAGAAATAGCCTAAATGCTATTGAAAAAAATTCTGATACTTCAACACAATGAAATCATATGAAGTTTTAAAAACAAACAAAACAAGGAAAAATTCTGAGAACTGTTAATAAAGTGATTTACAGTCAACACTGTCAAGTGAAAAAAACAAAATATAAAACAATATATATATACCAAGAATTTTGTGTAAAAAAAAGGAAGAATAAGAATATACCTATCTGAAAAATATAATACATTATATGTTAAAAAAAAAAAAAAAAGAAGAAGATAGCAGGAAGGGAAAATGAAGGGGGGGAAATTGGAGGGGGAGACAAACCATGAGAGACTATGGACTCCGAGAAACAAACTGAGGGTTCTAGAGGGGAGGGGGGTGGGGGATGGGTTAGCCTGGTGATGGGTATTAAAGAGGGCACGTTCTGCATGCAGCACTGGGTGTTATATGCAAACAATGATCATGGAACACTACATCAAAAACTAATGATGTAATGTATGGTGATTAACATAACATAAATATATATATATATATACCTATCTTAGAGGCCCTGGGTGGCTCAGTCAGTTGAGCATCTAACTCTTGATTTCAGCTCAGGTCATGATCTTGGGGTCACAAAATCAAGCCCCATGTTGGTCTCCATGCTGGGCATGGAGCCTGCTTGGGATTTTCTCTTTCTTCCTCTCCCTCTGCCCCTCCCATGTCCCTCTCTCTCTCTAAAAAAAAAGAAAGAAAAAAGGTATATATCTTAGTTTACTTATTTACTCTTTGCATAGTTTTGACTTTAAACTATGTAGAAAATTTACCATTCAGAAAACAAAATTAAATTCAAGAGAATAAAAAAATAGTGTGCCTCTGCTTGGAGGAGTTCTTGGATCATAAAAGCATGCTTGGCTCACCCATGCAGGGCAGACTGAAAGTTCTGAGTGATAAAGCCTTAGACTGGAGCTTTCTACATGAGTTAATTCTGAAGAATTAACCCTCTCAGAGGCTCCCCAGATGGACTGGGACCCAGCTGCCCAAAGCCAGCACCTTCTTCATAAGCACCCTTCATCAACTTTTTTTTCTGCTGTCTGGCTTCACTTCTTCAACATGCTTTTTTGGATCACTTCCCCAAAAGTGATTTTCATTCAAATCCTTGTTTCAGGGTCTGCTCTGGGAACACCCAAACCAAGAGAGGTTGTATTATTTTAAATCAAAAATTTAAATTACAGGAGTTATCACTTTAATCACAAATTTAAAATAATTCCATATATTTTATTAATGAGTAGACAACACAGTGGGCCAGCTGAGCCAGTGTAAGTTTGTGGTCAGTAGGTCACTGGACGAGAACTTTAGACAAGTTTCATTAGGGCTTCCTTCCTCTCCACTGTTAACAATTTTCTCTCTGCCTCAGTCCTGATTCAAAGGGTTACTGGGTCTGCAAGAGGCTGGAATCTGAGAAGAAATCCCTATGTGTCTGCTTCCCCTGTGGGCTCAGTGAGCCCCATACATAAGCCTAGTTTCTCAGAGCCCCAGGAGCCCAAGGAGGGAGATGACTAGAAAGGCTGAGCCTTCCAGGCCCTTGAGTGTGGGAAACTGAAAGGAAAAGAGAGCAGGGAGCTTTATTCAGGAACCTTAGCAGAAGAATAAAAGCTAATTATCTTCCTCCACACTGAGCAGCTGTAGGGAAGAATCTACTTTCTTATCTTTTCTAGTTTCTAAAGGCTGCCTACATTCCTTGGCTCATGGTCCCTTTCCATCTTGAAAGCCAGCAATGGCAGGTAGAGTCTCTCTCCTGTCACATCACTCCGATACTGACTCTTCTCCCTCCTTCTTTCATATTTGAAGGACACTTGTGATGACACAGGAACCTTCTGGATAATCCAAGATAATCCCTTTATTTTAAAGCTACTTCCATCTGCAAACTGAATTCCCCTTTGCCAACTAACCTAACATATTCACAGGTTTCAGGGTGAACAGTCAATTGGATGGGTGGGCACTATTCTGCCTATGGTAAATGGCGTGTATTTTCTTCCTCTGACATTTTCTAGTTGGTTAATTGCTGATTTCCAGGAATGCTACTATTTCATGTATATTAATCTTGAATCTAGTGAACATGCCAAACTCATGTCTAAATTGTTCTAATGATATATCTGATGCCTCTCTTGGATTTTCTACTTAGTTTTATTATTTGTAAATTTTTTTCTTTTCCTTTTAAGTGCTTGCAGTCTTATTTTTCTTGCCTTTTCAAGTTGGCTAGGACATCCAGTACAATGCTAAATAATGGGGATAATCACAGGAATTCTTACCCTGCTGCTGACTTGAATAGGAATGTTTATAAATTTTTCTAAAGAACAATAACATTTTTAGGTTTTTCATAGATACATCTTTTCAAAATAGTAGAAAATATTCTCTATTCCTAGTTTACTAAGAGTTTATATCACAATCGAATATTGAACTACACCAAATATTTTTTCTCTATTGAGAAAACCCTATGAAATTTTCTTCCAAATTTTATAGATGTCTGAACATTGAACCATCTTGCATTTTTGGATGATGATCTCTTGGCTATCGTGTAGTTTGTTTTTTAGACACTGCTGAAAATTTTTGTCAATATTACATCAAGTGTTTTGCTTTTATATTCATACACGAGAATATACTATACTTATTCTTATCCTTATATCCATTTTTAACATCAAAGTTACACTAGCTGCATAAAGTGGTTTGGTTAGATTTCCTATTTTGAGCCTCTGACCCAGTCTGCCTAAAAGAGGCATCTTCTGTTTTTATGGGTTTTTAAAATAATGCCTATAAATATCAGGGCTTGCTGTTATTTGGAGATTGGTGTGGAAGAGGGGCAAGACATTTACCATTAATTTTATTTCTTTCATGGCTACTGATTTATTCATGATTTCTATTTTTTCTAGGCTAGGTTAATAATCTATGTTTTGTTAGAAAATTATCTATTTCATCTAAAATTTCAAGTTATTGCTTCTGTATTGTCATACTATTCTCCTATGAACTTTAAATCCCTTTTATATCTGTAGTGTTAATGTCTTTTCCTTCCCAGTGCTATTGATTTGTGCTATCTCCCTTTTCTTCTTACTCCCATCTGCAAATGGCAATTTCTCCCGTAGCTGCCTGCAGATAGTTTTGTGTCATGGACAAATCCTCCTGTGGGAAAGGAGATGATGAGACATTTGAGAGAGGAGTAAACGGTCAAAGCACCTGAAGGAGGCTGCTTCTCTCAATAGAGAGAGAGATGATGTGAAGAAACTTAGAAAAGAGGAGAGTGTTTAGTAATTTGAATAAATATCTGCAGAACAGTCTATTGGAATGGCCCTCTATAAATTAGCCTCTATGAATATGGAAAGAATACTATAATACCTTTGTTACCCATCTAACTCCATAATTTATCTTGCATTTTCAGACTATCATAAATACTTAATAAAGTGTTACTGACATGGGAATTTTAGACAATATAAATCTATTCATGTAATAGCTCTAAGACTCACTTGTGACTGACACTTTGCAGAAGCAAAGCAATAGATAAAATTATACATGATAGTTAATGTATTGCTGCAAAAGGCAATCCAAATAGCTCATTCTTAAACGCATTAAGAAATAAATAGATTACCTATAACAGAGCAGCTGGGGATATGATTAGTTACTGAATATGGAAAAGGTGAGCAATGTGGCAAGGACTTAACACTAGAAAAGGCATACACTATGTGTGCAGTATTATGTCAAAAGAAAGGAATTTGCACTATCACAGAATAAAAGTTGCAGGAATTATATAAGAATGGACCATTCCACAAAGACTTTCAAAACCCTGATGAGGAACTAATTTCCCCAGACAGAAATAGGAATGAAGATCTTTTATAGGAAAACAGATTGCAGGTAAAGGCAACATACACACATTAGGACCCCTGTCATGACGACTCTCAAGTAGAACGAGTGAAATGAGGACATTAGTTCAAACCTCTCACACAAACACCAAAATTATAAACAAACCAGAACCAGGCAATCTGAAGAGTAGAGACCATCATAATGGAGGGGAAAATCACGGAAAAAAAAAAAACAAAGCAGTAGGTAAGGACACATTTCACAATATCAGATATATTGGGCATTTATTATTTTAATACCCAAATATCACCTGTTCTTTCAAGAACTTCTCCTCTGGTCACGTGGCTCTGGTTGTTAGTTGGGTATACCTGAGTCCCACCCGGCCAGCTAGAATGTACCATTCTATTGAGCTGAGCTAATCAGAGCCTGTCGAAACTGACAAAGCCTGTGCTAGGAGAATTCTTCTCTTTGTCAGGCTGTAGCAATGTGAACAAGGTCTTCCCACAGAAGGTTCCCTCGCTGGGGGAGAATGCAGTCTCAGAGTAAAGAGCCATCATGCTGACAGGAAAAAGACAAATGTAAAGAATCCTGACCGCAGTCAACCCCTGGATCTAGTCAGCCTTAATGTTAACTCTGCACCAACCCTTCCCACGATTTGCTTATATGAGATGATAAATTCCTCTCTGTGTTAAAACTCTTTCAAATTGGTTTTCTGTCTTCAAACAAAGACTCATGACTAAGAGACCAACTACACACATGCAGTCAAGTAATTAAAAAAAAAACACACACACACAGGAAACCTTTACAAAGAAAAAGGAAGTAATTCTAAACTGAGAATATTTAGGCAGCTGGACAGGAGAACTGAAAAATCGAACAAAAGAAAATGTTTCTCCTTAAACGTGGTGTGCCGTAATTATTTAGCACTGCTTTTGTAAGTGGGTTAAAAATGATAGTTAGCTGACCAGTAAGGGCATATGAGTGTTCGCAGGGGCCAAAATGAAACACTGGAGGAAGAATCCCCATGTGGCTGACATGGTGGCAACAGGGAAAAGATTTATGCTTCCTCTAGAGGCCTATCATTCCCGCGCTTATTTCCTCTTCACTTGAAGTGTCCATTGGAGGTTTGGTAGCCACTTCTGAACTAACAGAACCTAATAAATTTCTTTCCCAACCCTCTTTTGGAGTTAGATGGCAAATTCCCTTTGGAATCACCTCTTGACTGAGATATTCCTATGAATAAGTGAAGGTCAATAGCCATTACTGCTATCCTTGGTGTGTAGAGCAGGAGGTGACAAATGAAAGGAGTGAGAGAAGCGCTGAAGATCCACAGAGCACAAACAAATCCAAATTAATCGAAGGGGCAGGAAATGTAACCCGTGGCCAACCCCTGGATGAGACAGTCCACTAACCTAACCTGGAAAACACACTCAAATCCTTTTTCAGTACTCTGTCCTCTAGAGTATGAACAATTGACAGAGTACTGATTCCCCCCACCCTTTTTAATTGACTTATAATTAACATACAGTGTTATATTAATTTCAGGTGTACAACATAATGATTGAACATTTCTATACATTACTCTGTGCTCATCAGAGTAAGTGTACTCTTAATCCCCTTTATCTATTTCACCCCAACCCCCTGCCCACCTCCCCTCTGACAACCACCAGTTTGTTCTCTGTATTTAAGAGTCTGATTTTTTGTTTGTCTCTTTTTCTCTTTGTTCATTTTCTTTTGTTTCTTAAATTCCACATATGAGTAAAATTATATGGTATTTGTCTTTCTCGGACTAACTTATTTCATTTAGCATTATATCCTCTAGGTCCATCCATGTTGTCCCAAATGGCAAGATCTTATTCTTTTTTTATGAATGAGTAATATTCCGTTATATATATATATATATATATATACACACACATGTATGTTATATGTTATATACTTATACACACACACACACACACACATATTATATGTTATATACTTATACACACACACCACATCTTCTTTATGCATTCATCTATGGATGGACACTTTGGTTGCATCCATTTGTTGGTTATTATAAACAATGTTGCAATAAACAGGGGTGCATATATCTTTTCAAATTAGTGTTTTTGTTTTTTGGGTAGATACCCAGTAGTGAAATTACTGGATGACAGAGTACTATTTTAATTAGCCTCTAATTCATTTGAACCTCTTTGTGACAATGGGAAATAATTTTACCTCTCTCAGCCCCTCTTTCTTCTGGATCAAAAAATCATCATTATCATACAATATCTCATATTCTTAGCTTTGTATTAGTTATATGTGAAATAAATAGTCTTTTACTTTTTAAAAAAATTATGACAAGTTACAGAGAAATCTGATCGGGACTCAGGCACCTTGAACTTCAATTCAATTCATTAGTCATGACCTATAGCACTAAATTATCCTAGGAATCTCCTACATTTCCAAACAATTCCAAAAGACATGGTAAATTAAATAATTCCTTAGCATCCAGGTGGCAAACCTTTCGTAAAATATAGTAATCTCAACCACTCTAGAGTTGAGTATTCTCTGACAGCATTTTCAACATCCACAGTACACAAATTATAATGGCCCTTAGTGACTGAAATTAAACATTTAATGAGCAACTACAATCAACCAGGTACTAAGCTATGGTGTCTCCAGCAATAAAAATAGCAACCTAAATAATAATAACTAGGAGAATGGCTAATATGTACTTGTACTTACTATGTGCCAGGCATTTTGCTAAGCATTATCTCTCTTTTAAAAAAAAATATGGAATACTTCATGAATTTGTGTGTCATCCTTGTGCAGGGGCTATCTTAATCTTCTCTGTATCATTCCAATTTTAGTATATGTGCTGCCGAGGCCAGCACTAAGCATTAGCTCATTTAATCCTTATAGCACTATGAGGTAGGACCTATAATTATCTACATGTTATAATTGAGGCCCAGTGAGGTTAAGTAATTTGCCCAAGGTCACATGGTTAATGGGTGAAGAAATGAGACCAGAACCCAGACTTCCAATTCTGGGTGAAATTGCATTCCCCACAAAAAAAAGATACTTTGAAGTCCTAACCCCCACTGCCTCAGAATATGACCTTCCTTGCAAATACAGTTATTGCAGATATAATTAGGTAAAATGAGGTCACCCTGGAGTAGGGCAGCCCCTAACCCAGTATGACGGGTGTATGTAATTCAGAGACTTGCAGCAAGAACGCAGGCGACAATGAAGACAGAGATTGGAGTGTTGTAGCCACAAACCAAGCAAGGCCAAAGACCGCCAGCAAACTGCCAGAAGCAGGAAGATGCAAAGGAGGATTTCCCTACAGGTTTCAGAGGGAGCATGACCCTTGACTTCTAGCCTCCAGAACTATGAGAAAATACAGTCTGTGTTTTGAAACTACCTAGTTTGTGGTACTTTGTTACAGCAGCTTTAAAAAACTAATACAATGTCTAACTCCAATGCCTTCAGCATGCCATGTTTTATTACATCAGCTTGAAGTCTTTCCTGGATGATAAAAGAAACATACAATTACATGCAGAATAGATATAATTTTTCAATTTTATTAAATTCTAATTACACAAAGATCCACACAAGACAGATACTTTTTTAAATCAGAGGTCTTATTCTCTGCCTTAGCTGTGGTAAACATAATTTTTGTAGTTATTTTTAAATATTTTATAAAATAGCCTTTTAAATTATGGGAATGGCCAACATTTATCCTGAAGCAATTTTCATCTTTAAAAAAGGATTCATTGTGTTTTGTGGGTGGCTGTTCGACTGTTTTATTTAAATTACCACACTCTAAGAACTCATCCGGAAGAAACAGACTACTAGTAGAAAGGACAAACAAGACAAGCTTACACAATACATGATCCTAGGCAGCCAGCAATTTACGAGACCACAACATGGATTTTGTTGCAAAGGAAAGAACTGGTAGAGAGAATACAGACTCAGAGGAGAGAAGAAAGATACAGTGAGGATATCCTGTCTTGGAAGAGATAGAGAAAGAAATGGATACATGAGGAAAAGCAGGTTCAGGTGAGCAGAGGGAAGAAAAGGAGCCTGAGAAGCATGCAGAGAACCTTGAAGGAGATGGGGAGAAGAGGCTGGGGGGAAAGAAAGAGAGAGAGAGGAGAAAAGAAATGAGGTGGGAGGGATAGTAAAGGAGAAAAAACATTCTGAATTGTGTGAAGGTGTGAAATGTTTTGTGTTTTTGTTTATTGATATGCGTGGCAGACATTTTCTTCAGGGTCTTAGGGCCAGCTCCCACAGAATGAAATGAGACATTCCATGGCACTTTCTCATAATGATAAGTATCCAGTCAAAAATCCAAAGGAGGAAAATACTCTTATAAAGTGTCATTTTTTTTTTAATCTTGGCAAAGTCTGTTCTCTGAAACAAAAGAGCAGTGTATATCCCCATCACGTTGAAGAGTCCCTTTTAAGAGCCGCCCCATCACATGCAATACTTGATCACCATCAAAGCCCAAGTTTTCTAGTGCCAAGAGCCAAGTGTGCTGTGGTTTGATCTTTGAGAAATATTTCTGGATAGTAAAGATCAAGGGCCATAAATATGGAGGCACATCTTGTCACCATTCTGTTTGTGCTGTTAGAACATGGTATTTATTAGGAGCAGAGCTTTCCCAGTAAAAGGCATAATTACTACAGTCCATAATACAAAAGTAGCATTTTTTAATGTATCCTATTTAATTTATAAATATATATAATTTTAAATGTATTTATTATGTATCATAAATATAAATATACATATAATTAAAAATTACATGAAAAGCCTCAGGGTTCAAAGTAAAATTATCCTTTAGTAAATTCAAACCAGGAAAAGCATCCTGAAAAAGCAAAGGAAACTCAGGAGCGATAAAATTGCAAATCTCGAAGCAGGTTTTTATTATGCTTTAAGAAAAACATGCTGCCAAGTTAGAGCAGATGAGCATTTCCAAATACCTGGATAAAGAAAGAGCGTCTCAAAGAGAAAGTATTCTTCAGGTACTGGTTCAACTTTCAGCACTAGAAAATGTTTCTATATTTAATATATTGATAAATGTGTCCTCTTTCTGCAACACATTGTATATGTTTTTAAATGTGTGCACATGTCTTTTTATAATCTAAACATCCCTTTTTTCTTTTGCTTCATTTTTTTAATTCAATTAAGCAATATCCAATTAAAACATACAGATGAAAGCTAATACTAGGAAGTAGAATCTGATAAATGATAAGATCAATCATATAGCTAGAATTCTCTAAAACTTCAGACAATGCGGTGATCACTCATTGCAGGGACAGACTGGAGGAAGGTTTCATGGAAGACAGGGAATGGACCCAGGGCTGACCAGACTCACACAAGGAGAGGGGAGGGAATTCCAGGCAGGGAAAGGCCCAGAGAAAGGAGGACTGACTATTGGAACATGGGAAGAGGACAGTGGAAAGACTAGTCTGTGGGGAAGAACACACAGAGAAATGAGGTTGACTAGATTAATTATGACCGGAAAGTCCCAGTGAGAAGTGGCCAGTGTAGACTCCGTGGGGAGAAGAAAGATAGGAAGAAAGCAGTAGTTTACAGAACAGGCACCAATATGAAAGATTAATTTAATTGCACCAAAAGCTAAAGGCAGATAAATTACTTTGTTGTACAAAACAGCAATAACCCAGACATCGGATGGCCAGGGCCTGGGGAAGGGTGACTGCAGCGAGAATGGAAGGAAGGCGTATTACGAAAGATGAATGCTCAGAAGTTGGAGACAGGATGTTGGAGTTTTATCTGTAGGATCTGCATTGTGCTTCTCTTTTGGCTGGTGGGGACAAAACATTTCTAAGCCTTTTAGCCTTAGGTCAAATGCTTACGAGTCAGGAAGAGAAACACTCACCCCGCCCCGCCCCCCTGCCTCAACCAGCTTTATTGAGGTAAAATTGGCAAATACAATTGTAAGATATAAAAAGTGTACATCATAGAGAAATAATCTTTGAAAGCTATAATTTCAGAATAGATCACTCCTGCAACCTTCAAAATAAACCACTCAATTCTGCAAATATCTCTCTTAAGATGTTATCTCTTTTTTTAAAGTTAGCATTTTTAATGCATTATTTTCTTTAATAGTAACCTTGCTCTTGTTGCCGCCCCAAATTATTTTCTTTGAGTATATTTGAATCAGGATTTCAGGAAAGATATTTTATGTTTTCCCCATTGCTTTGCATAAGAGGAACCACATGAGCAATGCAAAGGTGTGTATGAATTGAGGTATGCTTTCTGTACAGGGCAAAACTCAATCCTAAGGCCATACATCTGGAAACTTCAAAAATCTGAATCAATTCGGGGCGCCTGGGTGGCTCAGTCGTTAAGTGTCTGCCTTCGGCTCAGGTCATGATCCCAGGGTCCTAGGATCGAGCCCCACATCGAGCCCCACATCAGGCTCCCTGCTCATAAGCAAAAATGCCAAGCTTCTCCTCAAAGCTTAACCAGAGTCTAGACACTTTTCTAATGAGAGGGCTACCTGCACTTTCAGGCAGGTGGAAAATAGAAATATAAAAAGTGGCAAGACTGGGGACCTCCAATTCATTCTCTGATTCATTTATTGAACAACCATTTATTGAATATCCATTTCTATGCAGTGTGACAACTGCAAAGATGAATAAGAACCTGTCCCTAGGTGAATAACAGTGAAGTCTGGGATTTAATAGTACATTACAGTTTATCAAGTCCTTTCTCTTAATGTGTGAAGATCTTCTCCTTGGAATAAGTTAGGAACAACTTCCATTTTTTTAGACAAGTAGAACCATAAAAGTCTTCTGCAACCCACATCTCTTAATGCTCATACCCACCACTGTTTCTTGGGTTATTCTCTTTCTTCCAATGAGAATGCTCTCATTTATTATTCAGATATTGATGATATTCATAAATATAACTAAATACCTACCATGTGCCAGCCACCAGAGGCTTTGGGATAGAGAAGGTGAAATAAACAGAATCAGTGTCCTCAAGGAGTTCATATCCTAGTGAGTTAAAAGGCAAGTCAGCAGTTATAGGTAAGTGATCAATGGCCCAAAAGAAAGCTCAGTGTGTCAATGTGCAAATCTCTAGGAGCTCCCTCCCCCAGAGCCATGCAAATCCAACCATCCAAGTCCAAGACCCATCTTCACTGTACAGATTGCACTTTACAAAACCTCAGTTCACATTTGTTTGGTTTTCCCCTAAATTTCCAAACAATTAGAATCTACAATTTAGTACCTTATTACATATGTCCCTTTATATCTCCAATTTTTATTTATTTTTTTAAAGATTTATTTATTTATTTTAGAGAGAGTGCAAATGGGTATAGGGGCAAAGGGAGACAGAGAGAGAGAATTTTAAGCAGACTCCCCACTAAGTGCAGAGCCTGATGTGGGGCTCGATCTCAGGACCCTGAGATCATGACCTGAGTCAAAATCAAGAGTCAGATGCTTAACTGACTAAGCCACCCAGGTACCTCTGTATCTCCAATTAAAAAAAAATTTTTTTTTTAATTTTAAATTTTTAAAATTTCTAAATTTCTAAAATCTAAAATTTAAATGTTTCTTACCTACTATACCAGATTTCTAAGTTCCACATGGGCAAGGATGAAGTCCTATGGGCTCCTATATTCCTCTCTGAGGCCATGAGCATTCCATTTCTTAATTGATGATTCATAAATACTTATTGCTTGATTTATATGCATCATGTGATATAATTGAAACAGTGTATTTTTCTTAGCTAATCTTGACTAAGATAAGTTTCTTTAAAAGTTGTGGGAAGGAAATCTGGAATAAGAAAAAGATTTCGGTAAACACTTATTTCATCCTCACTCTAAATATTCCTAATTGTTTCAGTGAGTTGATACCTATTAGGTTGGCATTAACTCCCATTTTATTAATCTGTATTTTTTTTAGATTTATTTATTTATTTTACACAGAGAGAAAGCATGTATCAGGGAAGGGGCAGAGAGAGAATCCTCAAGCAGACTCCATGGGGGGAGCCCACACTCCATGTGGGATCATGACCTGAGCAGAAAGAGCCACTTAACTGACTGAGCCACCCAGGTGCCCTGGTTATTAATCTGTATTCTTAGTCATAGGGTAGTCAAACTATTTCCTAAGGACATAAAATTTATTGTCATCACCTAATATATGTGTATTCTCTATTGGAGCCATGGCATTAAAATGAATACCATGGAACACTAGACTTCTCAGTACCCAATACTATGGAAATATGGGACTGTCATAAACATCTGAATCAGTGCTGTCCCACAGAAATATAATGAAAGCCATGTATAAAATTTTCTACTATCTACATTGAAAAAGTAAAAAGAAACAGGTGACAATTTTAATAATGTATTTAAACCCAATGTATCCAAAAATGTATCATTTCAGCATGTAAACAATATTAAAAATTAGTGAGATGTTTTACATTCTTTTTAATAAGTCTTAAAAATCCAGTGCAGATTTTATGCTTACAGCACATCTCAACTTGGAGGTTAAATTTGTATCAGAAATACTTGATTGGTATTGGGAATTAAGTTTAAAACTTACAGCTCAAAAGCAGATTTCCAGAAACCTAGTTATTCTAAAAAATAGTTAAATTATTTTTAATGATTACAAAAAGATGTTTTGAAACTTAGCTATAAGTTAGTTAAATAAAATCAGAAACAAATTAAAAACTCAGTTCCTCAGTTGTACCAGCACCATGGCAAATCCTTAGTAGCTGTGGCCACCAGACTAAATAGCACAGACCTAGATCAATCTCTATCCAGATTTCTTCTTCAACAATAATATGTAAGCCATAGGTTTCGTTGTCTTACTTTGGTTTGTACTCTGTTGTTTAATGGGACTCTCCTTTAAGAGGTGATCATGGGAGATGGTCATAGCAGTTAATGTGAGGGAAGGGCCAATCCCGGGCCCAATCAAGGGTGCAAGCTCAGTGGGAGCTCTCTTCAACTGGACCCCTTGAGAATGCACCTTAACTTTTCATGGTTTCACACATTTGACCTTGAGTCATCACCATAGGCAGGAGGAAAAGAAGAAGTGGAAGAGTGATGAAGGCTTTTTAAACTTCCAGGTGTTTCTCTCCCATGTAAAAGCCATGTGACCTCTTAGAGATCCCTTTCATTTTCTTAGAATGCAGGTAAGTGCCTATTTAGTTATACATGGTTGCATTTTTTTTCATAAAAGGGCCACAGTCAGGGGTAAACGTTTTAGTAAATATTTTAAAACATTCATGTACAGAGACTCATGTGAGAAATTTGTTAGAATGTAGATTCCAGGGCCCTATTTCCAAAGATTCTAATTTTTCCCTGGGCTGTAGAGGAGAAAGACTCTCCTCGCTCTCTTCATTCTCTTATGGCCAGGACAGTGCATCAGGCTCATGGATTTCCCCTCTTGGGGAAGTGAACTCTCGCTCCCTTAACACTTCAGCATGAGGCTCAGCCCAGAAACATGACACAGAGTCACTCTGTTCTTCCTTTTCCCATTAGTAAAACTGAAAAACTCAGAATACCCAAGTAAGCATCTCATAGAGAAAATAACAACACAACCCGTTTGACTGCTTTCTGTCGAGTGTGGGGTTAAAGGAGCAAGGTTGTGTCTGCAAAACTTGAGTGAGACCTGGCCCAGATCACTAGGATCCACGCGACATGGAAATCCAGTCTAGAAAGCCAAGCCAGGTATTCAAGATGGCCAGGATTTTACCATGTCCTTAGCTCCGCTGTAGTAGGTGTCTGGATGAGATTCAAAATGTCAGTCAACTTTGACACATTAACACTGATTCTTTGCAAACAAGTATTTTGTTTCCTCACAAAAATCTCCTTGTTCCTGTCACCAAAGGAAAGAAAATAAACTATTAGCCTGCCTCATGGCTTATGCATTTATTTTACTTGGATAAAAGGACGGCACACTTTTCATTAACCAGCTTAAGAGAAAAAGGAACTCAACCATAACTACTTCTTGTTTAGATTAGAAATTAAAAAGATGGAAAAAGGATTGGAATGCCTGGGGAGACCCAAGCATATGGCAAAGCTACGATGTGTCCAGAGACTGCTCCAACAGTATAACTAAGAAACTGGGGACACAGTGTCGCATTTCTTAATTTGGCATAGTGGAACTGCTTTGGCAAATACACATTTTTAATGTTGACAATGAATAGCAGTAGGCAACAATGCATTTTGCATGTATATAGTTATCTCAAAGTGACTTCTCTCCTTCAATTAGTCTTTATAAAATCTCTGAGAAGTAAATGTTCTTTTCCAGAATTTAATACCCACAGAAGTTATTTCCCCAAAGTTACTCTTATGACTGACAGAGCTGAGGCATGAAACTGTATTTTTAGGCTTCACAAAAGTACATGATTTAATACCCTGATCAGGCTATTCAGAAATGGAGGGGGCAGAATGAGAGGTGGTTACTAACATCTGTGACTAATAAGCTCAGCTGGGTAGGGTCTTTCCAACCTCCTTCTCTCTAACCTCCTTCCATTCATTAGTCACCAAGTTTAGTCCTTTTAACCCTTTCGTATTTCTTCACTCCTTTCCTTCTTCTTCATCAGCAGAGTCCAAATTCATCCTAAACTCCTGGACACTTATCAAATGTCTCCTAATATTCTCATCACAGCATTGTCTCTTCGCACATGGGTTTACCTCCGCCTGAGATGACTTCCTTCCTTCCTTCCTTGTCCACTTCTGAACTTTAGAAAATGACTTCATTCCTTCTTTGTCCATCCATAAATCTCATACTCATCGCTCTTTATTTTGTAGGTAAAACTTTTCCCAGAAAGGATAAACTTTCACCGAAGACACTGGGTAATATCTCCCTAAAAGCTTTCCACTTGTGACCAAAACATGTGTGCTAATGTCTATAGCTAGGAGTCTACAAAACTCACAGGAAAATGTGATGAACCATGGAGCACCTAAGGCTATGCTTTTTTATTATTACAACTGAATACACCCCGGAGCTTAAGTATGCTTGCCTTCACATTGTGGCATGGCCATTTTTATTTATATGTTGTTGAACTTGAAACCTGTCCAATATGACATGACATACACTTATGGTCAAAAGGTGATCAACAAATCATGCAAAAGATTATGATCTTCTCAAAAGCTAGAGGGAAGATAGACTTCTTCAAGGAAGGAGTTCTTTACTTTAGGTTATGAAAAGTAAACAAATAAACATTCCCACCATACCAAGGATTCCCATGCACAAATCAACAGTGGTTGTGATGGTCTTATTTCTGCTGCCTGATGGCCCTGTCACTGGTGATACTCACAAGCTGTTCTTGTTTTACAACTGCTAAGCCAGCAAGGCACATGCAACCAAAAGCCCTCCTAGATTCCTGCAGACAAAGGATGATGATACCATATCAATGACTCTCTTGTTTACCCTCAGTAAATAAACACCTGTGGTCTCTTCCTTTTCATGGCTCTCAGAAACTTTCAACATGCACCTTCCATTAGCCAAGAAGTTACAAAAATGCTGGCATTTGTATAAAAGAAAACAGAACTTTGTAACCACTAAGTGTGACTAATGGTGGAAAATGCATTCACTAAAAGAAAGAATTCACTCTGCTATTTAAAATAAAAGATCAAAATCTCACAGCAAGTATAACAGTAGTTTAACTACTTCATGTATTCCCCAGGGTTTGGAAGCTACCAAACCAAAATGAGATGCAAACATATATAAAATAAGCAGTACTGTTAAAGGATTTAAATTGTCTTTCCCTATCCAAGAGAAATAATGCTGACACTCATCAGTGACAGCTAAGGAGAGAAACCCGAGCACTGAGTCGCTATCATACCCGTATCTGAGCATCAGAAATGCTTGTAACACCTATCATGTCACGGGGCACTAAATTCAGACACACTATTAAAAATCCACATTCTAATAGAAGTCAATTTGACCTCATATCTAATAATTCTAGATTAATAACAATAAACTTTTTCTGTACTCAACTACTACTTGATTCGGGCTACTTCTCTTTTTTAACACTTCCTATCAACCCCTCCATCCCTGCCAGCTCCTTTCCCTCTTCACTGAAACCCAGAAACAAAGCAGGGAAAGAGACTGTGATACCCTGCCGTTTACAGGTCTCATCTTCCGGAAAGACAAAATGGCTTTTGTCAGGTGGGAGTGTCTATTTTTGGCTTAGGTCTCTCCTTATCTTGAGGCTTCTCATGAAATTTTATCTTATTATACTCAGAAAAACTTGGGGAAAAAGGCTGTTTTCTATTATTTTGTTTCATTTGTGAAAGACTTAGATCAATATGGAAGATATCAGGAAGTAAAAAATAATGTTGCTATCATTTACTTTTTCCCCTTACGTTTCTATTTTCATTCCAGCATAGTTAACATACAGTGTTATATAAGTTTCAGGTCTACAACGTAGTGATTCAACACTTCCATTCAATACTCGGTGCTCATCACAAGGGCCCTCCTTATTCCCCATCACCTATTTTACCCATCCCCCACCCACCTCCCCTCCGGGAACCATCAGTTTGTTCTCTATAGTTAAGAGTGTTTCTTGGTTTGCCTCTCTCTTTTCTTTCCTTTCAAGCAAGACACTGAATTTGCAAGAGGAAAGGGCTGTTGATGCGGAGCTGTCACCTGCTCAACATAATCTCAAATGCACTAGAATTCAGGCAGTGAAGTAGCTGAAACTTCTAAGGGAACTTAAAATTCATTCTTCTGAAATGGCATTACAGACACCCAGAGGTGTTGAAGGCTGCCATCACAAGACAAAGTCCTTGGTCTACTGGTTGACAAGGCACCCTGGGCAGTGTCTTCCTTGAACTAAGAAGCAAGTGTAGAGTCATAGCCAAAGTGCAGATGAAAAATACTGCTTCCAAGACCCCAGTAAGTACCTAACCCACTCAGAATCCCTCTCAGGACCCCTGCCCAGCACCACTGCTCTCTTCAGCCTGGTTTCCACGCAGCCATGTGGGTGTGAACAGACTCCAGGAGTCCTGGTGATTTCAAGATAACATCTGAACTGAAATAGAGCCTGGCTGACTTATTAATATTAAACGAGTAAAAAAGTCACAGACCAGTAAGTGGCAATTAATAGCAGAAGAGATGTGTTTCCATGTAGTCATAATTTATGAATCTGATATTTATAGTTAAACACAAAAAAATAGAAGAAATGAGAGAACAAAACTGTTATTTTCCTAAAGGCTCGCTTTAAATGGAAGAAATGTACCATACTAACCGTCAATGAACTAAAAAATAAACAATTATAATTTAAAAAGTCATTAATTATGAGAACATTATCAACTTAAAATTAGTCTAAGAAAGCATTGTTTTATGTGAGAAAGCACAAAACCTTTAATATCATGCCCAATTTAGTCAAAACTTTGAAGAGAATAAAGCAAAGTAATAGGATAATTGATCAACCCAGAATACCAAGTCTTGCACCAACTCTTATAAATACCACTCATAAATGAAAAAATAAAAGTCAATCATGCTTGAATATCAGAAAAGTGTTAAACAAATCTATTAACAAAAGGTAAACTGTAGTCTGCAGAAAGAAGCACTTGTGTTGGACTAAAAACATAAAGATTAAAATATCTGAGACTCCCAATTATATCAGATGGTCTCTATGGGGAAAAATTCATTAATAAGTTACACAATAATGAAGAATTTTATAATATGTCATACGAGTTCTGTTTTGAAAAAAAATGTTTTCAAATAAGCTGTCAACTCCTAGTTAGTGGCCACCTATTTACCATAAACAGAGTGCTACACTCAGACCACAGAGGTAAACGTATCATTCTAATAGTGAGTTGGGGCCGCCAGGTATATAACTTTCCAAAAACTGCCAAACAAACATCCTATAGCTGAATTGTTCACTACAGTTCTTAACAGTCAAAAAATAAGAGTGCTTCCCTGCCTCTCATTAAAATCAACCACGGCACTGAATTCGGTCTCTTAGAAAGCAGGCAGATAGACTGATTCCTATGTGAACGCATTCTAAAGAGAATTCTCTGGAAACTTCACAATGGAATAACAGGAAGTCGCAAGGTAAAGGAACTACCAACTCAAGAAAAACCAGCTAATACCTTTGTTTCAAATCAAAGCTCAGATTTAAGATAAAAATTTAACTTGGTCCACTGGAAATAAGTTTCCAGGGGCTTTTGCTGCCTGTCCCCATGTCTGTAAACACAGGCCTAATGATTCTCGTTACCGTTTATGGGTCAACACTGGTATCGGGAATCCATCTCCAATCCCTTAAGCAGTCACGGGATCTGTTCCCTGACAACCTTGACGAATAGCAGCACCAGCTCTAATTCAGCATATCCCAGACTCCTAGGAAACATCACCAGCAATTCCAGTCCATTCCACCTTAACCTCACACATGTATTTACTTATTCTCTCTCTCTCTCTTTACACCTCCCCTCCATCCCTGCCCCCTCTGTGCTCATGGTAATACGACCTTTACATATCATTTACTCTTTCTGAATTACGTTAGCATTTCACATTAATAATACAGCTCATTAATGATACCATACACTAATTGCTTGGCGTTTCCACCAAACAGTTTGATATAATTTCATTTTATTTAGTGGCTCTTTCTAAGACATTATCAAAATCTTTATTCCATCAAACAAACAGAAAACGGCAGCAAAAAGTACGCCACTATTATTATTGCTATGCATTTGGCCAGAGGGTTCTTTGCTAAACAAATAAGAACTACCCCTAGCCACTAATGTGCTGTTCTTGCTTGAGAATAAATATATTAGAAGCAAAGTCCCGGATGTAACACCACTGAGCCACATGCAAAGGGGTGAAGGAAGTCTAAGCATTTAGTATTCTCTCTTTTGAGATGCAGCAGTAACCCCCCACTTTTCTGAGATGGCATCCTACCCTCTTTAGAACTGCCTGCAAAGCTGCATGAGGCGGCATGCTCTGGCATCCCATGGCTCAGTGGTACAAAGGTCTCACCTGCTCCCAGTGAAAAGTCCGTCTCAATCAGCTGGGCCAAGGGCTGCAGAGCCAGCTTGCTCTATTTGTCCTCCCCTGTTTCTGAAAGGAGTCCCTCAGAGCCTTCAAGCCCCAGGCGCAGACTCATGTCAGGGAAGCTAAGGATACTCCCTGGAATGTTCCACACATTAAACAGTAGAGGATGGGACTGCAAACAGAGAGGTTATAAAAGCAAGGCACAGAAAGAAGGCTCCCTGTTTCTCAGCTTTACACAGCAGTTGCCCTGAGCTGAAGCCTCTTCTCCACCCCTTCCCCCCACCCCATTTTCTCACCTTCAGTGATTATTTGACTTTGTAAGGCAGCACTTAAAGAGATTAACCAGTTTTTTGTTAATTCTTGTTTTTGTTTGCTGCATGAAATCCTTTAACTTTTTATTATCATCAGGCCTACTTATTTCATTGTTCTTCAAAAATATGAACAGCATAATATAATAAGAGAAGAATGTACAATTGTAGTGTGGGTTTGAGGACTGAATCGAATGAAACTCTACAGTGTGTTGAGAACATTCATATTAAATGGGTTCAACGTAATTAATATTATCACAAGGAATTCGTTTTAAAATGTAACTAAAACCAGAAAGTATTATAAGTTACATCTTGATTTTAATGTGGTATATTTTTCAGCTGCCTTTAGGGGTTAATCTAGGCTCAGTAAAAATGCTTTTTAAAATTGTAGTTACATATTCACTTGTTCTTTGCTCAGCCACAATTCCACACCTAAACAATCGAACACCAAAAATCATGAGTGACTGTTTTCTCAATTTTGCCATACGGTACTTAACTAGGACCCTTCTTGTTGCAGAGCAGAGGTGGCCTGACTCACTTTGAACTCATTTTCCATAGCAAATTGAAGTAGAATGGTTATAGCTATTTGCCAAGTGGGTTTTTGTTCTGATGTCCAAAAAATTCATTCCCAGGGGAATGTAGCATGTAACTTTTGTTAATTGTGGAGGCCTAGCATGCATAATGAACATGAAAGATTACCAAAATGATTTTTTTTAATTCTGTAATTTCAACCTTCTCCTGAAATCTAATTTTTTTACCAAATTTATAGGCAAAGAAAAGTTACACATTTCAACTTCACTTCCCTTTCCCCCCTTCTCCTACAGGGATGAAGTCCCAGATTCGCCAAAGAAAGGAAAAGCAGGGGTTCCCTTTCACTCCTGGAAAATAACAAGTTGGCTTTGGTTGGCTAGACACCAGTTTTATCCATACAACACCTTCTATACTCACAATGTCTAAGAACTGAATATAAGCAATAGTTTAAAAACACACAGATCACATTAACAAACCAGGGACTTGACAAGTGCAAGAAGGTAAAAGAGATGAATAATTTTAATGAACTGATCCTGTGATTTAAGTGATTCCAAAGCAAAGTTCACATCAAGTTTGAAAACGTTACTGAAGTTCCTGAGGTTGCCCTGGATGAGTCACTCTTGCTAAATGGAGTCCATCCTTAACCTGACCTGGAATATGGCAAGGCCAATCCAAGTACTGAAGAGGCCAGAGGGTGAATAAGAAGTGCTCATGTCACTCATCATCATGTGTATAGAACTGTTAGGCAGGTGGTATTTCTCATCATAAAGAATCAAATCTATGCATTTATTGCCTTAATTAGAACATTTATTTGGACCAAGAAATGTCTACTTATATTGAATGGAAACTTCTATAAGCCATTTCATTAAAAATATGGCTGTCATGAGGAAACTAGTAACTTCATACTCAAAGGAACTATTCCTAGTATGTTTTCCAGTTATATTTGCACACCGTACTAACAAAGCTGAGCTTTTTACTGCTTTTCTTACTGCATAGTCAATATATAGTGTAGGGAGCTGGAGGCTATTCTCTCGCCATGCATCACAAACACCAGTTGTCATCGAAGAATAGATATTGTTTGCATTTGTGTTACTGAAACCACAGAAAGTGTACGACAACTTCATTTCCAATTTCCCAGATGACTTTATAAAATATGGAGCTAAAACTAAATCCTTTAACTTCATTTGCTACTTCCCAATGGGAATGTTCTTGCACTTCCAGGAGGGAAGCTTCTTTGTAGTGAGGGACTGGCACACACTTTACAAGACGTGTGGCACTTTTGACCCCTGGACACTAAATGCCAGTTCACCCAATCTTTGTGATGACTGAGAACACCTTCATGCATTCTCAAATGCCACCTAGTGAGTGGTATCACCCATGCCCCCAACCCCAGAGCTGATGAAAACCAACCCACTGGTACATGAAATTTGTCAAGGAAAGGTCAAGCTAAACTTTGTCAAGTAATCTATAAGGCTTCCAGATCCTCACTTCTCCATAAAGTCAAACATCTATTTCTTGAGCCCTACCAATATATACACATAGCCACATTCTTACTAAAATTGCTCAAAAGGAACACACGACCATTTAGCAACAGAAACTTTTTCAGGGCTGGATCAATCTTAGAACGTATTTATTACAACCCCCTTATTTTACTGAGAAGGAGACTAAAGTCCAGAAAAACAACATGATTTGCCTGAGTTCACAGATGCTAATTACTACCAGAAGCAGGATCCAGCCCACAACCTCCCCCCTTTCTTCCGCTTCCATTCCTCTCCAACCACAGGATGCAAAGCAGGAAAGGATCTTTGGAAATACCTCTCAAGCTACCGTTAAACATGAAATTTCACCTGTGGTGAGCCAGAAAGTAAACTTTCGCTTTTCCTGACACTTTTGTCTTGAAAAATATTTTCACACTTCACTAAACACTTAAAATGTTAATAGATACCCATTGAAAAGCTACTTTTCAAAAATCCAAGGGAACACAAATTTTTTAAATAAATTTTTAAAAATCCAAAGGAATACTTATTTTTTTTAAAAGCTTTTATTTATTTATTTCAGAGAGAGTGAGAGCAAGAGGGAGAGACAGAGAGAGCACAAGTGGGGGAGGAGCACAGGGCAAGGGAGAAGCAGATTCCCTGCTGAGCAGGGAGCCCAACATGGGGCTCGATCCCAGGAGCCTGAGATCATGACCTGAGCTGAAGGCAGACAGACGCTTAACTGCTTAACCTTAACCGACTGAGCAACCCAGGTGCCCCTATTTATTTTTTTTTTTAAATGTCAAAGAAAGTCAAGTCTTTGCTAGTGAATTTGGATGCTGTGTCTTCAAAGAGTATATTAAGTCTTACAGTAAACACACCCTCCTACCAAAAACAAAATACAACGATAAATTACATTAAACACCATAATGAACAAAGACCAGTCAATGCAATAGCATCCACTCTCTCTTAACAGTAATGGCATACGATACATAAATATCTTAAACACCTTCACTGTTTCCTTTGAGGGGGAAAATATTCTAGTACAAAAATTTATTATCACTTTCATTTTTACCAAAATGATTTTTTTATCATCAGTATTAGTTTTACATTAACTAGACTGTCAATGTCTTCTTGTTTGCATGTGCTTTTCAAAATAAATACCTCAATTAGTAAAATATTGAGTGCAGTTTTTTATGAGTTCTTAATTTAATTCTTAATTTTGCAGCTGTTCAGGCATCTGGACTATTATCATTAAAACATTTCAAATTGAACACAACCTAGATATTCAGGGCTCAGGGCTACTCACAAAGAATTTTAACTTTTAATCTTGTAGTGCTAGAAGAAAACACAGGATCTACCTACTCAATGTCCTTCTACGTATAAACTAATTGACGTCTATGGGACTTACCCACCTGCACTGTGAGCAGGCAGCGTAGAAAAAATTGGGGAAACAGCTACAGAAAACAAGTCACCCAACACAGGATGGCATTCTGTGGAAAATTCAAATCCTTAGTCAATATAATACAACATGTACTCTTAACTACTCTTAAATAATTTACATGTAGCCTTACCCAATTTTTTCATGAATTCCAAATACATCACTTTTGAATACATAATTGTCCTTAATCACCTGGAGGGCTTGTTAAAACACACATGAATGGGTGCAGGTGGGACTCGGTAATTTGCATTTCTTTTTTTTTTTTAAATTTTATTATGTTATGTTAGTCACCATACAATACATCATTAGTTTTTGATGTGGTGATCCACGATCCATTGTTTTCGTATAACACCCAGTGCTCCATGCAGTACGTGCCTTTCTAACAAGTTCCCTGGTGAAACTGAAGCTACTGGTTCCTGGACCACACTTTGAAAAATGCTACTTTAAATGATTTTTACAATATGTTTTTTTGACAGTTAATAGTCAGAAATATATTTTTTCATTTTTACCCAGTGTGTAAGATGCCCATATACACAAAACAGACATTAAAACATATGAAACAATTCTTACTTTTATTATAACGAATCCTGATTTTTTTTCCCATTCCATTCCATCCTTTTCTACTCCTCTTCATTTAAAAAGAAACATTGGTCATGAACCACAAATTTGATTTATGAATGTTGATAGATCAAGATCCACCATCTGAAAAATACTGTGCAGGATTCCCATGTTCATCATTTAATTTAATAATAATAACTGTTAACATGCATTGATACTTACCAGGTTGCCAGATACCCTTCCAGTCTCTTTACAAGCGTTGCTCACTTCATAAATTAAAAACCCATAATAACGTTACGAAGGGGGTATTATCAAATGCCCATATTCACAGAGAGGAAATCTGTGGTTCGAGATTAATGCAAATTGCCCAAGGTCACAAGGTTTGTGCACCTCAGAGCCATGTTGGAACAGAGGCCTAATTCCAGAGCATAATGACAAAGATTGCTCCTTCAGAGTGAGATATTTTAGTTTTGAATCCCAGATCTACTACTTAGTTGTGTGATTTTGGTAAGTTACTAAGCCTCTCCAAGTTTCAGCTTTCCCATCTATAAAGGAGTGAGATAATAATAGGGCCTACTCACATGAGAGCTGTGAGGATTAAAGGGGATGATGACCCATGACAAGGGCTTGGCACAACTAAGCACATAATAAGGCTTCAATAATTGTTATCTATTATTAGACAGAGACCAAATTCTCAGTTGCCACACCATACACGGCTCCCTTCCATTGGCTTCTAGTTCCCAGTGCTGTCTCTGGATTTGCCTTTTCTCTTAATTCCTTGCCTTCTGAGGATATCAGGTTATCCTATGACCTTGCTACTGTCCTTCTCCCATCCATCCTTTCTGGCAGCTCCATCTGTTGTGCAGAAGTTCTCAGAACTCCTCACCCAGACAATTCCTTGTGGCTTCCGCCTGTCTTTAGGGACCAGAAACCAAGGCTCCACCGTGGAACCTGTCACCCTGAACCTAATCCCGAAGACACAGAAAAGTTATTCCATGATGAAATTGTAAGTTGTTACCAAAAGATGAAGTCTTTAATCAGCAAATCACAATTATGTGAAGGCTGAGGCCTTTTGTATACCCCATAGATGCCTTTATATAAAATCATCAACACTGTATTGACTATTTTATAATAACAGTTAAACCATAATGGGATTTGAACACCAAACGAAACTCTGTAGGTGGTTCTCATGTAGCTAAATTCTAGGTTTATGAAATGAAGTGCAACAAGATAACATCAGGATCTCTCGACTTCTCTGGCTCATCTTTTCTTGCTAGAAGTTCCTTCATATGAGACATTTTTAAACCAGTGTGGGAAACAATGAAACAATCAAAGATGACCCCTCATGAAGGATGGAGAAGTCCCTTTTGTATCTTTACAAAGAGGAGTGAGATGCATTTCAACAATTTCTATAGTGAATGTCCTTCCTTGAGAAAGATTGGCATGGAAATCACTTCCCTTATTGCTCATTTCACTTTTGTGTGACCAGTGAGTACTACCACCACCTCAACTTTTCTCCCCTTCTCAGTTGCTCCCTCCAGCAAAATCACCCTCTCCTGCTACATTTCAGCTTTCCTAAGTTGGGTCTCCAGTCCTCAGACCATGGACTACTTGTACCTTCCCCTTCCTCTACCTCCACCTCTTGCTCACAGAGTTCCTGGGGTATATGCCCCATATATGGGAATTAAGTCATGGGGATAGATCACTGAAACCCCATGGGTAATACCTTTTCTATTTACTTCTCACGGAAAACTGTCTGGTCAGGCTGATCACTACAGATTGATTCAGTTACCAGTCTGAGGCTGCTGGAGTCTCTTTTCTCACAGGAGAACCTTTATAGTGGTAACTTACCCCAGGGGCCCCAACTCATCAGCACAAGAATACTGTCACCTGAAAGAGCCATAAGAAAGTTCCAAAGCCAGTTTGTGGAGACCATGTTGAGACCAAGGTCTGTACTGTACGTCAAACTCATAAAACACAGACTTTTATGACTTTAAAATTAGTAATTGAAGAGAAAAGGACCAACAGGAAGGTAATACAGTAAAAATAGCAGGCAGACATGGTTTTGGTTCTTGACTCTCTATCGCTTCTATGTTACCTTAGGTGAACTTCTTTATCTCTCCAAGCCCAAACATTCCCATGTAATGGGAATAGTAATATCTGAATTAGAGAGAACAGATATTACTGCTGGAATTACTAATCACTTCTAACTACTTCTAGAATTACAAATCATATATGTAAAAGCATCTCGTGGAGTGTTTGGTATTTAGTAGGTACTTAATTCATTAGAGTGACTATCATTATGAGAGTCTGTGAGACTCAAAGAAAGAAAGAAAAAATTTCAGGACAAAATGAAAGCTATTTCCCCTCCTCAGGAAATTTGAAAAATTACTTCATTTTCTTTTTTTTTTTTTTTAAGATTTTATGTATTTATTTGACAGAGAGAGAGCACAAGCAGGGGGAGCGGCAGGCAGAGGGAGAGGGAGAAGCAGAGCAAGGAGCCCAACGCAGGGCTCGATCCCAGGACCCTGGAAAACCATGACCTGAGCCGAAGGCAGACGCTTAACCGACTGAGCCACCCAGGTGCCCCCATTACTTTGTTTTCTGAAGACTCAATGTGATGGTCAGAAAACAACCCTAATAATAGGGATAAACCTCAATTTATTGACAGATTTCATTTGTAACAAAAAGAAAGTTTTCTGTTTCTCAGAAATATCCCTAAGGGAACTCTTGTATACATTTGTAATACATGTATTTAAAAAAACCACACATGTTTGGTCTTAAATATCTATTTTCAAAATTATTCAGACATGACTCTTCTAAGTTTTTCAAGAAATGTAATATTTGGGGTGAGTCTATTTTATCATCAGGGAGTACAAAAACAGTACCTAGAATGTTTCTAGAAATCACACATACACAAAAAAAAGGTCTGGAAAAATTATTGGCTCTAAAAGACTAAACTGAAGTTACAAAATAGAGACTTATAAATATTTAACTACATGTCTAAAAAGAGTAAGAAATATACAGAATGAAGGTAATTCAATCTATTTCCATAATGGATTTGAGTTAACTTAAAGGGTATGGAATGATCGGTACATAAAAAGATGCAAACTGTGTCATAAGAAAACCTTGACCAGGATACAACTAAGGATCAAATTTAGTTCTGAGCTTCTTGGGTGACAAGCCAAACTGAGAAACATGGTGATTTCTTAGTCTCCTTTCTTCTAACAGAAGAAACAACACTAGTTAATCAGAAGAGGCACACTTTTTAAAGCAGTAAAAGCAAAAATGAATTTATGGAGATCTTTATGTAAGGAATATTGAAATACATAACAAAAAGTGCAGAGATATTTTCCATGCAGCCTATCTCTTTTATGTTGACTCAGTAAAATCTAGGGCACTACATTAAAGCATGGTGTGATGAAGACAACCTAATGAAAAGGTGTTGTAAAGTGAGTGGAATAGGTAAGCTTCTGGTCATATAATTTGATAAAAATAGGGAGCATGGAAGAGTTAGAAAACTAAGTAGACTCTTACTCTTAAATATCAATGCTTGCTCTTCCACTCTTCTTAGAGATACTACATAAGGAACAATTTGAGCTTAGTGTCCCTGGCTGGTGACTAAAACACAAGCATGATGCATTCTTGATTGAAAAATTATCTAGAGGCATGCAGGTGCCAGAGGAAACACTGCTCGGAAAATGAAAGAAAGCCCATTTGTATTTTGGTTCAAATGGAGAACAACCCCCTTCTACATGTCAGGCAGCAGAAATAACTGTAGAGTAAGACAAATTTTTTCAGGAAGAAACTTTGGATTTGGCCTAAGTGCTCAAATGAGATGAAAAGAAAACCCATATAATAAAGAATCAGTAACATGAAAAAAGATGCCCTTCTGAATTTCCTCCTCTCCATCCACCTCCACATTCTCCTTTAATTAAATCCAACTTCCTTCAAGCACTAGCACTCAAGATAATTATTAAATAGCCAAAATTAGTATTTCTATTTTGTTTGATTAATTAAAATTATTGCCCATCCACAGGCAGCAGAATCTCTAAATTTAACTCCATTATTACTCCTCACAGCCAAAACCAGCACCTCCCACTGGGATTTGATAGATTACAGATTTTATAGTATCATATAAAAAACAATTGTGAAAAATGTGTATCTATTAGAACTGTTTCTATTATCTTTAAACTCGAGTATACCTTGTGTTTTTTCAAAAGAAAAAGATGATTCCAAAGTAGTTTTTTGTTTTGCTTTGCTTTTGCTTTATCATTTCAAAAGCACAAATTTCATCTATTATAGGAATTAAATAGACATGCATGGGCTGGCCTAGAAAGTGAATTACATTTTGTAGCATTGTTACTTTTGGAAAAGTAACTCTGAGTCCAAATAGATATTTTTCAAATGGGACCTTTGGGGAAAAAAACTATCTGGATAAATTGGAGTCCACCAGTACTTTATTCATTCATAACTTTGCTTGCCCATTTATTAAGGAAACATTAACACATATCTACTATATGTTTCAGACACTGGGCTAGGCACTAGGATGCAGGTGGGTCCTCCACCACCAATATAACTGTTAAGGAACTCACTATAGTTGATTGGTAGTAATATTTTAATAATAAAAATTATTCAAAATAATTATTCGAAGTATGTTCAAAACACCATGAAAGCAGACAAGATGAAATGATTTACCTTTCCTGCATAGAACTGGGTAAATTCACCCAGAGAAAGTTCCAGTTGAAATGGACCACCAAGAATCAAGTGGGACTTTCAGGCAAAGGGAATTCCTGGAGAATGGAAATCCATGAGCAAAAAATCAGAAGTGTGAACAATGAGGAGCCCTTGTGCAGCAAAAAGAAGCTAAAAAGGAAGGGCTTTGAAAAGCGTTCAGTCACTATACTAAAGAGCTTAGAGTTACTGTTGTAGGATAATTGGGATCCCGGGATCCATCAAAGGTTTTAGAACAAGGGATTGACACAATTAGATCTGTCCTGTATAAAGATTAATTGTAGCAATGCCATGGTTGGGAGTAGATGCTGCTTAAAAGCACACATGTACACAATAACCTCTGAAAACTGAACACTCCTTGTATCTCATCAGAACAATCCCCCCACTTCCAAATGTACCTCTACTTAGCCACTGAAACCATCATAATCTTATAAAGTTTGAGTTCGAGTAGCGAAGTCAAGACGGGTCACCATTTCAAGACTCAGTCTGAGGCTTGAACTCTTCACATGAAGAGCATTAACTTCATGGCAAAGTGGACCATTTACAATTTTATTTTTAAATACCCTTCTCCATCTGGGAGAAATATTAGTCCTTTAGCCATGGATTTAAGAGTAAACAAGCATCTTTGGATTTTAAATAGTGGGGGCTTTTTTTCTCAGGAAAATGTGGCCACTGTGGAATGGATGCCTCAGGTTCTTCTTCTTATCATCAACCTCCTCCAACCAGTTGTGACTAACTGAGGGGCTGTGCCTTCCACTGGCCTCCAAGCTGAGGCTCTATCCACCCCCTCCATCTTTTTTTTCCAAAGCTCTCACCTTTACCAAAAATTGACACATGGCGGAAAGAAGGGATCAGCATTACATAAGCTCAACTCACCAGGAAAGAACCTTTTATTACCAGCCAGAAATACCAAAGGAAAATAACTACAGGTAACTGAGATGATCCTACAGCACTGCTAACACTAAAAACAGAAACGAAATGCATGGTCTGGATTTTGCAGCAGTTCTGCTTGCTCTTAGCTGTACAAAACCAACCCAGACACTAATCGAGCCAGAAAGAAAACACACTTGAATGGGCCAGAAGGTCACAACAATACTACTAAGGCACTGTTGGTAAACACCAACTCGGCTTTGGCCAAGACAGCAAAGCAATCAGACTCGAACCACTTATTACCACCTGTTGCACATTCCTTACCCTTCCTGCCCTTTCCCTTACCCCCCACCCTCCATCCTAGAGAGTCCAAGATCACACAGTAAATAAAGCCCTGACCAGTAAAAATTCTCAGAGCTTTGGCTATTACTATACCAAGAAAAACCCGAAAGGACCTCACTGGAGATTTAAGCCCAGAACACTTTTCTCTTTTACACTTAAACCTATACTCTTGTCTGGAAGGGTACAGTACTATTTCTTCTTCAGTGATTTTTTTTTTTCTCGAGAACTTAGTTTTTCTTCACTTACTGTCAGGCTGTATTTTCAAAATGATTCAAATTCACCAGTACACACAGCACAAAAGAACATTACTCAGAAACCATCCACCTTTCAATCCCAAATCCCTGAGATTAAGTAATAAAACAAAATAATACAGTTGAAAGCCAAGGACAGACTGAGTTTCAACAGACTTTCAGATGCAGAAAAAAACCTACAGATTCTCCTTCTCTTTATCACACTAGTTGTGTATTCCTCACACATACCCCAAACTAAATTCCAGATCTGAAAAACTCATAGTTTATCCCTTATTCCCACTTAAAGATCTTCCCCTAAGAACATACCTCCTCTGAGTGGAAAGAGAATGTTATTTATTTTAAAGTTTTGCCAGTATTTCAGTCCTCCAAGATGTCTAACGTGAATTCTCTGACAACTCAGTAATGGATCTAAAGAATGGACTCCTTGACTTCTTACCTAAAGATCAGGCACTCAAGAAAGATAAAAAGGGGAATTGTATTACTGGGCTCCCTTAGTAGTTGAAATGTCCCCAGAGAAGAGGAAGTATTAAGAAATTTAAAAGGGAGAGCGAGATCTTAACAAGTCTGATGTGGCTTTATACTTGTTTTCTGGCTTTTCCTAATATATTAATTCTCTGTGTTTTATGATGCCCAGCTTAATACCAACATCCATTCTTGCCCTTAAGGGTTGGTTTTGAGTTCTAATTAGAATCAGGGGACAGATTGTATTTAATCTGTCTGTCCATCTTCTTCTCAGTAATTGAGTAAAGTTCTTAACTGTACTGTAAATACTCCAGGTTTCAATTAATTTGTCTTCCTTAGTAGACACAGCAACACACATTGTTTTACTTATGCATAAGCAAACCCCTTACAACTTTTATATTTCAAATATCCAGCATGACTTATGTATTTCCTCTTTTTAGAAAGAGATGAAATGATGATGTCTTGCTAAGGTTTAAAAAAAAAAAAGTAACAAAAACTATGATGGAAACACAATAGTCTGGAGATTATCTTTTAATTCAAATGAATTAAATAGACCTAGACTACATAGAGGGAGTCTGGGCTCCCTATTACTAGTTGGTATTGAAAACCTAATATCTCTAAGAATATTTCTCGAAGAGTATTATCTCCCCTTCTATTTGGGGATTTATAAAAGAAATACAGTCCACGCTATTTTTTTAAATGACAACATATTACCTACTTATACTCAAGAGAGGATGGATAACGTCTTCAAAAAGTTACTTTTTAAAAAAATCTAAACAAAATCTTTGGGGTGGCTTAAAATTCACCAAAGATTCCCTATTATTTTACGTTGGCAATAAAAGAGTTCATTATTAAAACCTACCTCTGTGTGCCTGTTATCTAGGAAACTCTCGCAAGACACTAGTGGAAACAAACAGGGAAGGAGGGGCGGGGCGGGGGGCGGTTGGATGGAGAAGGAAGGATGGATAGTAAGGGAGTTGAACTGCTCGATTTTTATTAATTCCATCTATGTTTAAGGCCAGAAACACATACTACCAGCTTACATCTTTTCTTCCTTTTAAAAATAAAAATTGTTTTCCAACACACACACACACACACACACACACACACACACACACACACACACCACCGCACCAGCAAGGGATTCCGGCGATCCCTCCTCGCCCCCAGCAGCTCCCCTCCCTGTCGCAGGCAGGGGTGGCTGCAGCCCCCGCGCGCGCCCCGGGCCGCATCTCAGCCTCCCGCGGTGGCCCCGGCGCACACCCCGGCGCAGCGTCACCTACCCTGCTCGGAGCACACGACAGACGCGGGACGGCGGCTGCTCCAAAGGGAAAGGCTCCCAGGACAAGCCGAAGGAAAAGAAAAGGGGAGGAGGGACGGCTACTTTACTTCCCACAACAAGGGGAAGTGTTGCGCCCCATGCACTTGGTGGCTCCGCAGCTGTGGTTTCGGGAGGAAATGCTCAGCGGCCGAAGGAGCTGCGGCTGGGGTGGAAAGTTGTGGGTGTTTCCCCCCACCACCGCCCGCGCCTCGATCCTCGCCTGTCCCCGCCGCAGTCGTGACAGCTCCCCCGGCCTTGGAGACCCTCCGGAGCCCCGCCGGTTTCCCCCGGAGCTGGGCTGAGTTGCCACATGCACTTGAGAAATCCTAGCAGTTGCGCAAAGAGTCCCAGAAGTTAGAAAGAGTGATTGTGTGTGAATGTGTAAATATACAGTACAAGAGGCTGGAACAACTGAGCGGGGCCAACCCTCAGACGCAGCCCAGGGTTTCAGATTTCATTTGGCAACTGGCAGCTTCAGAAGATTGGAGCCGCACTATGGGGGAGGCCGGAAGGAGCCGTGTCCTGGCCCTACGTCTCACCCCTAGGTTATCTCGGAGCCTGAGTGACATAGCCAGGCGCCGGGCTACCCCACGACCAGGCAGAGCCTGCCCTGCCTCTGTCCCTCCGCAACTGACATTACTCATTTCATTACTTGTGTACCATAGATACGTACCAGTCACAAATCTGGGGCTCTGGGTTCGGAGAAGGATGGAAAATACATGTCTCCCGCCCTCCAGGAGCTCTGCATTTCTTTGGCCAAACCCCACAGGCAGATTTTATTTGCTTCCCTAGGCTCTCTCTGTAAAATCTTATTTCTCCAATCAGAATTACCTGTGTCATTAAACCTGCATTCCTAGAAATGCTTATTTAGATGGATGCCCTCAGTTAGATCCTTAGAGAAACGCAAAGCATACTCACTTCCTTATCATGGTTTAAGAGCTCTCAGAATTGCACAGTATGAAAGAAGGGACAGAGTAGTAAAATGTTTGCTGATGCAACCCCCTCTCTTCCCACCACCACCAAAAATGCCTATTTCAAATCTAGATCTTACAATATGGGTTACCTGGAAGGCCACCTCAATTACTTCAAAAAGCTTTATAAAAGATCTCTGCTTTTGATTGCTTAAAAATCATCACTAGATTTCTTTAAGACACAAAATAAGAGTGTTCTCATTAGGAATCTCCAGTACTATGGAAGAAGAGCACACATGCAAATTTAGAAACAACAAAAATAAAAGCTTATGTAGACACTTATTTTTCTTTTCTCTTTTATCCTCTTTCTTGGAGTCTTTCTTCTTGGTGATCTGCCCTGTCCCAACCTGATGCCCATTAAAAAACTGATTTTCTGGCTGGAGAATTCTCAGCCCTTTAATGAATCAAATTAACTTCTGTAAGGAGAAAAAAAAAAAAAACAAACCTCTCTTTTGGCATTTCCTTTTTAAAAATGTGTGTGGAATCCCTAACCAGAAGCAAGGTAGCTTATTTTCTAATTGGTAGGACTAAATGACCTTTATCAACCCATATGGCTTTATGGGTTCCAGCTACACCTTGGCAGGGAAATGCCAGTGGGCAGTTTTAGATGAAAGCCAGAAAACAATGAAATTAACCAAAATGAAATCTGCACACATTTGATGGACTCAAAAGCCTCAGGAAGGTAAGTGTCAGTAAGTATGATTCAAGATTGTGACATTTAAAAAAGACAAGGAAACTATCACATCAGTAACCTATTTCAGGACCTAACAATTATTACCCCAAGCAATTTAGACTCAAGACAATAAAAAATTAAACTCAGGGTGGTTACTGGGTAGTCCCTAATCCAAAAGGTTAAGACATGCCTCTGGACACAGCCTTGTACCCAAACCTGGCCCTTCACATCTCCTGACTGTCTCCACACTTTCCATTTGACATCACTTTGCTGACATGTGTGATGTGTGTGACTATCTTAAGCTAGACAGTACACCTGAAGGATAGGAAGATTCTCACTTGAGGATTAAGCATGGGGGAAGTATATCTACCAAAGCCCCTGGCTTTCCCTCTCACTTCTCTGCAGAAAGACAAGGGTCACTGTATTCCTCTTCTAGAAGCCCCTAGAGATTGAGCAAAGATCTTTGTTACAATGGAGTATAACCCGAATTAGAAAATGCTTGGTTGCTCAGTGGACGCAGTGTGTTATTCCTCTCTTACTTCTGGATTAATTGGGACTGGAAGACATCCCTCAGACAGATTGTAGCAACGTTAAAGGAGAAATAAACTCTTAAACAGAGATATGAAAGAGTCTAACCAAAGGATCGTGCTGATGTGACTGATCCAGACTCCAGGGAAAATGGTGTCTGTCATTCAATTCCCAGAGCATCTAGTGAGAACTTACCCAGCGCATCACTTAAAGCTGAATTTTAGCAGTCAGCTCGATACTGAGTTAAAAGCATGCTTGAGAGAAACTCTACAAAACCCACAAATGCTTCAAGAGTAAGGGCTAACTTTCCTAAAGATTCCTAAGTTATAGATATCCTCAGAAGAAGGGTCAATGAAAGTCAGTATAAAAGGCAGGCAGGGTTTGAGGGACCTCAGATTTACAAGGGAGAAGTTTAATACCTCTAGGACCAGGAGGATTTCAGGGACCTAGAAATGCAATAGGAAGGGAAGAAAGAGGAGCAGAAGGAGAGAAAGAAGATAACGGCCTCACTACATTTGGACAAATCTGAGGATCATTATTGCCAGAGTCAAGGACAGAAGAGCATCTCTAGACAAAGCCTCCCGGATGCTGTTTCTGTCAGGCCACTAATTGGAATTTAGTTAGAGAAACCTCAACAAGAATTTGTACAATCACTTTGCCTAATGTTTCCTAAGTCAAAGGGAACTATTAACCACATGGGGGAGGGGGAGTGAAATAGGTGAAGTGAATTAAGAGGTACAAATTTCCAGTTATAAAATAAAAAGGAAAAGAAAACACATATAGATTAAAATGTGTTTTAGAACACTTTACTGCTTTAAAAATTTCAGTTTTCCTGAAAAATTTCAGATTCCTTGCCAGATTCTTTGAAGACCTTAGCATAGAGTAATGTATTGTCATGTTACCCACTTGCCTGTTAATATCAGATACTGGGACTCTTTAATTATGTTTTCTTTTGGGAAAACATACATTCCTAAGAGGGCAAAAAACATAGTAACAAAACTGAATAGTCAACAACTGCCAAAATCCTAACATTTCCTTCAGGCTCTCACCAACAATGCAGAATTTGTGTGGGTACTCGAACATGCCAAGATCTGATTTCAGTATTAAGATAGAAGGCTGTGCTTTTAAAACATGTCTATTTCAAAATGTCTGGTTTTGTTTTTTCTTTTTATTTCCTAGTGGAAGTTCCTTTTTGAAAAAGTCCAATTTTGTCTTAACTAAATAAGGCTGGAAGAGATGTGAAGGAGTTTCATGCCCACCATCCCCAAAACGATGGATCACCTGATTCAGGGAAAGGGGATGAATTACTACATTAAAATGGTGGGGCCAAAATAATCCAGCTAAATCCGGGTGAGAAAGATAATAAAGGAGAGAAAGTACAAAAGAGAGAAGGGCTACTATGGTGTCGGAGTCCTTGCTGACTCTGTAATTCCATCACATCACACTCCTGCTATCAGTCAAGGGCTTTTTTTTTTTTTTTTTAAGACTTATTTATTTATATTAGAGAGAAAGAGAGAGAGGGAATGACTGGGATGAGGGGCAGAGGGATTCTTCAAGCAGACTCCCTGCTAAGCACGGAACCAATGTGGGGCTTGATCCCATGACCCATGAGATCATGACCTGAACTGAAACCAAGAGTTGGACACTTAACTGACTGAGCCACCCAGGAGCCCCAGTCAAGGGCTTTAAAAGTGAAGCACGTTTAGATCCTGCATGGAGCATAGTATCAACCATCACTATACTTTTATTTAATTGGTATATTTTGGTGGTAGCCTGTGTCACACTCCATCATCCCCTAGACTCCTGGATTAGATCATACCCCCCCCAAAAAAATCCATGATTAAATTTATTTTCAAAATAGTGTTTGTTGTTTTTTTGCCTAATTACAAAATGAATATATATTAACTCATGAAACTAGTAACTACAAAGAAGCATAAAAAGAAGAAATTAAAAATTGCCATGATATCACCATTCAGAGATAAGTATTGTTAACATTTTTAATATGTCTAAGTGACTCTTCATCTCTTTGTGTGTCTCTGTCTTATATAACAGTTTGAAACATATTACTAACCAAAGTAAGGCTTTCTTTTGCCTGGGCCCCAAATTCAAACCTCAGTTTCCAATTAAAATAGTTTTCTTTGATACTTTAGATCGAGACTCATGAGTTTACTGGATTTTATTTAAGAACTAAACTCTCCCTTCTAAGATATGCAGAATCCCCCCGCCCCCCATCAGCTCCCAGAAAAATCTCCTGCTTTATACTTTCGGTTGCCATTTCTAAATCTCTCACTTACCACTAGACTAGAGCTTGTGCTGACTGACTCACTATTTCTCTAAGATAGCCTGCATTTTCCCGTCATTCACACATCAGCTCACCACATCCTCTCTCCTTTCTCTACCCAACCAATGAGAACAGGTGTCCATGCTCATACGAGCCTACACACGCATGCGCACACACACACATGCATGTGCACACACACACACACTCACACCATGCACACTCATGTCACACATGCACATCCATAAAGTGAAACATTCTTCCAAACATGCAATTTCCCACTTGTAGACTCAGCTCTTAATATAAAACTGGGATGAAACTTAAAATATTTAAAAATCTAATTCCATTCGAATACCTGAGTAACAGCAAAATGGGCTTACTCTCAATACCCATACCTTTTTGTGGATTGCAAGCTCATTCTCATGTCAGAATCTTCTCATTAAGTTTGCATTTTGTAGAACATTAAATACTACCATTGAAATAAAACCATTCTGTCCCAAGAATCACTTACTTATGGCTACCTAATTATGTATAACTTTCCTATGCCTTATACTCAAGCAGACAAAGTAAATTATCAATAGGTCTTTTACATGTGTCTAACGACAATGTCATGTATATTCCAAGCCTTATCATTTGTCTAGGAAATCCTCCTTTCATCCTATTTTCATCATATTCTAAGCTCTTTAAGTAATGGATGTTCTTTTTTGCCTCCTTTTCCATTTTTCTTCCCCTCTGCATTGCCTGCTTTACCTAGTTTCAGATAATTTCATTTAGAGAAGAACCTCATTATGGTTTTTTGACTCAGTGATAGAAAATACAGAGTCAAGATACTCAGCTGACCTATGAAGACTACCAATGAACATGGATCCTAGGCACAAGTGATCCCATGGTGAACAAATACTATTTTCCTGGTTTGGGTTGTATCTTAATTAACTAGAGACTTGGGGCTGAGGTCATTACTCTAAGTCACTTAAAACCAGTGGAGTTATCAAGGAGAATAAAATGTTTTAGTGTTACAGAGTGCAGACATAACCATCAACTTAGTAAACTACCTTATGTGAAAACTAAAGAAGAAAGTATAAATGCATCAAACTCATTAACACATTAATGATGAGAAAAAAATAGAAATATCCCTTACAGTTTTTAAAATGCCTTCCTATATGTGACGTCTTTTCATTGTAGCAGCCCCATGAAAAATCTGTCATTACTTATATTTTACAGAAGAGAGAACAGAGAGAAACACCATATATGCCTTGTTCAGGATCACATAAGCTAATGAAGGATGAGATAAGACTTGAATCCAAGCCATTTGAGTTCAAATTCTGGATGATTTTCACTTCTGTGTCAGCAGCAACATCTTCCTATGCAAAGGATAACAAAGTTTTTCTCTCTCATTATCATTTATACTGGTCAAGTACTTGACAATAATTGTTATCATTACATTCTTTGATGAGAAGGAAGATTGTAATCCTCCTACACACCAATTTGAAATATTATTTTAGGTATTAATTTTAATGTCCTATCCTACCAAACCTTTTATTCAAGTTTCCAAGAAATAGCAAAATAACTGCTCTCTCTCTTGTCTCTATCTTCACCTTCACTTGGAGATGCTCATGAATAGTGAGTTGGGCAAAAAGCAGGTAGAAATATCAGAAAGAACACCAAGTGCTTTAGATAATTTACAAGCTTGAAAATTAGTTCCTGAGAAATGAGTATTGGGTTTTTTTTTAAGATCTTGAAGTAAAAACTGAAGAAAAATTAAAATTAGAGGTTTGCTTTTTAAGACATAGAAAAGATAGTCAGAGGCTGATTATGTAAAGAATAGAATCGGGGATAATTAGTTCCTTGATATTTGGAAAATTACCAAACACAAACTTTCTAGGAAATCAATAAAAATAATGTGATTTCTGAAAGATTCTTAAAATAAACTAGGAGAATATTCCAAGAAGACAATGACCAAAGGGAAGTTCAAGATGTGGGCTATTAAGAAAAGCACTAATTTGAAAGAATATATGCACCCTATGTTTGTTGCAGCATTATTTACAGTAGCCAAAATATGGAAGCAGCCAAGTGTCCATTGACAGATGGATAAAGAAGATATAGTATATATATATGAATATTATTCAACCATAAAAAAGAATGAAATCTTGCCATTGGAACACTGTGGATGGAGCTACAGAGTATAACACTAAGTGAAATAAGGCAGTCAGAGAAAGAAAAATACCGTATGACTTCACTCATATGTGGAATTCAAGAAACAAAACAAATGAACAAAGGGGGGAAAACAGAAAGAGACAAACCAAGAAACAGATTCTTAACTATAGAGACCAAACTGATGGTTACCAGAGGGGAGGTGGTTGGGGGGCTGGGTGAATTAGGTGCTGAGGATTAAGAGTACATTTATCATGATGAGCACTGATAATGTATAGAATTGTTGACCCACTATATTGTACACCTGAAACCAATATAACACTGTGTGTTAACTATACTGGAATTAAAATTAACATTTTTTAAAGATGTGGGCTATTGAGCAGACAAAAAAAATAAGACTACAAAGTTATTATCCTCTCCATTTATTTTCTTGTCTCAAATTTCTCAACTTTTTCAAAGTTTAGAAACAGTAGCAAGCAAGTTTGTGAAGACTGACTTTGTAAGAGTGGAGAAGTTAGGCTGGGAGTAAGGTGGTCTAAACTGGGGTTGGGGCTGCGGAGGACAAATGGTGGGGTTTCTAAGAATGCTGGGCTTTCTCCATCCATCGTAGATGCTTCAGTGGAGGACTTTCTGCCTCATGTGCTTTATTCATGAACAGAGAGACCAGTAAAAGAAACTGTTAAGTGGCTTTAGTGGAAATCATCCCATGAGATGTAAATTCCCAAGATTTCAGCCCAAGATACTGATGCATTTTCAAGGAAGAAGGATGCTTTGGGATGGGTCATCACATGAGTCCCTTCAAAGGTCCTCTGAATCAAACTTGGAGAAAATGATTCCAAATTTCTCAAGAAAGGGGATTTCAAAACCAAACACACAAGTGACAGAGAATGTGATCACCCTTTAGGGAGCCCAATAAAATAATTTTAAGGTCAGCTTAGAGAAAGCGTCTCCTGTCTCAGCTGGGAGCAAGGGGTGCTCAGCATATGTACAAGCAATCTGCAGCCACAGCAAGATCGAACCCAGCTGGGCCTTCCACGTCCAGCCCTGGGGCAGACTAGAGCCACCAGGTAAGCGAGCACACACTGGCACAGAGATGTGCGGCAGGAAAATAGCAATAACGCCCAAGGAGGAGACGTAAGATGTCCATATCCTATGAGAGGTAGGTGAGAGGCTCAGTGGGGATGGGGACTTCCACTGATCCTACTGGGTGGAAACTCAGAACCTAAAGACTAAAGCCTAGACTTTAACCAGTACATAAGTGTTCCTTATTAATGTCAATTTTATCCATATCCCTCCCGATGTCCCTTTAAACCGCTACAGATACTACAGCACTTTACAAGGAATTAGGAGTGAAGTGTAGTTAAGCCCAATGCTGGCAATTTTTTAAGAAAAATAATATTGGGGGGAATGAGCAAACTTGAGGAAGTAGCCAGTTGCTATGTACATGGATGGCTCCTTTACACAGGCCAAAAGTGTTTGACACCTCCCAAATGCAAGGCCTGTGCAGAGGCAATTTGAATGTAAGCTGTGCCTTCATGAAATTTATACTCAACCACTGAGAATGGGTGAATTAAAAAGGTTTAGAGTACACCTGTCCTTTTCCCTCTAAGGTAATGCAGAAATAATGCTACAACATAGAATTTTTTCCTCAGCTCATATCTCGCCTCTGAAAGTTACTAGCATCATCTTCACGAACAAAAGACTTCACTCTTCATATGGTAATATAATATTGCTTTAGACAGATGCCAGCCTTGACTTTAACCAGTATGTAAAGACATTTTGACATTTTGTCTTTATGCTCATTTGTTTTTTGTAAATTCCCAATGCATTGCTTTATAGACCAGAAGACAATAAACATATTTAATGGGAATATTGTCCAGGTACTTACCATGTGAGGTTTTTTTTAGCATGCATTGCACAGAATCTCTGGTTTTGAGTTGTATGATAATAGAAAAAACACTCACTATTTATAAATAAATGACAGAAATTTAGTGATAGTATCAAATCTTCTGAAAATCAGTTTGCAAACATGGAAATATGTTCTGGATTGAACACTATACTGGGAAAGCCTGAAACAACAACAAAGTCTTTTCAGTTTAACCTCTAACTTCAATTGCTTATGAAGTTCTAAATTGCTTATGAAGTGATTCAAAAGTAACTTTTTCCCCCATCTCCTCTCCTTTTGGAGGATCACTGTACAAATGTCCATTTCATTAAGACTTTTATAAAATTAATATTATAAGACAAATATTTAAGACTAACCTACTTGCTACATATAAAATGACTTATTAATTCTTCCTGACGTCCCCCCATTGTATTTTTTAAAAGTTAGAATCAAATGGTTACATTTTGGACACAAAGATAATCTTAATTTAGAATTTTTGAGATGAAGGATTTATGTTAATATTTCAATGGAAAGAAGATTATAGCAATATTGTTCTTTAATTTTATTATGAAAGATGTCAGCTTTAGAACTAAAATGCTTGTCTAAATTTATCCTTGTCTACGTGTAGTTCCTTTTAATAGATTATCATATTTTGAGATTATTTGGCAAGCAAGATTATTTCTTTTGTTTTTATTTTTTACTTTTTAGAGAGAGATAAAGAGAGCACGTTCAAGTGGGGGTGGGGGTTGGGGGTAGGGCAGAGGGAAAGGGAGAGAGAATCTTAAGCAGGCTCCATGCAGAACACAGAGTGCGATGGGTTTGATCACAGGACCCTGAGATCATGACCTGAGCTGAAATCAAGAGGCCATCGCTTAACCGACTGAGCCATCCAGGTGCCCCATCAAGGAAAATGATTTCTAAACATAATGTCCAATAGGCCAAAAATTCAATACTCTTAATGTGAATATACTTAATTGACCCATGTTATATCCATTTTGACTTTGTAATTACTGCTTATGTTTCTGAAATACATAACTTTGTAATATATGTATGAACAAAGCCATTAATAGTGAAAAATTTGCCTTTGAATGTTATCGAGCTAAGATTAGTGGCTTTATGATTGCATTTTTTATTTAATAGACACAGGGATCACCTACAAAAATAGCTCTTTCCAGGGTGATATACACTGTGCTCAAATGTAAACTAATAGTCCATGAACACACAGCTTTGCAACAAGCTACGACACCGTGACAAATTTGTGTAATAATTCCTTATTAGGCTACCAGTGAGCCTTAATAAGTCAACCTATGGATATTTATCAGAACTTTGTGTGGTTTTTGTGCAATCATGAGGCTTTAAAATAAAAAATAAATTATTTCCTTAAAAGGCTGCAATAAGAAGATTAATAAATTATCTACATTGAGCAATGTTTACTAATATCATTGGTCACTCCTGAGCCCAATAAAGTCAAGATTTATTTACTATTAAAGAGCCTGAGTTATTCATTACATAAAGTCTCAATATTCACAGAATCAGGGGCAAAAAATAAATATCCAGCTTCATTCTTCTTTTACCTTTATTTTGTTCCAATTACAAAAACAAATATATAAAGTAGACATTTATAATAAAGTATAAGAAAAACATCCTCATGCAAAGAGCAAGTAGGCGTCAGATGTGTCGATATCTACATCATGGTAATTCACTCTTTTTTTCCAACTTCCTGCTCTTATTGACTTATCATGAAGTTGCCAAAACATCGGGACCTATCTTTTTCCAGATTTCTAATACCAGCAGCCCAATTCTGAGAAGAGAGGGAAAGAGAAGAACAAAATATAGCGGCTTTGTCTGAGAACTAAAAAATCATAGACTCAAACAAGAACTCACTCATATTTCCCGTAGGTATGCAGAAGTTGTGACTTATAGAATGCAAATTCCTCCTGACATCATACAGCTTCATTATACGTTTGATTAATCAATAGGGTACTAAACAACTACTCATGCATGAGAAGACTTTTAAATATTTTGACAGGAAAAGAGCCCCCAGTGGTTGAGAAAAGATTGGGGACTTTTGCCTTAGACTCTTCCCTCTCCTTTGGTGTTACCAGTGTTCTTTGAAGGTGGAAAGGTGGTATAGAGAGGGATAACATACGCTGATTGTAACTACTCTTCTCAAGTAGCACACACAGTTCCCCACAGAGCAATCAGGGCCAGAGCTATTTCTAGAGTCCACAGTCTAAATATCCTGCTACAAAAGTTTTACCAATGGGACATGGAAAAAATGTGCACAAGAGATTCCATAAAAAAACATGGAGCTGGTTTCAAAATAGCTTAATTATTATTGCTACCTTCAAAGGAACTCATTAAAATGGCTGTCATGAGTCTATCTAGATGGTACCATTATAATTCAATTTTAATTAACATGATGATTATTTTTAACAATGTTAATAAACAGGCTATGCTACAACCTTATCTTAACCTTGGATCTTTCAACATAGAATTTATAGATTTAAACCTTTTTCTTAATTGCTATTGTGACACTGAACAAATTACAGTATTAAAATTGACTAATTCCTATTAGCATCAATTAGTCTTTCATTAGCCATCTTCAATATATTTATGTTCCAAGAGGATTTCAACTGCCCTCCTGCCTGACCACTAGTTTCATATCACAGCACACAAAGGCTCTGGCATGAACAATGTTTATAGTGATGTTTCTGTATTATAGGTACAGAGGTTCAAACATTTTACAATATACTCATGAACTGTCAAGCATTTGGAGATAATGAGGGTTGTTTAAAATGGAAGTGCTCAAAGCTCATAGTTTAATGTACAATGCAACCTGAATTACTATTAATATTATGGTTTCATGAGATCTAGAAAACCACACATACCAGAATCTAAATAGGTGTTTCACCCAATGGAATTGTAAAGGGTGGGCAAAGAAGCTGGAATAATATACTGGGAAACAGTAATCAATGCTAAATGACTTCTTAGAAACTCCCAACAGGAAGCTGACACACCTATATTTATAAGAACCATGGATTTTGCCCAGAGATCCTTATTTTTTTGTTAGTCTTTGGCACCAATTGCCTCAATGATCTGTTCCTCGCTTGCTAGCTGACCTCCTACCATTATATGTATAATAATGGATTCTGTCTTGTTTGGTCCTTGTTAATTGTCATTCTGTCCACCAGAGATTTCTTTGTTAGATGTCAGCCCTATCTCTCTATTTATCTCATAGGTGTGTCCTCTCCAGCTGGGATTTAATAGTGTTATGATAGTATTCCACAGAATTGTTTTGAACACAAAGTGAATTACTCCATGTGAACTGAAAACAACAGTGCCTGACACAGGGAACACATTTAACAAATGGGAGCTCTTAATTATTCCTACCATTCAGCCTTGGATGTCTTCCATCAAGTCTCTGCTACCTTAACCTACAGAGAACGCCCATCTCATTCATTTCCCAAATGCTCTCTGAGACTTTGACCTCCATGAGTTCCCAAAATAGAACATTATAGAACCAAGGTGGCCGATACATTCAATATGAACAGTGAGGGGCAAATGCTGGAAAAGACAAAGATTTCAAAAACAAAAATCAGGAAGATGTTCTTTGGAAAGCTGACAAATTGAGTCAGGTATCAGTTACATCTGACCCAAGAAAACATGATGCTGTCCAACTTTCCAATTAGGTAGTTCCAAATATATATTCAACTAACTTATGCACAACTTTTTAATTTCAATAGCTGTCTAGCCAAATGGCTGACTGAATTTCCCATCCTATCCTTGGAATTCCTCTACTTTCCTTTTTTATCTTTTTTCCACTACTCATCTCTGTTTTACACACCAGTCCAAAAGTAACCCAGGGTAGGCTTACAGAGCTAAGGAAAGACTGCTGAGAATAAAGAGGAAATAGGAGGGCAGTTCTGTCCCTCACAGGCTTTGCCCTATCTCCTGCCCTCGTGCCTCTCCCAAAGGTGAACCACCTTCACATTGGAATGCCCGCACTGACCTCTGAAACAGAATGTCTGGATGGATTTTCTTACAAAAACTGACTCTATCTTCTCTCCTAAATGAAGATGAGTCTTCACTCAGCCTGTTATGGGCCTAAATTCTGGTGTGAGCAATGGGACAGGATGTAATTCCCAACCCAATTGTCTAACTTCGGAGGTGGGTCTCACTGATGTAGGACTAGAGCACAAGTTCTTTCATGAGAGCAAATAGTGAAAGGACAAGAACCAGACCTGAAAAAATGATTTATTTCTCAACTGTTTCCCATTTTTGCTAAAAACAACAACAATAACAAAAATCTATTTACTAACTTCAGAGATAGAGGATAGGGACCAAAATTACAGAGACTCTGTTTTATCACAGCCCACAGCGGAGAAGAGAAATCCTTGCTGAAAGAAAAGGCTATTACTGATTACAAAGAGAAGGAAAAGCTCAAGAGAGAGCAGGAAAACAAGGCAGGAAGCAAGCCTGAATTGGAGAAGTGCCCGTGAAGGTTTTCATCACCTCCTCTTGCTCTGGGTCCTCCTCATCAGCCAGCACAGAGCTGGAAGAGTCCTCAATTCTGCTTCTTAGTAGCCATGTGACTGGGATGACAGGAAGCAAACTACCCTGGTACTACATATATACTTACAACAGCAGGTAATATGTTCCTAATAACTTTGGCTAAAATTATGAATACATTTTCTCACATATTGTTTGCATGGTAGATAGGTCCTAGAACGTATCAGTGTGATGGAATTACACTTAAATGATGAGATGCTATCTTTGAAATACTAACCAATATATTTTTATTTCTAGTATTCTGTTCTCCCCTGTACCTTCAATCTATGAATTCACTTGCCTTAGGTAAGGGATGGCACAAGGAAAACAATGAAAATAGCCCAACCGAAAAATAGGTTCAAAAGCATATGACTCGGGGGAATGTTAAGACTCATATAAGTGGGTAAGAGACCTGGGGAGAATGCATTGTGTGTTAGAGATAGCTTCTTAACTCTAGTCTAGAAAGAATTTCCCAGTGTGGAAAAACAGAGCAGATGAAGGAGATGCAGTGAGAGAGAGGGTGAGAGACAAAGGAATGAGACATAGAAACACACAGACTTGGCAAAATCATTCTCTTGAGATCTCCAAGCATGCACGCAAGTGACCATGTCCACTACTTCCCTCCAGGAATTGCATGGGAATTGAGGCCATAGGTGGTCCATTTCTACTTCAATAAACAATGTATATTGCACATTCAGGAAGCTATGCTAGTTTCTTCCTTTGATAGCCCATCACTGTCTATCCATCCAGCAGAAAAACTGACCATCTGTAGGAGGAAATGGCCTCCAGAACAGGTACACCATCATGTTTCAGGTACCTTAATGGGTAAAATCATACATTGTGGTCATGCTTCGGAGTTTCATCTCCATTCTAAGAGTTCTTACTTCATTCTAAGATACTGAAGGGTTAAAGAAAGAAATTAGTGTGATCAAATCTGTGTGTAGATCAGTCACCATGTAAAGAATGAAGGGTTTGATAAGACAGGATATGGGTTAGTAATATTTATTAAACACCTATTTTGGGCTAAGAGTTTATGCTAGACCTTTTGCATATATTGTCTCACTTGATTCTTTAGCCAACTGCATGGAGTCTGGAAAAAAGTGATATTCAGAAATGTTAAGTGGCATGCCCTACCCTAGAGAGTAAGCAAAAAGTCCTGGTGTGAGAACCTAAGTCTGTCTGATGCTCAGTTTTTTTCCCTCTAGTCCATGTTCTTTTCCAAGTTCCCAAAATCTAATTTAAAAACAGGCATTAACATCACAACCTCTTCACAAATAAGGGTTTGGCTGCCATGGCCACCAAACGTATGATACGTCATTTCTATTTCCAAAAGAAATCCCTTAAGCACGATTCTTTATTCCAATAATGATCCAGTCAGTAATGAGTTCTTAAGTGGTAATCAGTCTTCTCATACCCAAATCAAGCACATCTCATTGCAAGATTTTTGAAACAGGTATATGAAGACTGAAATTCACATGATGAATCTGATAAAGCACTATAGAGAAACCTAAGCAAGGCAGCTACAACCACAGGGAGAGACTGGATTTTACAAGGATGTCTCGGAAAGGATACAATAATTCCAGTCAGACAATTCTGAAATCATCAGACAGTCATGCAAAAAGCAGATTGCTCTTTATATTTATGAGTGGCAGCAGATTAAGGACTTCAAGACCCAGAAGCAGTCTCTGTGTGAACAAGAAAGGTAGGCAGCAGGTGAGGCCAAATTCAAGTAGGCAAACATCCCAAACCAGAAGGTGGCAAGAGGATCGAAATCCATGCAAACAATAAGCACCCAGGAGATCTTTACAAGTTGACTGGGCAGCTAGATAGATATAGTCAAAGGACCAAGAAAGGGTCAACAGCCAAGGCGCACTGGATATTGTAGGAGTGAAGAATGGGCAGGCCGAAACACAGATGCCCAGCCTCTACCACAGGGAAAATGCTCCCAAAAGGGACAGTTGGCACTCTCACCTTCACTCAGAAATTCTCAGCGTGAGCCTAGAAACGTTTGTCTGGAGATCGAGTCCTTGAGAGTGGAAGACCATTATGGCAGAGCTATGTCCTGATCGGAATAGAAGCCATAACCCTGCAGCCTACAAGGGCATATGGTTTAGTAGCTATTTTATTGCAATTAGCCAATAAAAGGGCTGTCAATGAAGGCTAGACTACCTGTCACAATATTCCACCATCATTGTCTGCATATGGAAATGTCAATAAACAGATGTTAACACTATACATTGCATATTTGTGTGATTAACTCTAGGTTCATCCAAGTCTTTTATTTAAAGTTATTTGGAGAGGTAGGACTGAAAACCTAATCCAGAAGGCAATAAAGTATTATTTAATGCTCACTGCCTTTAAATCAGTCGTGAAGTAGGCAAAATCTGAAGAGCAATTTGAAATGAATCTCCCTTTGTGTCTGAGACATGCTCAGAAGGCTTAAAATAAGAAAAGGCTTGATTTTATCAGTTGTTGTCCATTCTTCAATGGAGAATGTTGTTCACAATGTTGGATTCCAGAATGCTGGAAAACAAGATGGTCTTCGTGGCCAATGGGCGGGTAGGGAGTGAGAAGGAGAGACTAGTAAAGCTGCACATGTGTTCCAACCTATAGAAAGTTCTATGGTAAATGTTGCTCTAGGATGTGAAAGATTTTAGCGTGGATTATGTCTTTTTTCCTTTTGCCAGTATTCTTAGAATTTGAGGACGACTTTCCTGTTGGAGCCCATAAGAGCAAAGGAAAGAATTGCCCTTGAACTGTGATGTGTTATTCATGACTTGCAACTCCCTCGACATGTACTTGTTTTGCAAAACTCCCTGCTCTCTCCTCCTCTCATACACTCTGCCACCACTGGCAAACCATGCAGTAAGGTGTGAGGATTTGTTGTTGTTTATTAACATTTTGCTTTACATTTACTACTTAATAATATGGTTTGAGAATGAAAGACTATATCCACCGTGCTAAAGTCAATATGAGAAGGGACTTTTGTTGTATGATTGGCCTGGAGGAAGTGGGGTCAGGACACAGAATAAAGTAGCAGAGGCAATACACAAGAAGACAACTACAACTAAGAAAATGGCAGACTCTGACTGAATTGTAGTCCCCTCTATCAGGGCTTCTCCTCCTGGGAGCTTTCCTCTACTCATGGGCTGGAACAGAGCAGCATGTGTTTTGTACAAAAGGGCCAATCCATTCCCACAAATTTAACTTCTATATCAATGATACTGAATAAAATAAGCTCCTTAAAGCCAGTAATGCTCACATATTTGTCCTGTAATGTCTGTCCAAATGCCTACCACAATTATGAGTACACAATTGGCTCTAACAATTTTGGGGCCGATTGAATCATGCGTGAGTGTATTAGACACTGTAAATGGCAGAAAGAGTTATACAATTCTTGTGACACTCCATGGAATAGATGGGACCTAAAAAGTTAATGCCTACCATAGTGGGTAGGGTGACCAAAAAATGGTGGCACAGAAATGCAAGTAGGACTAGGTAACTAAGTGTTTTAGCTGGTGACCCTTAATAGGGAAGACCAGGAGGGAAGGACCAAAGCTAAACACTTCTTTTCTCCCAGGGAATTAAAGGAGTCCTTTCATCCTAGGGAGAAAGGCCATTTGGAACAATACAAGGTTCAAAGTTCAGGAGTCCTGGGCCCAAAAGTTAGATGGTGGGAAAGCCAGGGCTGAGTAAAACAACACAGAATCACACGGGATAGCAGGGCCAACTTGAGATCACACTGGGCATGTCAGACCCCTGGGAATTTGGCAAAGTCAGAGCACCAAGTTGAGCAATGAGAAGGAAGGATAGAGTCAGAAGCCAATAGGGAATAAACAATGTCAACGTGGCAGAGTGAAATCATTGTTTTTGTGAGATCTTAATAATAAATGCAAAGTTTGGGGTGACTAAGATGTTTTGAAATGACAATCTAGACATTTTCCTATTTTCTATGGTGGTCAAAGATTCCCAGAGACTAGCTTCAGGTTAAGTTTTGACAGTTCCCTATGAACTTTTCCAGCTATGATAGAAAATGCTTTTGTCCACCTCTTAGGCCCCTGTTCCCCTTGTGTTTATTCCTGCTGTATCTCTGCTCTTATTCCTAACACCAACCACCAGCCTGGAGAGGGTGGGGGATGGGAGGCTAGGAATATAGCATTCAGCTCTTTTGTTGGATTCTGTGTCAAGAAACAGAACCACAATTGTGTAAGACTGTTGAATCACAGGCCTGTACCTCTGAAACAAATAATATATTATACATTAAAGAAAGAAGAAGATAGTAGGAAGGGAAAAATGAAGGGGGAAAATCGGAGGGGGAGATGAACCAGGAGAGACTATGGACTCTGAGAAACAAACTGAGGGTTCTAGAGGGGAGGTGGGTGGGGGGATGGGTTAGCCTGATGATGGGTATTAAGGAGGGCATGTACTGAATGGAGAACTGGGTGTTATATGCAAACAATGAATCACGGAACACTATATCAAAAACTAATGTTGTAATGTATGGTGATTAACATAACATAATAAAATTTTAAAAAAAGAAACAGAATCACAATCACTTGAAAATCTAAAGTCATTTTTTTCCTAAAATGATGGCTTTGAAATTTTGTTATTAGTTTATTCCATGACCAAGTAGCCTGAATACTTTAAAAATCATTATTTGAAATACGTAGCATGTCCTTAAATTTTTTTCATGGAAGTTTTTATTATCATGAAAAATATAGAAATTTAGCTCCATCTCCTATTGCAGTTCAAATCATATTTACTTATCTTTTGTCTTTTTCTTCTTTTTACATGGTCATTTTCTGTTTATGTATTTTTCCTTTATTTCAAAAAGCATACACTACCATCTCTCTTTTTCTCTCTCCCTCTCACTCTATTCTCTCTCTCCTCTCTCTTTCAACCCACTTGCATTACTCTCAACAAGAAATGTTGATGGGTAAGGGTGAGGGGAAAGCTGCAGAGCCCTAACTACACAATTTAAAAACTTGTATAGATAAGGTCACTCTCATCCTAAAATAATATCTATAGGAATACAAAAAGAAATAGTAGTAACATAGTACTACCATCCAAAGTAAAGGATCATGACTTTTGTTGTTTTTGTTTTTAAAGATTTTATTTATTTATCTGACACAGAGAGAGAGCACAAGCAGAGGGAGCTGCAGAGGGAAAGGGAGAAGCAGGCTCCCCAATGAGGATGTGGGGCTCGATCCCAGGACCCCAGGATCATGACCTGAGCTGAAGGCAGATGCTTAACTGACTGAGCCACACAGTCGCCCCAAGGATCATGGTTGATAAAATTGATTTTAAACAACCAAGCAGCAGCTATTATTTCTAAATGATACAGGTTGAAAATACCACAGGTATTCACTCTCTTCCTTATCAGTCATATTGATGCGCACGTAAGGCTCGAGCTGTGTGATCAGTTGCCTGTGAGGAGCAGTGCCTAAAGGCAGGTCCTCAGATCAGCCTGTGATTGTTCAGGGCCTCAAAGACCACAATCGATCACATTAAAACAAAACAGAACCAAGTTTCAAAATATATTAATGACAAAATATTCTAGAGCAAATATACAAGATCTAATAAATCAAATGCCAAACACTTAGAAATACCACATGAAATTAATAAAATGAAGAATTCTAGGTAATCACTGAACTTCATAGCGTTCAGTGTCAGCATGAAAGTTGTTATATAAGAAAGAAAAAATATTAAAAACAAAGATTCTCTTTTATAAAAACTAATATCAAACACAATTTGACACTCTACTTTGAAATTAATTTTTTTTAAAGATTTTATTTATTTATTTAACAGAGAGAGATGGTGAGAGAAGGAACACAAGCAGGGGGAGTCTGAGGAGAAGCAGGCTCCCCACTGAACAGGGTGCCCGACGTGGGGCTCGATCCCAGGGCCCTGGATCATGACCTGAGCCAAAAGCAGACGCTTAATGACTGAGCCACCCAGACGCCCCTGAAACTAACTTTTTAATATCGGGGTAAACAGAGGAGTGGAATATTTGTAACCACAGACACACAGAAATCAGAGAAGAAGGAAATGTATTTCTTAGAATCAATACTCTGTGATGGCTGGAATTCACAAAGCCAGGATGGCTCTGACTTTGAAATTGATTTAGTCTTACTGCCAATTATTTCCACTCATCCCTTGTTAATAAGAGCAAACAGTAAGGCTGGGTTGTTGCTAGTTTGAGCTTTTGGGATTTCTGTTACTGGTAGTCAGTCACTCCTGGATCCGCCACAGTTCACACCGTCCTCCTTTACTTCGCTTACAATCACTATCTGGAAATGCATACATATACAGAGAGAGACAGAGAGAAGTTTCTTTCTAAGGCGAGAAACCACTATGTGAAAAAAAACAACCAAAAGCATCCACTCTGTTTGGAGAATCCTGACATTTAGAAAGAATAGTGGTTCATTACTCATAAAGAGAGACCTGTCCAGTGGTGTTTCTGTTCGACCAGCCACTCTCTGATATTTCCATTTACCTGTTCAGCAGAGGGAAGGCCTGGGAAGCCAGCATCCCTGAAAAAGTGCTTCTTTCATCTCCTAGATCACGAGCTTCTGAACTTCTGAACACATCTCACACTACAGCTCTGAAACGAGCGTACCCTGTCCATTCCTTTCTAAATGGAGCCGCTTACTGGTCTGAGGAAAATCACAGAACATATGAGGCAATCCAAAATAATAAATTAAAATATGTTTGCAAGAGTGGAATTTCAGTTTTCTCTTAGGCCTGTAAGTTGAAATACTAGCATTTTGGGGATTCATTCAAAATACATGGATAGGAGCCCTCTTCAAGTGTTATGGGTGAATACTGATACCCTCTCCGTAGAGTTAAGTGAGACAAATGTCCTATTCTCCACTTCCTTGGAGATCTCAAGATCATCACCCAGATTTAAAAAATAAACAGAAAAGGGGACAGGACGCCTGGGTGGCTCAGTCAGTTGAGCGTATGCCTTTGGCTCAGGTCATGATCCTGAGGTCCTGGGATTGAGTCCCGTGTCGGGCTCCCTGCTCAGCGGGAGCCTGCTTCTCTGCCCCTCTCCCCCTCTTCCTCTGCTTGTGCTCTCTCCCTGACAAATAAATAAATAAAATCTTTTTAAAAAATAAAATAAAAATAAATAAACAGAAAAGAGGCTACAGCAGCATGAAAGCCTATACTATGTCCTTGATCACTAAGAGCTTTAGTAAATATTATTTAACATTCAATATTTACCTGAATATTTCTCAACCTACAGGAGATTAGAAGTGGCAAGCTCAAATGTGTGACCAAAGAGGAAGGAAGTAGGGATAAGTAGATTCAGGAAAGTTTGAGAAAGCTCTTTGGGGGATGATAAAAAACAATAGAAACAACAGCTCCAGGCCTTACCTTATTGTTGTGACTAAACAAATAGAACGTATGCTCACTAGTCATACTGCACCAGAAAATAATTTGTATTTGTAATGTTATGAATATAGACACCCAAAAAGAAAATCCAATATTTTCCTTTAAGAAGTCAGAAAGCTTTCCTTATAATGGAGAAAAGGGCAGTGGAGTGGGGAGAAATAAGCCCTGAGTATTTGGAAAATGATCTGAGGTTAAGCATATGGATACTGATAAATGGGATATCACTAAATCTCATGGGGGCAATATTCGCTCTGCTATGCCCTCCTTCCTTATTTTTTTTTTAAGATTTTATTTATTTATTTGACAGAGAGAACAGACAGCACAAGCAGGGCAAGCAGGCGGCACGGCAGAGGCAGAGGGAGAAGCAGGCTTCCCGCTGAGCAGGGAGCCCGACGTGGGGCTCTATCCCAGGACCCTGGGATCATGACCTGAGCCGAAGGCAGACGCTTAACGAATGAGCCACCCAGGTGCCCTCTGCCCTCCTTCCTTGTTGAAATCCTGGACAAGCAAACTCTCTGTACTTTGGTTTCCTCATCCTAAAATTATGAAATTAGAATACTCAGGTTCCTTTTAGTTCTAAAACTTTTCAGTGACATGATTTTATTTCTGATAGCAATTTCATTATAAAATTACTTCTTAATGCACTGCAACTTTGAGCAGAACAGATTAGACACAGTCTAGGACAAAAACCCACCTGAACCTCTGTGGAAGATTTCTAATCATTTCAAATGAAATTTCTAGTCAAATAGTTATGTATCTGCCATGAGATATATGTAAACAGACTAAAAACAGCTCAAAAGATATATGTAACTTTATCAAGGAAAGGGAAAATAAAAGACAGCTTTTATCATATAAACCTAAAAAAACAGCTAACAGATGAGACAGCAGAAAGCAAAACCCATTTTAAGAAAGAAAGAGAGAAATGAAGACTTCGTGTGTCTCGGGATTCTGTGGGATAACCATAGTGTTAAGTTTTTCCTTGGGATCCCATTGGTTCTTTTTTCTCAGGGCCAGGAAGCACTGAATGCATTTGTTTGATAAGTGAAGTCAGGCATGTTAAGTTATGTAGTTCTTACAAAGTTCTATGGCAGAACCAGCTGCCTTGTGTGTTACTGTAACCCCAAAATATTCAGATGATTCTTCTTAAGAATGAGGGTTTGGGGGTGCCTGGGTGGCTCAGTCGTTAAGCGTCTGCCTTTGGCTCAGGTCATGGTCCCAGGGTCCTGGGATCGAGCCCCGCATTGGGCTCCCTGCTCAGCGGGAAGCCTGCTTCTCCCTCTCCCACTCCCCCTGCTTGTGTTCCTGCTCTCTCTGTGTCTCTCTCTGTCAAATAAATAAATAAAATCTTAAAAAAAAAAAAAAAAAAAAAGAATGAGGGTTTGCCCCATCTAGAAGGCCATAGCTTAAAATTTTAAAACAGCAAGAAAAAAAAAAAATCGTCCAAGAAAAATGTCAGTAGAGAACTTAAAAATAAGGCGAGTATATTGAGACTAATTCAGTGAAATAAGGATAACTTTACAAACATGAATGATGTAGGTTGGATCTGAACGACAAGCACACATTTTCTCTCAAAAGTTAGTGAAGAGTTGGCACTTGTATAACAAAAGGAACTTTACTTCACAAGAAAAACTGAAACAAAGCTAAGAAACTTTTAAACAGATTCAGATGATCAGGTTCCATAAACACAAGCAAAAAGGTAGAGGGAAAGTCACATAATTGAGGAAACCCACGAACTCAATCTACCCCCAGAGTTGATGTAGGTAGATACCAAATCATAAAGATATTTTGGACAGGTGAATATGAAGACAAAAGAGATATGAGAAGAAAATGAGATCTGAGAATCTAAAATTATCATAGATGGAAGAGAGGAGCAGATATAGGAAAATTTGAGTCAAGGCAATTGATAAAGAAAGCTCACTTTATAAGTATTAAGATGGGTCTCTTGCTTGAGAAGCCAAGTATAAAGAGATATTAGTAAGTCTGCCTCTAAAGGGGAATCAGAAAAGGAGAGAAAAGTTCTCTGTCTGACTAATACTGAGTGTCTGTTATGATAGCCTGAATGATAAAAAGTTGGTCTGGAAGACATTATGTTTTTATAGGTTTGTTCCCAACTCTTTCTGAAAACAATTTTCTGTCTACACAGCTATTAACCCATCTCCTCTCTTTAGGAATAGAAATGAGATGGAGCACAGCTGCGCAAGGTATTAGGTCCTTCCAGGAACATTTTAGAAGAGGAGGGCTGGGATCTCTCCTCTAATAGATGCTGAGCCATGTATCACAAGATCAGCACACCTGGAGGTATGTAATGTGCTTATAAACCCAGGATGACACACCCCTGTGGATGTTTATGGCAAAAATCTATTCCTACTGAGACCAGGAAAACCCTGACAACGGACTGTTCATGCCTCATGCTCTTTTATATTTCCCCTTTCTGGATGCTGACAGTCACATCTCCAGCCTGCCACAGCTTCAAATTTTACCCAATGGAATGGGTGTGTCACCACAAGAAACACTAATCTTATGACAGTAGACATGCAAGCTCAAGGTTATGCCAGTTTTTATCAGGATGGATGATGAAATAAAAACAAATAGCAATATATTTAAGACTGCAACCTGGAGTGATTTTGACTGCAGGAATAAACATTTCAGGCATGATACAATTTTAATATGTAATGTTGACAGATAAAAGACTGTTAGAAAACTCAAGAAAATTAAGTTATAAGAATGTCATCTGATCTGTATATCAGAATTCCCAGGCCCTTTGCTCAGCTTTCTGCATGCACTATCCAAAGGGCACTTGTTCAACTATCTGTCAGGGCTCATCCTGAAAAGACACTGGAAAAGTGAAAACATGAGCAGAGGATTTTGTGCGGCACTTTTTTCCCCCTAGGTAGATTAGTGAGAAAAAGGGTTTGCTGATTTAGCATTCTCTGGGATTCTAACAACATCCGCTCGATCCTGGAGGCCACATTAGCTGGTTTTGGAATTTACCTAACAAGAAAGCAAATTTTCTTTTCTAAAATAGATGGGGCCAGTAGGCCCATAGACTCTTTGATCCATGAATGCTGTTGTTGCAGGGGAGCCCTTAGATTCTTGTTAAATTTCCCGGTATGACGACTCCCTGTCCTCTTCTAAAGCCAGCTCTACACCGTACCTCCTTGAATCTTGATTAGTTCAACACTCCACTTGCTTGGCCAAAGCATAGTAAACACACCTCAAACTCAACCCTCTCCTGCAAACTTGCCCTTTTTAATTTTTTTTTTTTTATTCAAACTGGAGTGTCTGCACTGTGTTCACCTAGGTTTTTTCCCTAAAGAATTCTTGTCTCACAGACAAGTAGATACACGAGAGGTAGCTTTTACCAGGCTCCCGGACATGCTGAGACATAGCCTAAATCCCATGGTAAACAAGCCAGTTTAGTCTCCAGCTGGAGCTTCTTCTGCCCCTACATTTCAGCAAAGTTTATGTATTAATTATATAGCATCATATCCATTACTACTTGAGCCCTGGCTCAACAAAAAATAGGCTACAGTCCAGCTTTGGTTGGACTATACCTCCCAGTGGCTACACTTATCTTCCAGAATGATGGTAATCTCTCAAAAAACTTCCACATTAATTTTAATTTAAATGACTTCTAAAATTAATATATGTTAGACAACAATTAAAGAGAAAGTAGAACTCATGTTGAAATCATATTTTCTTTATCAGTGACTGATGTTTATTTAGTACATACAGTTTACTAGGCCCTAGATTGAGCATTTTACCAGATTTTGTCATGTAATCCTTCCAACAACACTATGAGGTAGGTACCATTGTTATCTCCATTTTATAGATGAGCAAACTGAGGCTCAATATGTTTAAGCAATAGGTCATAGTTGTTCATTGTAAAAGGTTTTTAAACTCTCCTAGGGAAAAAAAAGAAAAATGGAATTCATCCAAATCCTACTTCCCACACTCAACCACTGTGAACACTTTGATGTATTTATATGGCCAAAAATATACACTTATAGGATCAACTTTTTATATTATTTTTCACTCAACAACATATTTAGTTCACATCATTTTTACTTACTGGTATTACATTCTATAGCTACACTATGATGTCTTTACAGTAGCCTGTTGCTGGACCTTTAGGATACTCATAAAACTATAAAAGTTCCAAAGAGAAGGAACCTGTGTCCTAGTTCTAAATGTATTTGAAAATGTGTGGCTTGGGTTGTCTGGGTGGCTCAGTCAGTTAAGTGTCTGCCTTCGGCTCAGGTCATGATCCCAGGGTCCTGGGATCGAGTCCCACATCTGTTTCTACCTCTGCCTCCCCCTGCTTGTGCTCATTGTCTCTCTCTCTCTCATAAATAAAATCTAAAAAAAAAAAAAAAAGAAAATGTGTGGCTTTGATAGGAGAGCTCCATGGATAACTCGATGTGGTACCTTGGTCAAGTCATTTAGCCATTTGAAGTCTGTTTCCTCATCTGTAAAAGGGGATTATTACTTACTCTTCTCAACTGTCGAAAGGATTCAAGATAATCCGTGACTGAGTGCCTGACCTAGAGCCTGTGCTCACCGAGCTGTCCTCATCAGTAACACCGTGTGCACTTTCCCTGACCTCCCCTCTCTGGGGCTATAAGAGGGTTTTATTAGCTGATCTCTATGAAAAGTTTAGTTCATTACTAGAGACTAAGACTGTGATTTTAGGTTTCTGTTTAAACACTAGAAATCATCTAATCTAGTCTCATGCGGTTGAAGTACAGTTAGAAAGATTTATCTGCGGGGACACAGGCCGAATCAGGTCTTCTAACCCCTCCCTAGCCACGCGCCCACTGATCCCATCCTGCCTCTTGTGACTGCAGGAATCAGTGGTGAACTGTTGACCACGTCCTGGGAGTGACCTGCTGATGTCCTGGCTTGAGCATCTGCAGGGCTGTGATGCGTGGGACCATATGTCACAGGTCCCCGTGGTGGTTATAACACTTAAAGGAGCAACATTTTCAAATGAATCATGAACAGTAAGTAGTAGGGTAGATTCAAGAGCATTCCTCTTGTTTAGATTTCCAATCCTTTATTCCACTGTGGTATGCTTTTTTCATGAGAATGACATGAGTGAAACTATGCACTGGGCTTCTAGCCCTTCTACCTCACCTGGATGTCCCGCATGTGGGATAGTGTTTGGCATGTGAAATTCACCCGTCACATGAGTCAGAAAGAGAAAAGGTAGAGAGCCACTAAGTGAGAGCACTGGCCTGAGGCACACCACATGTTTATTACCAAATAGTTTTATTCTGTTCCATGACAAGAGACCTTGCCTATCTGGCGCCTTCCAGCTTTTTTCAAGATAGCACCAAGGTGATTATGTACAGATGATAAACAAACCAATGTAAATCTATTACCCATCAAAGAAATTCCAAGGAGCACATATCATAGCACTGTGTTCCTTGATGAAGGCCAGCATATTTATGTCCATATCTCTGAACTCAAAATATCTTTGGTTGGTTGGCACTTTACTAATTTTTAATAAAACATTTGCTTGTATGTTAACATTTTGAATGGAAAGTAGTGCAAACTTCAAATGGTTAAGCAGGCCCATAGGAGAAGATCATGGTTTTCAGACAGCTGCAGGATGATGGAGATGAGGAAGTGAAATAAGTGGGTGGGGTTTTTTTGTGTGTAGTTTTCTTTGTTTTTTGGTTTTTTTGCAAATTGGGGCTCTTTCTGGTATTGAGATTTGAGGATAAAAAAATGACCAAATACCAGTATTCCCAGGATACAGACCAGTCATTTATATTGGTAAAGAGACTTGTTGATGACAGAAAAAGGGTGGATTTTCTGAAGACTCCTTTGATGAGACAGCAGACTAGAGTTTATAAGGATGGCGATCTGCAGCATAGAGGAGTGAAAAACACCCTGACTCACACCTGCAATTTGTTTCGTGTAACCCCAGAAGAAAGTTCTAGCACAACTTAATGAAATCATGTCCCACACTAGAAGAATGTGTTTGCAAGGCTGATGAAAATCTGATGGGCATTCTGCCTAGAAGATTGTGAGGAAATGAACAAATGTTTTCCACTATGATTATCAAATCAACAAGCCCGAGCTTTGGTTCACAGAGGAGGAATCTACAGAATATTGACACAATCCGTAATGTGTAGGTTATCACATTAAACCAATTATCTTCAGGATAAATACCTCAGAATAACAGTAGACTCTCAATTTTGAAAATCAAGTTCTTGTGGAAGAAAAACACTGTCCTTGTGCAGCACCAGTCGAAATCAAACCCCTACCTCGTGGGTACCTTTTTCTTCCCCCGACTTGGGGGTAAACTATGAATAAACCATATTCTACTAATAGTCCTTCTCTGTCATCATTCCATTACCTGGCGCCATTTATTTATTCATGGGTTTAGCATAGATTTCCTGAATAAATGTTGCACTGGGGATACTCAAAAATATTAACACATCCTCAAAGTTTGTAGTCTTATCTCCTTGGAAATTACTCCCGCTCCTCAAATATCAAATATCTTCAAATATCCCTCTTAAATATATTTTGTTTTCAGACAACCTAATATTTCTCTCTAAAGCATCCCTTGCATGACGTAAGAAAGTATTTGTGGAGGATGATGGTACATCATAGCTACTAAAACCGAGTAGGTGCTCAAAAAACATCTTTCTCTTCTCCCTTGATAGCCGAGATGTCAACCTAAAATGTGACCCATTCAAAGGATATTTTCATCTTACTAAAGACTCTTAAATACCTAAAGGGATGGAATTATTAACATAAATGGCAAATGAAGAGAATAATACTAGGGCCAGGAGATTAAATGCTGGATTAAATGCAGTGGGTTTCCTTCCCAGGCCTCTTTCACCAGCCAGTGTATACACTCCGATCTAACCGCTATGGAACACAGCTGTCCCTCTTCTCCAGAGACCTGCCTTCATCCCAAATCTGATTGTCACTGGGGTACAGAAGGCTGTCCCCCTTGCCTCAGGTGGGACAAACTCTGTGGTGGTGTTGATGCTTCTGGGCTCCCTATGGGATCAGACTGAGGCTGGAGTTCTCTTGAGGACACATCATTGCTTAGCTTCTTCCCCTGTGCAAGCTGACTTCCCTCACTCCCTTTCTCCTGTGAGCACTCCCTCAATAAATCATATGCATCCAAATTCCTATCTCACATTCTGCTTCCAAAGAACCTGACGCAAGACACCTCCTCAAATGATCCTATGTAGCCAGTAACCTATAGGGCATGTTCTTATTTCTCTAAAATCAACAAAAACAGAAAACAAAAATAATAATGCATAAGTCTTGAGCAAGATTATCAAATTGCTTAACAAATCCAAGACATTCATTGTGAAAATATTTACATGGTAACCAAAAGGTCAACCTCATAATAAAGTTAAAGCAAATTTCTGATTTTTAGTGTCTAAAAAAATAACAAAAAGAACGTTTTTTTATATTAGCATTATTATAAAGTTGTTTACATTATTTATCCTAAGAGAAACAATAAATAATCCAGGACTTTTTTGAAAAATAAGTAAAGCAACAAAATAACAATAGTAAATATAAACCTTTGCTCTTTAAACATTATGAAATTTTATACACTAAACCTGAAACATAGGCAAGGCTTAGCAATGCTTACCAAGGGATACAGAAGTCTTCTGTCATGTTGTCTCATCATCATTAATTTTATAGAGTTTTAAGTTATTTCCATTGATCTTCACAATAACCACAGGACATAGAAAATTCAGATACTTTTTTTTAAATCATATGAAGTATTGAAAAACAACCTCAACTCTGATTGCCCATGGGAATCACCAAAGGGAGCTTCTAAAAAATATGGGAGCCTAAACCCCATGCCAAACTATTTAAACCCAAGCCTAGGGGAAGGAGGGAGCCTCAGGAATCACATTTTAAAGCTTTTGGATGATTCTAATGTGTCACCAAATTGAGAAGCACCAAATTATGTGGCCAAAGCTTTCCAGCTGCTGAGAACTGGAGTCTTACATGAACCCCAGTTTCTTTCCATCAGACTTCCTTCCAGTCATTCCATTTCACTGGAAGTTTTGAATTTCAACTGGAATTTAGAGAAAAGAAATGAAGTAGGACTGTTTGCATTCTACTGGAAGACAAAAGATAGATGATAGATGGATGGATAGATCGATCAATCGATCTAGATCTAGAATCAAAACAGCTTTGGCTTTGAATGGATTTTCACAGAACAGGTTGAGATGGGTAAACTATTTGGGGATGTGTAAATGAGATTTCCTTTTCAAACGTAAATGGATTTACAAATGACAAAAACTGCTCAGCAAAGCGTGACCAAAGTTTGGTTGTTTCCTCAAGTGTTTATAAAACACAGTACTTGAGTTTATTTAGCCTAAAATATGTCCCCAACATATTTCAACACAAGCCATGAAGAAGCATTAAATTCTCAGAAGACAGTAGGACAATAGAGAAGAGTGTCTAGTAACTGACAAAGAATTCTCTCACTGGTAGGATCAACAATTAGATATCTGACCTTTTTTCCTATACAATAATATTTCCATGAGTTTATATTTATATCAAATTTAGTTTATAGAGACATTTTACTAATCACCTGGAAGTCAATGGTGAGAAATTTGGTGTGTAAAAGATGGTTTTTCAAACTGTTTGTAGACTTACGTGTGTTCTACTGACCACAGTGAATGTGCGTGTTGGTCAGGGAGAGAGAAAATGGAAGAGTCTTAAATTGTACTCTGAAGACCTGAGCAAATACTGAACTCTAGCATCCTATTTGATGGTTACAGGGCCAGTTCCCTGCTAGAAGTAGAATCTGGCTCTCATCTCAAGCCTGGGTGAACGGAGTGCTGAGCCCCAGCGAATACCTACTAGTCCCCAATACTCTAGATCAGCGTTTCTTCAACATTCTGTGTCATGGACTCCTTGACAGTCTGGTAAAGCCTGTAGACTCCTCAGATCCCTCAGGATTGTAAAGGAAACCAATTATATCGAAACCACGGTTCTAACTCAATGTTCCCACCATGAAAAATCACTCCTAAAAATATAACCATGGTGTTATTTGGCACTGGAAACCACTGCAGCCTAGAAGTATTCTTAGATTTATGATGCTTTGAGCTCTTAATTTGAACTGCTGGAGCTTCAAAGATGGAAAGCAGCCTTTAGGTTGTCTCAAATATTTCCTGCCCTGGGTTCCAGAGAACTGCAGACTCTGAGCACATCCCAGAGGCATGCAGCTTCCATGCAGCTAGCGATCAGAGGCTGGGTTGGGTCACACTGTGATTCACATTCCAAGGAATTGATCAATTTAGAGACTTTTTTTTTTTTTTTACTTCAATGATGTGGCTTATATGATAAAGAGGAGGACTAGGCTTTTTGTTTTTAAAAAGTTGCATTTAAGACAGAACTTGAGGGGCACCTGTGTGGCTCAGTCAGTTAAGCATCTGCCTTCAGCTCAGGTCATGATGCCAGGGCCCTGGGATCCAGTAGTAGGGCTCCCTGCCCAGCAGGGAGTCTGCTTCTCCCTCTCCCTCTGCCCCTCCCTCCGCTTGTGCGTTTTCTCTTTCTCTCTCTCTCTCTCCCTCTCTCAAATAAATAAATAAAATCTTTAAAAAAAGACAGAACTTGATACTTCATATTTCCTTTCTCTTATGGATATGGATTTCATTGTTTTGGTGTCTTTTATCACCATTAAAAAAAAAATCACACAACTTATTTAGGCAGGAACAAAAACATTGGTTGTTAATTAGACTGCTAGGCCCCCATGATTTAAATCCTTACTTGGCATCATAAATTTCTATTAATACACTACATATTTGTCTTTTTCATTATGTATTTTGCCCAGAAGTTACTCTCACCCAGTCGTGTAAACTATGAAACCGATTTCTTAAATCATTTTGAGAAAGAGTGTTAAAAGAGAAAGCATTTTTCACTTTTTAGGGTAAAAAGTACAATTTTCTCTTCTCACTGAAGTTCACTGAATATTTAGCAATCATCTATTGCATTAATAACGTTTCTGCATCATTTATTCAAATACTCTTTCTCAAAACATTAATTGACCAAACATTTTTTTTGCCAGGAAGTGAAATAGTTGTAATCTTTTAGAAAGAAAAGGTCCAAGTCTGTAAAACATTTAAGGAAGCAATTTCTTGCATTATTTGCCTATTACTCACTGCCTGTACGTTCTCCCAGTCAACACAAGGCCAAAATTACCAGAATAAGGCTGCTCAAACTTACCATGAACCAAATGATATAATGATAAAGGTAACATTTGCAGTAATGAAAAGGCTGTGTGCTTTGGAACCACAGTTTATGGTTTATGACAGTTTTGGGATCTTCATGTTTATTGGAAGAAATTTTAGGCTGTCAAAAAATTCAATAAAAGCTTTCATCTTATCTTTGTTAACTGTAAATTAAATTTAACCTTAAGGCTTTAACCCATGAAAATTGCTTCTACCTTGTAAGTTTCTCTTTGCTAGGAGTCCTGTCCCTCAGAGAAAGGGAATAGCCAGCCAAGCTGGGAGCCCATGTTCTGACTTTAATTGTGTATTAGCTAGGGCAAAGTTTGAGCTCCCATAACCAAAAGACCCCATGGCTTCAAGAAGGGAGATGTTTTAGTCTCTTCCATGGAACCATTCATCTGGTCCAGGAATGTGGGGCAGCTCCACTCCAGAAGTCTCTTCAGGAATCCAGACTAGAGAATCAACTCTGATATCCTTAACACATAGCTTCCAAGTATGGGGTGGTGGTCACCAGGCTAAAGGTGAGGGGGGGGGAGGGAGAGAGGAGTGCAGGTACAGTGCTTTAAAGACAAGACCTGAAAGGGGCACACTCACTTCTGCTCATACTGCTTGGGAGACATATCGCCATTTGGCCATGCCAAGGAGGGATGGGTAATCTTAAATTCTAGCTGAGTAGCCGTGTGCCCAGCCCAAACTCCATTAGGAAGGAAAATGAGGGAAATGGATGTGCAAAACAACTGTCAGTCTACCACCATCTGGATCTGCATTTCTATTTACATTTTCTGTTTTCACGTTACAAAAGATATACAACTACCCTTCATCAAATATGATAAGTCATCCTGGCAATAGGTCACAACTTTCCCATTTGTAGGGTTTAAGTGAGGTGGGCATGTATGTAATTTATGTAATTAGTGTTTAGACTCTTAGAAAAAAGTCTTCTATTATGGCAATTTATATGTAAAATATTAGGGAGAATTTTAGGATTTTATTTTTGCCATATGTTCATAAATGTCACCACATTTTCAAGTTTACATTCTCAATAATTATACAGTTATGAGTAGATTGGGCCTGTAGAATTATATGTATAAAATGTTCTAAATTATGCAAAAAAAAATATTAACCACAACCATCTATGAAGTCGGTGTTGCATTCTAGTGTTTGGGTTAGGTTCATTACATACATTATTACACTTTAAAAGCTACATCTTAAGAAGCAAGTACATTTCGGTTCATTTAGCAGATCAGAACACTTAGGTACAGAGAGTTGAGATAATTTGGCCAAGTTCCTCCATGGTAAAGTAGGGATTTGAAACCAGAGCTGTCTGATTCTGAAACACTTTCTATTCATCATCTCACTTAATCCTTATAACAATCCTTTGAAGTAGGCAGCTGGTCCTGCCTCATTTAATACAGTAGAAAGTAAAGATCAGGAAGGTTAAATGACTTGCCAAATAAAGAGAGTTAGTAAGTAATGAAGTAAGAGTTTCTGATTCTAAAAATCTATGATCTCTGAATAACTTGGTAAATTAAAGTCACACTGTATTTACAATCAACAAATCTGTCCGATCAACAGAACAGGCATCATCTCCTATTTGGGTGATCTTGGACAAGCCACCTACTTTCCCAATATCCCAAGAAGGATAACAAACATCTTCAAAGTGCAGTTGTGAAAACTAAATACATTTACATAAAGTACACACAAGGAACCTGATACAGTAGGTGCTCACGCTCTAATTTTCAGCCCTTTCTGCATTTGAATTTAGGTGTGGCTTTATAGAGACTCTATGTCCGCATTTAGAAACAGAAACCCAGAATGGAAAATGGAGTTCTCCAAAGTAATAATATTAATTAATAGGCCTTGCGATCCTGTTAAATTATAAAGATGAAGGAGGAATCACTTTGAAGCCAAGTATGAGAAAACATTTTTTTCACATACCAAATTTAGTAGGTGCAAAATATAGCTGTTATTTATTTGTACCCCAAGGGGAACCCTGAAGACAAATAGAAGCCATCAAACACCACCTTCTCTCCTAATCAGTCTTTTGGCACCTTTGTAATTAATCTTTACATTTAATAAAACTCAAAAACTTAGGTGATTCCCTCGCTAAATCCTCTTTTATTCATTAGTGCTACTGAGATACCAGATTTCTTTCTGTTTGTCTCTGAATTTATCTTCCTTATGCCATTGAGTCCTGGGATTTCAGGAGAACAGTCACTCTAAGGTCCTACGACATGAGTGATGAAGCTATATTACAATAATGATTAGTAGTCACAATAGTGGCTATTATTTATTCAACAGGTTTCCTGGTACATTTTGTCTATTAGTTCTTTAATATGCAACAACCCTATTAGATCAGTACCATTATTATCTCTACTTGCATAAAATGAAAGCATAGAGAGATTAAGAAACTTGTCTGTAGTCCCACAGTTAGTAAGAAGACTTCAATCCAGCACCAATCCACCTGATGACCATTCCACTACCATGCTCCCCAGGAGCTAAAGTCATCCTGTTTATGGAAGAGGAAAAGACTTCAATGGGTTCCAGTACCCCCTTTAAAGTATTCCTTTCTGACCTCAATGTGAGACAGGAATCCATCAAAATCCCAGAAGAGAACATAGGCAGTAACCTCTTTGACATCGCCCACAGCAACTTCTTTCAAGATACATCTCCAAAAGCTAGTGAAACAAAAGCAAAAATGAACTTTTGGGACTTCATCAAGACAAAAAGCTTCTGCACAGCAAAGGAAACAGTCAACAAAACAAAGAGGCAACCCACAGAATGGGAGAAGATATTTGCAAATGACACTACAGATAAAGGGCTGGTATCCAAGATCTATAAAGAACTTCTCAAACTCAACACCCAAAAAACAAATAATCAAGTCAAAAAGCGGGCAGAAGATATGAAAAGACACTTCTCTGAAGAAGACATACAAATGGCTAACAGACACATGAAAAAATGTTCATCATCATTAGCCATCAGGGAAATCCAAATCAAAACCACACTGAGATACCACCTTACACCAGTTAGAATGGCAAAAATGGACAGGGAAAGAAACAACAAATGTTGGAGAGGTTGTGGAGAAAGGGGAACCCTCTTACACTGTTGGTGGGAATGCA